>NC_040904.2:183606706-183913842 GCF_004126475.2 Phyllostomus discolor
GAGTCAGGAGGTGGCTCCTGGAATTACCTAGTGCAGGAACCTACCACAGTAACTGTGGTTTAGGGATTAGAAAACCCCAGCTGCTGTTGCCAAAACTGCCTCCAACAGAACCAGGGCCAGGAAGATGGGTTCCAACTCACCGCCTCCTTCCAAATCTCCCTCAAGTGCATCCAATAGGTATGATTAATTTGCATCTGGAACAAGAGTAGTTTAGCAGTCTGGGAGAGGCAGTTTTTAAATCAAGCTTTAGCAGGGAGCTAGAAAAAGGATGGGCTAGAGGATGAACAAGCCAATACACAGTAGCCTTTTTGTTTAAAACCTGATATCAACTTGCTATGAATTGAAGAAGAGATAAGGAGGCAATGACTTTAACAGCTCGTCAAATGGAAAAAAATGTAAAGAAATCCAAAATAGGGTTTGTATACATGAAGGCTTTTGGTCAGACAAACCGACTTCTAACTTTGTGCTGGAAAACAGATTTGAAGAAAAGAGACAGTTAAAGAAATACAAATTAGCTTCCCATCTTATCTGTCAGTTGCAGCAGGAGGATAGCAGGAAATATTTCCTTTTTAAGTGCATGCACAGAACAATGTGCCTCTTGTGCCATTTGAAAGACCAAGGAATCATTTACTGATGATAACAACTGCTTTTTTTCTTAGGAAGCAAAAGTTATTCCATCACTGTGTGTGTGTGTGCAGGCAACACACATGGCTGAACCAGTTCAATGAGTAGATTTTTAAAATAGCTGTGTACCTTTCTGCTGAGATTCTGAAATGACAAGTTAATTTATAGAAATCCTGCCAAATCAGTTTGCATCACCAAGAAGGATTCAGTGTATCCCCATTCTCCCGCCACACTGTTACTTCTTAGTGAAATATTTCTAGTTTGAGACCAGGAAGCTAAGTTGCCAGATAATTGATATGCTTCCTTCATATTTCTCATGGGAAGAAGTTGTACATGTGCCGATTAGACAGAGAAGTGGGTGAGTGGGCTGGGCTAAATGTTGTTAGCTAAACAAAGTGTCCCTTCTTTCCCCAAGTTTCCCATCCAGGCATTAACCAGGCCTGACCCTGCTTAGCTTCCGAGGTCAGACAAGATCGGGAGCATTCAGGGTTGTATGGCTGAGACCCTTTCCTGGAGTTTCAGCAAAATTATGCCATATCACTCATGTTCTAACTCAGATGTATACTTTTATATTGCACCTTTAATGATATATTTTAATATATTTATTTTAATTATATAGTATTACATTTTCCTCAAAATGCTCAGTATATATTAGCCATCATTATTATTGTTTTTATTCCTTTGCCTATTTTTATCCACTGTATTGTCCTCGTTGCTGTTGTGGTGGTTGCCAACAGGCTGTCCAAGATGGTCTGTGTGTTGTGAGTTAGCAGGTCCTGACAGCGTGGCAGGGTCTAGGAGGGCCCCAGTGAGATGCTGGGCATGTTGAGATGACACACCGAATCTCCTTAATTACAATTAGTAGCTCTTATTTGGGCCTCCCACGATACCCCATAGCTTTGTTATCAAATTTATTCAGTTCTGTCTCATGCGAAGTTATCTAGGTACCAAATTATTACAGTTTTCTTAAAGTCCTTCTTTGCTGACCTCACAAAGCTTCTCTTGTGAGCTTTTGAGGAACAAGAACAATTTTTCAGTTTTGTGCCTAGTGCAGTGCATCCGACACAGAAGCTCACTTCCAGCTGCTGGTGTTTGCCGAGGGCTCCCTTCCTGCATAGTCCCTGGGCCGGACAGCTGCAGTGCCCTTGCCTGCACTATTGAGGCCAAGCAGCACATACTGAGGCAACTATTTCCGAATGGCTATATAACTGTATTTTGGTGAAATATTTGTTAAATATTATTAGACATAATGGACAGAATTTTAACCCTCACATAGGTTTTCTAGAATATTCTGTGTGTGTTTGGAGGGGACAGTGTCATGGTCTTCCACTATGTGACTCTCCCCATCCCCTGGGTTGGGGTCCACTCCTTCCTGCTTTGCCGGGAACTGTCCCTTTTAACCCTGCATGGTCCCATATCTGTAGGTATTACTGAATGAATGCTGTTTTGGCCTAAAACACTTATGCTCAGAAAGAGCATAAATTTTCTTAGAAATGAGCAAGGGTGTAGCAAGAAGGTTAGAAACCACATCTGTGCTGATATAATTTGAAATATATTTCCTTTTGGTGTAATAAAAACAAGGTTGGCTCATCATTCTCTTACATTGTGCTGAGTAGTCATGTGGTATAAATCACAGACTAGACTAGTCATTTTCCCCTTAGAATAGCCACCCAAGGCCATATGTAAAGAACCACAAAACGTCATTAATGCATCCCAAATGGACACTCATTTCCAGCTCCTCCGGTCATCTTAAGCTCCCTATCATATTCTACTCAGCCTGAACCTACTGTTCTCTTGGCCCATAAAAATCCCAGCAGGAAATTTTGAAGTAGATTTATCAAAGTGGCTTTGTTAAAATGAATCCTCTGAGCTCCTGCATATCCCTGAGTCTCACAGCAGTTGCTCCCCACACCCAACCTAAGGACATTTGGATCATACTATATGATCTACAGCTTTTAGTAGCTTGCCTTTTAATTTATTAATATTATTGTAATCATTTTCCTAACCATGTATCTTTTTGAATAGAAGGAAACTAAGGGGACTAATGTTTGTTAAAGATTATTGACAAGTAATCTTTGTTAAGCATGTATAAGGTTCATGTTGTCGGGCTAGTGTTTGGCTACTTTATAACAGAAGCCTGACACAGGGGCTTAGCCAAACAGGTGCTTGTTTAGCTCAAGCAACAGCGAATTAGGAGGCGGGCAGTTCAGGGCTGGATGACAAATACACAGTGCCATCGAGCTCCCAGGCCCCCGTCTTCCTGCTCAAACATCCTGGTGGCAAAGAATCTCCAGTTTCAGCCCAGGATTCCAGTAGAAAGAGGGAGGAAACAGAAGGGAAATATGGACAGACTCCTATTCATGTGTCATTGGTCGGGACTAAATCACATGGGCAGGGGCAGTTGCAAGAGAAGCTGGGACTTTCAGTATTTCAGCTCTAGGCAGATGCACTGCATATGTCGACCTGTACTACCTGCCTCAATTTCTTTACATGTTAATCACTCCATTCATACAACAACTCTGTGTGGTTTTCATTACTGTCTTCCATAGATGGATGACACTGAGACTGAAAAGGGTAACATAACGTATTGAAGATTCCAAAGCAGGAAGATTAGAAGGGCTGGGATATGAAACCAGGACTGTCTGATTTCAGAAGTTTTATTGTTATTATTTTTTCAGAGACATGGGTTCTAGTGGATCAGTTGTTTATTTTTATCACCCAGTCACCCTGCAACTATTTTAAGGTTTTTCACCTCTCTTATATAAATACTCTTAGAGTTGAAGAAAATTGTTTTGTAGCTATTTGAAAGGAAAAAAAATAAGATCCTGTACAACGCAACAGTTTCTGTTGGCTTTGAGCTCCCTAGTGGTCCACATTAAAGGGACAAATATGACCAGTTATATTATTTAGACGTCTATAATATAGAAATCTAGGTTTTCAAAGGAAAGCAAAAATGTTCTTTGCTCACTGTTTCTTTATTATAAGACTCTGGAACATGGTTTCAGTACCATTCAATAATTCAGGTCATTCACTCTATCATTTTTGGCCAAATGCCAACATTAGAGAACTATGTAGGGAATGGAGTCTGAAGATCTGGGTTTTAGACCTGGCTGTTCTATGATGACATATATGATCCCAGACAAGTAATGTAACTGTTTTGGGCCTGAATTTTATAATTTTTCAATGTAAGACTGTTAATACCTGGTTTTTAGGTTTCAGTGTTATTAAATGAAACAACACTAAAATGAGATTATGCATGTAAAAGTGCTTTGTAATGAACTTGCTATACAAACATATAATAATATTACTGTTATTATCTGCTAAAGCATTTATGGCACAAAAGTATTTCCTTGGCATCTTGGTACTACCAGGAACTGAGGGTTGGGGGAGGGGGGGAAACACCACTAGAAAATGGGTGAATAAAATTTTCTGGGCCAGTTAATGGTGGGAAGAGATCAGCCTCCTGAGTCTGGGATTCAAGGAAATACAGAGTAGTGATAGAGAGGGCTACGGACTCTGCCAACTGCACATTTGTATCATTATAGATGGAAAATAGTTATGATAAACTCAATGTGCAATATGAGGTAAATTATTAATTTCCAGTGAATTAGGACCACATATGTGAACAAAGAGTTAATACCCACTCTCCTTCAAATTGCTCTGTAACCGAAATGAGGAGAGTGGGTCATCACAGATGTCCAAATGCCTGTTGTCTTTGTCGGAAAGGAAAGCAAATGATTAGAAGTGAGGCAGTGCAATGGAGTTGCCCCAGAGAGGAGCTGAGGGTGAACTATTAGATGCCTTGTCTGTCAAACTTAAAAGATAATTGCAAATCAAGACCTTTCTCTAGTAAAAATTCAGAGGTTATCTATGGTTGGGAACAGAATGAAAATAACATGTAAGGAATGGTTTCTCTGGTCATGGTGTAGACCTTTTAAAAACATTTGACAGTGTGTAAAATGTAGTCTAAAGACTGATTATGTTCAGGCTTGAGGCTTCCTGGGGGAAAAGATGCATGACACCAATTATCCCCGGGTCGAATCTCATCCTGTAGGTCTAATGGAGGGGTAGCATTTTTTTAGGAGCTGTTAATGTTCCCTGTAACATTTTCTTCTTAGTTTTGGTGACATGCCAGGGTTAGTTCCTGCAGAAAAAAAGCTGGTATAGCTTTATTTTTTTACCCCTTCAATTGGTTTCTTCATCTTGGTCTTTCTTGCTGGCAAAGGTCCAGATATAGAAAGGAATTTCCATCTTATTTTGATATAGTTTTGAGCATTCATTTGCATACCAGGAGGCCTCTGTTTTTATTTATGCTATTGATATGCTTATTTGCACTTATTAACTCTGTTAGAAGTCTTAGATGCATAGAGATACATTTGATTAATTTATAGAGGGGTATATTAACATTGAAGTTTTCTGTGGCTTAATTTGACCAGGAAATAAAAAGATACAAAGGAGTCTCAAGAACATTTTCTTAATGTTTGCATCTGTTCAAATCAATTCAGTCATTTTCTTCTGTCCGTTGACTTGTAATCTTTTGACCACATGGTCGGGAGCATCAATTCCTGTCACCCCTCATGGCCTGAGTCACACCCTGTTAAGTGCAGGCAGGGTTGAGAAGTTTGGGTACACTTGCCTGACAGAGTGGAGGAGGGGTAGGATGGGAATAGGACAGAGGAGTGAACTTAGCTGTGGGGGCCAAAAGGAAGTCCAGCCAGTAGGCAGAAAGGGGTATTTAGATTCTAGCCAGAAGATAATAATAAGCACTAACAAAGTGTGCCAATAGTGCACACAATTCAGAGATGAAGAATGAGGGAGGATGGAGCTATACACAGAGATCCAGTTTAAACAGCAATCGACTTAAAATTCTGAGCCACTAACCTGGCAGTTTTAGCAACTGGCAGCTTCCAGGAGGTACTGGTCAAAAGAAGGCAGGACCCAACCCTTCTAGAAGCTTGCAAAGTGATCAAGTCAGGACTTCAAAGGAACAAGGCGGGGGTCCCCAGCCTTGGGGTTAAAATTAGGGACTGTTTTTGAGAACAAGGCTGAAGCACATTTTTGAACCTGGGTATGAGCTGGGCACCAGGAAGGACAACCTTGGGTCTGTGTTCTGAAAATAAGACAGAAGCCAAGTTATCAGAGCCACACCTCAAAGCCAGAGCTAGAAGCACTTGATGCTGATTCCCACAGCTCTGGGGGACCACTCCTCAGAACACGCCCCTGAAGCCAGGGTTGACCCGCATCTCCCAGGGCTCATGCTGGATCCACATGTCCCAGGCTGGGGCTCAGGATGTACACAGAGGTTGAGAAGTAGGCCTGATGAAGCAGATTTTATTCTTTAAGACAAAAACATTAGGTTCTTGCCTTCTTCTGTGTCTAGCTCTGTGTCTTCTCCTGTGTCTGGCTCCTGTGCCTGACAGTATGGAGGAAGCACGAGCTAAGTGAAGGAAAGAATCCAGGCAAATTGTTAATTAGGACAATGTATTAGCAGCTTGTCAGAAAAATAGGGTAAGTGTGGTGGAAAAATTTAGAATAGGTGGGGTGTGGGTCAAGATCTGCTGACTGTAATGGAAGCAGAACTGCTTTTTGAGGAGAACTGACATTTGATACTCTGAAAACTACAATGCAGAGTGTTCTTCTTGCTACATTTTATTTTTCCTGTCTACCTAGACTCAGTCTTCTCTTTGCTAAGAAAAAAAAAAAAGTGCTGAGAAAAAGGCAGTTGCATATAACAATAATTCAATAGTCTTTTTGCCTGAAGTGGTCTCTATCACTAAAGCACTGGCTAACAGCTCTTTTTATGAAATATAAAATACACATCTTTGGATTGTTTTACTTAAGTTTTTCTCTTCCTAGGGTTCAGTCTACTCTGATTTTATATACATTTTGGGTCTAATCTATTCTGATGATAGTATATTAAGAAGGTACTGTCAATTCCAGACCCATAACTTATGAATTTCCTTTTTTTTTTGTTATGATCTGGCATAGACTTTGGAATCCACTAGCTCAATGAGAACTGAAGTAACTACAGTTTGCAGGTGCTTCCAGATGCCTGAGATGAGGATTGTTAGAGGATTTATTTAAACTCCAAGGCTAATGATATTTATAGACTCAGGAAAAAATATAATCCTTCTATATAAGCCATAACACTGAGTTAAATAAAGAATCTGCAAAATAAAATCAGAGTTGAAATTAAATATAAAACAAGGATTTTATACATCAGAAATTCCCTTTCATATTTGTTAGAGTTGTCAGTCCATTGGGTATGTCCTTCTGCTAGCAAAACTATGCCTTCCTAAAATTTTGATGATTCTACATGAAGCAAGTATTCAACCATTCATTCTTCAAGTGTTTATTGAGCAACTACTGCTGTGTGCTGGGGACTGTGCTGATTCCTGGGAGAATAATGGTGAGCAAATACAGACCCAGTCCCTGCTCCTGTTTCTCCCATTAGGTACTGGCTTCAATGTCACCTGTTGCCAATATTGTCATTATAAAAATCTACTTATGAAAATTCTCTGAAGCACTCCTCACTGCCCCTCATGCAAAGAAGAGCAGTGGCCCAGCAGCACCCTCCCCAGGCCTGCTGGCCCAGAGTTCACTGGAGAGAGCTCATGGAGAAGGATGAGTAGCAACCAGTTGCTACTCTGTAGCCTTTTCATGACTAAAGTGATGACATTCTAGATGGTCTAGATTCCAGGAAAGGGCTCCTGAAATTGGGTTGCGTTTCTAGTTGTCTAATTAAGGATGCACCAACTCCTGCCCTGATAGAATTAAAGGGCTGAGATTTCATAGCACTGACAGCGCATGGCAGCATCTTGGCTTCAGCCTGATACATACATACGTATATACATATATATACTTTTTACTATTGCCTCTAACAGTTTATTTCAAATGACAATGACTTCTTGCCTAGAATTCTACAATAGTCTCTTCCTGACCTTGTTGTGTCTAATCTGGCCTCTTCTCCAGGCCATTTCCACATTGCAGTTTGAGTAATTGTTTTAAAATGCAAATTAGATTATGTCATCATTTTGTTTCAGACCCTCAATTAACTTCCCACTGACTTCGGGAGAGACAAACCTCTTAAGGCCCACAGGCTCTGCTTGGTCTGGTCCCTGCACAGGGCCGCAGCATTAACCTCCACAGTGTTCCCTCTCGCCTGCTCACTTTCCCTTGCCAGCCTTCTTTCAGCTCCCGCAAAACACTGTGCTCTCTCTTTCCATGGAGCTTTTCAGTGCAGTGTTCCTTTTGCTGGAAAACTCGTCTTCTTTTATTTAGTTCATGTGTGTTAATCTTTTAGATCCTGTTTGAAGTGTCATTTCCTCAGAGGAGCCTTCCTCATCTGAGAAAGTACCAGCCCACCTGGTACTTCTCATTTGCAAGTTTGTATTCAATTGTTTAAGTATGTATTTTGAGGTTTTCTTTCTCTCTCTCTTTCTCTGGCTAGGACACCATTTAATTTTGAGGGGATATGTGTTTGAATATCTCAGTTATTGTTATTAGTATAATATCTGGGACACAGTAGAGATTGAGTAAATTTTAGTGGAATAAATGAATGAATCAATGATTGAATGAGTGGAGCTGCTTGGTTTTGCTATGGCCTGGCGTAGACTTTGGAATCCACTAGCTCAATGAGAACTGAAGTAACTACGGTTTGCAGGTACTTCCAGATACCTGAGATGGGGATTGTTAGAGGATTTATTTAAACTCCAAGGCCAATGATATTTATGAACTCAGGAAGAAAGTACAGTTCTTCTATACAAGCCATAACACTGAGTTAAATCAAGAATCTACAAAATAAAATCAGAGTTGAAATTAAATATAAAACAAGGATTTTATGCATCAGAAATTCCCCTTCATATTTGTTAGAGTTGTCAATCCTTGGAGAATGTTCTTCTATCAGGATTACAATTGATGAATTCATATTCACCAGTTGTAATCCTGGTAGACCCCACAGCCTATGCTTTGGTCTAAATATGGAGAGAGTTGTTCATTGTTAGAGAGTGGAGGGGAAAAATCTACACATTGGAAGCAGTCCACATAGGAAACCTCAGAATGACTGTGTCAGACTGAAGTCTTTAAGGGAAGACCATGGAGGCGTTTAAACAGGGTTACAATGAGCCCCTTTTGTTACTGCATCTGCGCTTTGCCCTAGTGTGGTTCTTTATCAATACAGGGTCTCAGGTGTTGCAATGAAATCAGTCTTGCAAAACACCACAATGGAGAAATCACTGCTCTTTCTGAAGATTTAAAATCACTGTCAGAGAGGTTAACTCAGCCAGTCTTTGCCCTCTGCCCAACCAGAACCAAAGGGTAGAAAGACTGATGGAGTCAAAGAAGGGGTGACTCTTGAGTCTCCTCCCTGCCACGAGGTGGCATCCCAACACTAGGGCCCTGTGTTGAGGCCCTGGTGCTCTCTTTCTTGAATCTCCTGAGTATCAGAGACTCCTGCACCAATCTTCCCACAAAAGGAATTTGTGTGATTTGTAGTTTGAAGTCACAACTAGTATAAACCACCATCTTTCAAATTAGCAAACAGCTTCCTGCTTGTTTTCAAGTTATCTTAGTTCAGGTGATGGAGGAAAAGATTTTTTAATCTTTGTAGCCCTGCAGAGCCAATATGTTTAGTAAACAAAATAACCAATATATGTCCTAAAGAACCTCTTGCCAGAGACTGATCATTTTTTAACCCATTGGAACTCTAACCAGGAAAAACATTCAGCCAGATGGACACGAGACTTGCGTGCAGTGTTGTCGGTTAGAACAATGATCCTTTGGCTTGAAAACTTTGTGACTTTTCTGGAAACTGGTAAAGGACATAACTGAATTCTCTAAAACATCTTTGTCAGATTGTGATCACAGTTCATGGAAATGGCCTTGAAACAGAAGTAACAAAATGATCTGCAAAATTTAGAAGGAAGAATATAACAGGTCAAAAATTAAAAGTAGATAGCAGTCATCAAATTCTTAAGGCACATTATGATTTCATTGTTAACCTTTTGTATTATGAACAAATAGAGATAAGGAAGGATTTAGAAGATGAAGACTTGGGTTGAGGGAAACAACTAGTTAGCAGGAAGGATTTTTAAGATGCGCGGTGGATGAACTGAGGGCTAGGAAACCTTAGGGAGAAAGGCAAACTATTATTATATTAATAAAAATTGTGGCAATAAAAAGTCATAGATAATGTGACATCTTTAAAAAGAGAGTGCCTGAGGGAAACACAAGTTTTTTTATTTTAAATTCTGTTAAAAAACAAAATTCAACTGAGTAAGTTTGAAGATCTAATTGGCTTTATTAGGCAGTTCATGAATCGTACAGCTTCCCTTCTGGCAAATGGAAGGTTTTATAGGAAGAAGGGTGTGGCAGAGGACTTATTGGCAAAGGAAAAGACAGGATTATTTTAGACCAGGACATCTTTTTGGGTGGGATAGCGGAGGAAGGGAACCACAGGTTTTATCACGCAGATTACTTGGCTAGCACTAATCAGGGAATTTCAGATTGACACACCTCATATTCCTGGGATAGATTAAAACTACATTAAGTCTTGGTTTGCTGTCATGGGAGAAATCACTCCATTTTGGCCCCATTTATTTTGTAACAGTTGTATTATGTTTAGTACACTTGAAAGGAAATCATTCTAGCTTCAAAAATCACCCTGTCTATGCACATTTTTTTCCCTTACTGAGTCAGTTAAGGGGTGTGTGAGTCAGATAAGGGGTCCATCAAAGCCACTGCTAGAAAAATAGGAAAGCTTCATTTATTTAAGAATCCCATTGATAAATGCAAAAAAGGAAAAAGAAAAATCTGTGTATCTACTGGAAATGCAGACATTACAAAACTGTCCTACAGCTGCTGAAAGCCTACCACAATTGCAAGAGACAGTATGGCAATGAAGAGTGGATGCAAGTGATTATGGCCAAATAAATAGGAAGGTAGACATTTTAATGAAGTTTTGAAGATGTTTCTGTTACCATTGCTGTTTTACTAATCATTAATCAATGAAATAGAGCAAAGGGAACTCAACATTGACATTAATAACCTGGGGAGCATGAGCCTGCTTGCTGAGCCAGGAAGCTACGGCTTCCACCCCAGGGGACCACAGCATCGCTCCACCGGGAGGATTAACTTCTCCTTCCCCCTCAGACCAAATTGTTGGGAGGTGCAGGCGGCAGTGCTGGATCAAAGAGACCTGTCCGTCTAACTGAGGAGTGTAAACACATCCAAAGACTGCAAAAACTTGGGAAATTCATTGGCCAATTTGAAAAAGCTTCTGGTCTTTTCCAAGCCCAAACTAATATAATCCAAGGAGAACAAAGAAGCACCCTCTGGCCATCTCTCTTCCTCTCTTGTGCGTGACCTGCCCTTTCACTGTGCACTCACACCATGTGGTCCTGGCAGCCACGTGGCCCATGACCTTGCTGACTCTGCGTGCAGGCTCCAGGAGGGGGCACAGCAATGGACTGCAGCTGGAACACACACACACTCAGCTAGCCAAGATGGATTGGACTGTACTGTAACATGAGGCATAAACTCTGGGCAGTGGCCTTTACACTTGCCCTACTGGAGACAAGACTGGACTTTTTCAATGGTGAGATGGATGGGGATGGGACATTTGGGAGTCAGGAGAGGAACCCCCTTAATTTTACATCATCCATGGAGTTTACCATGGAAACCCATCCTCCAATGAGGTCTCAGGAAATTATTTTCTTCAAGACACCACAAGAACTTGTTTTCCACTGATAACATCTCAATTTGCTGACTATGACTTTATGACTATCAATATAAACTGTTTACAACTCCAATAAAAGTTTCTTAATTGAAGTATTTTTATTTAAAAGAAAAGTTATGTTGAATACTTTTGTTGTTTTAATTCAGTGTTTCTATTTTAAATTGGAAATAATAAGTTCATTTCAATAAATTAAATCAGTTTCTAAAATAACGTAACCTTTAGGTAAAATGTCTAAGAAGTAGTAATGTAAATCAAATCCATTAGAGAAAATCTACTGAAGAATGGTCTAATTATGTTATCATAATTTGATTAGATTTTGTGAATACACTCGAGCTATAGTTTGCTGAGAACTTACTATGTGTTTTGTATATATTACCTGCTAATTTGTACATAGGGCTGGTATTATATTCTCCACTTTACATGTAGAAACTGAGGCTGAGAGGTGTTAAGCGGCATGCTCATATTAGCCAGAGAGGGACTGGATTGAAGATGTGATTCCAGGCTGAGTTAGGGTTCAAACTCAGGCCTGTTGAAGCCAATCTCATTGAATTTAACCACTTAAACTTTCTTGCCTTTCCCCTTAGATTAAGTAATACACCATTGAATGATTACAACACACTAGTGACTCTTCTGATCAACCTGAAATGTCTGTAATAGTTATAAGGAGTTCCCCATTGTATTTTTTCTTATGGAAGTGGATGAATACTTGTCCTACTGCTAAAATGCCTTGATATGACCCAATTGTTTTCAAGTAGCCTGAGAAGGAGGCTGAGAGGCAGGTGCTCTCAGGCACATGGTGCCAATGAACCTGGTACAGTTTTTCTGGTGAGTCATCTAGCAATGTGTATCAAACGCCTTAAATATGTGCTTATCATCTTACTCAGCAATTCCAAGTCTAAGGATTTTTCTTAAGGAACTAATTGGACAAATGTTCAAAGTTATATGTGTCAGGGAAGTGATGATCCCATTTTGGTGAGAAAACAAAATGTTTAAGATAAGAGGCCTCAGCCACAGAGAAATCACTGTGGGTAATAGCTGAATATTTCTTAATGTTATTTTGAACTGAAATCAGGGAGAATTTTCAAGGACCCTTTGGTCTGTTCTTTGTCTCTTAGAATCCTGAATTTTTCTTTTTCTTTTTTAAAAGATATTATTTGTTTCATTTTTAGAGAGAGGGGAAGGGAAGGAGAAAGAAAGGGAGAGAAATATCAATGTGTGGTTGCTTCTTGCACACCCCATACTGGGGGCCTGGCCGACAACCCAGGCATGTACCCTGACCGGGAATTGAACTGGTAACCCTTTGGTTTACAGGCCTGCACTCAATCCACTGAGCTACACCATCCAGGAAAATCCTGAATTTTTCACAGTCTTTTGAAAGGACCAATTATTTCATTTGGGCCTGGCAAGGAGAAGAGGGTCTTTCTAAATCGTTAGCTAAAAATTCCCTAAAACTTGTATTTTCCTACATGTTCTTGAATAATTTAAGATTTATGCTCATCTCTAACCTCCCACTCTTTGAATAATATAAGTCTTCCAGGGCTCTGCCTGAGTTTTGGAGTAAGAAATGCATACTGGCTACCTGCAAGCCAAAATTGGCCATGCAGGTATATTTTGACTAATATTGCTTAAAAAAATCATTTGAGCTATATTTACCATATTAAAAACTAGGAGATTTCACATAAAAATCTGGGTTTTTAGTATCATTCAGAAAGGCAGATCAGAATATCTCTTGCCCATCAACAGGGTATAAGAAACTCCCGATCTCTTTAGTTTCGTTCTGTCCTCTGCTAACTGCAGTCCTTATTGTCTCCCTGCCACTAGCTTACACTCTCTGCCTGGAATTTGCAGGTGTTTGGTTTTGCAGGTATTTGGTTTTGCAGCTCTTATGTTCCAGACCCCTTTAGCTCATCTGAGCATCCTCAGTCTTCATGCCAGTGTCTGAAGAGTGAACAGATTTGCTTTGTTTGTTTATATTCCTGGTATTTTGAAGTCAATTAATTAATCAGTGAACACATCTATGTACTTACATGTGACGGATACAGAGCCAGAGGTATCCATTGCGGCCACAGATGCTCGTTAAAACACGAGAAAAACATACACACGGACAACCGAGTCCTGTGGGGAAATAGGTACCAAATGGTCACTCTCTCTAGTGGGGAGCACCGTGGCCACCCTCCCTAGGGGAGAGTGCCTCAGCCACCCGCCCCAGCAGGCTTTTATTGGGTTCGTTTACACAAGAATTCAGGTAAAGCTCATTAATCATTGCCAGGAAGTAAGGATCAAACAATAGATAACAAAGAACTCTGAGGGCCTATTTTGAGTCAGGGTCAGATAGCTAAAGAGCTGTAAAACTTTGAGGAACAAACTTACTTCTTGCTTGGACCCTTATCATTTCATTGAGAGCATTCTAAACAAAGCAGGTTTAACAGGATTTTACATACTCTTTCTTAGGCCTGATTGCCCGGGGAACTGTCCTTTCCAGCACAGAGCTGCACCACCATCTGTCATTGTTTCAGGCTTAGGTGGAGCAAGGGAAGTAAGGCAGCCAAGAGATTAGGAGATTTTCTCGCAGACAATGAGGACTCAGGCTATGTCAAAGCCGAGGGGCGAGGGTCCATCACCCCCTTTTGCTGTAGCCCTCAAAGTCCTTCCTTGGGGGCCTCCCACGTGATCATGCCTGTTTTAGGTCGTCCCCCCCTTGGGGAATCTTACCCATCATTGGCTAGCCAATCAAGCACTGGGGGCCAGTTATGGATGAAGCAGCAGAGGCAGCACTCCTGCCAGGGAAATAAGCTTGTCTCCTTGGTGGTTTACGGTTCCAAGGTCATTCCCTCAGCCTTAGCCTTGATGGGGGTTACAGCTTCTGATACCAGGCAGGGCGGTTCGCAACACTTACAGTGGTCATTACACAAAATTAAGGGCATTAAGGGTTACCAGACATGATTCATACCCTTGAGCAGCTTATTCTCCCTTTGTGGGTGATGAGCACATACAGAAAAACAGTGGCCAGCACATGGTACCAAATGCTAAGGACCTGGAGTGCCTTGTTAGAGAGAGTGACATTTCATGCTGTGTGTTTCTTTGTGACAATGGGCAGGACTGTGAATGCCAATACCAGTAGATGAGATTGGTCAGGAAAAGTTCTGTGAAAGGGAACCTTAGGCTGTATGTGAGAAGTGGTAGAATCTGGTGGGTCCCAAACTTAACCATGAACATGAATTGTGTAGGGGCACTTAGCAGCCTTCCGAGCTCTACCTAGAGATTCTGTTTCAAGAGGGCGGAAGTGAGACCAAAAATATGAATCTTTAATATGCATTTCAGAGTGATTTTGATCTATGTGGGTCACCCTATGGAAAAGAAGGGAGATGATAATCCAAGTGGGTAGGGTGAAATAAGCTCAGGTAGGAGTATGAGTGGGCGATTTAGAGGCTATAAAATCAGCTGATTGGAGGCTTGTATGGGGGCAGTCCTGAGAGATAGTGAAGGGAGCACTGCTGGAAGAAAGGCATGCTCTGGAAACTTCCTTCCATTATGTCACAAGAAAGGATCATGAATACTTTTTATAAAGTGGGGGTTGGGGTGAAGGGAAAGCAGCAAGAGCTAGGTATTCTCAAAGAGAATGTTCTCTGCTTGATTTCTTTATTTTAAAATAGAACGATTATGTACGAGACAATCTTTGTTAATTCTAATTAATGGTTAATTAGCAGGCAGTTGATCCTGTTCTTGCTAGGTCAGGTGCTTACTCAGTTAATTTGGATTAAAAATTGAATGATATGCTGCATTACTTAAGTAATTGCATATTAATTATAGTTGAAAACAAATATCTTAATCCTGACTACATTCTAGTGGAACAAACATTGGTTTGGAGTCAGGGTTTTTTCCTCATACCTTTTACAGTGACTGCTATGTGGTTGGTTGTCACTCCATAAATGCCTGCCACATGTTTTTAACTGAAATGTACTTGATGTTTGTAGTTCTTCATTTTCGAGAAAACTGGAGTTTGATGAGATGAGTGGTTTTCTGCACCAGAAATTCCTTGGGCTGTCTAAGTGTCACTTGCAGAGATAAGAGAGAAATAAAGAGATCAGGGAGGGGCCCCCACCTTCTACCTCAAAGAGCATCTTCTCTTTTGTTGTTTTATTTTTGTCGTTTAATGGTGTTTTTCTGCATTTGATCTTGACTTTCACTGTGAAACAAACAAAATAACATCAACGATAATAACTTTGGAAGTCTCTGAAGTATTGAAGAGATGATTTGATTCAATCCCACATATATTTAGAAACCACTGCACACAGCTTAATACATAATTCTCATGACTCGTTGAGCATAAATGAATTTTAATGTCCCTCTGATCTGTTTCAATTTTTGAGCATTCCCTTAAATTTGTAGGGCATTTTATTGAACGCAATACTCGCAGGCACTTTATAGATCTTAAGGATGAAAAAAAATGTGGCAGGTAAAAAATGTAATTGGAAAAGTAGGGGGATGAAGAGAGGAGGTGTTGTAGCAGCCTCCACGAAAGTATGGAGACAAGGAGTTCAGACTGTGTTGGAGGAAACGAAGGTCGATAAAACAGCCTGGAGGGGGGGATGTTGGGAGTGAGCACAGACGATGCAGTTCCAGAGAAGAATGAGCAGCTGTTGGGGCTGTTGGTGGCTCCCGAGGGCCTCGATGAAGATCTCGATCATTTTTGTCTGTAGGAAGGGGTGAACATGGCCCATCTTGTACATTTTTATAGGGGAGTGATTTGCACTGGCCTCTGTTTGTTTAAAGACGTATTGAGGGATAATTGATATGTGAAGAACCGCACATATTTAATGTGCATAGTTTGATGGGTTTGAACATTTGCAAACACCTGTGATACCATCACCTTCATTTTAGAAGAATAACTAGCATATGAGAGTGAAGGTGGGATGATAGGCAAGAATTAGAAGCCAACTAAGTTATAAGCCACTTTTTTTATACAAGGTGGGGCAAAAGTAGTTTACAGTAGTTTGTATGGAAAATATTACAATAATTAATAAATAATAGTACAAGAATAAACTCTGTGTTTCGCACATTCACAAATATAGGCCTCCTTTTGCCCCATCCTGCATTCACAGTGACGGTGGCAAGAGGAGAACAGAAGAGCCCTGTAGAGGAGGCATTAGGATAATATTGAGAGATGAGCAAAATTGACTCCCAGATCAGATCTCTAGGCTGTGCTGCTGAGAAAATGTTGCTCCACTGAAAATAAAAATAACTGTTACTGATCACTTACCTTGTGCCAAACAGAGCTCATTTATTCCTCATAACAGATGTATGAAGTGTGTGCCATTATTATGAATGAGAAGGCCAAGACACTAAGGTTAGATACCTTGCCAGTGGTCATGGAAGAAAACTTAAGTCAAGACTCAGGCGCAGACAGGCGGGCAGGTAGGCTCCAGGGCTGAGCTCACTAACAGGGAGACACGCTGTCTGTATCTGCAGGGAAAGGATCTCTCAGTAGCACTCCCCCCTCTGGAGTTGAGAGCCTAGCAATGGCATGGGGCTTCGTTCCTGCTGCTACTGGGGCCATTTTCTGCTCCACTCCTAAGAATCACTGGCCGGTACCTTGGAAATGCTGTTCATGTCCCTCATATTTCCTTTCCTTTCCACCACAGACAAACACCCCACAGTTTTGAGGACTCTTGTCATGCAGCCAACCTCTGGCCTAAAGTATGGCCATAGACTTCCTTACGGTTTTGACACTCACGGGTCAGGAACAACATGAGTCACAGATTCGAGTTAACCAGGAGTGGATTATGAAATGTTTAATGAGTCTGCTGACTAGTCACACAAACTGATGTTATATTTGGATTATGAAATGTTTAATGAGTCTGCTGACTAGTCACACAAACTGATGTTATATTTGGTTTCTGAGATCATTTGCAGAATAACACATTATATGTGAAAAATACATACTACTCCTTGCAATGCTTGTTATTTTTTAGAATGGATTGAGTAAACATTTTAATAGGGATATAGTACCCATTATATAAATATTCACACCATTCAATTTTCAGAGATGCATCCTGTGTACAAAGAATATTAATACTGCATTTATCCTTTCAAAAACCCCAATTTTATTAGTAGAAGTGGGAATACAAATCTGAGCAGCAGTGTTTGGGAAATTTGTTTTCATGTATTTGAAGAATAGTTAAACTTCCTTGGATGTTAGGGCTGTGCAAATATTCTATAATTAGTACTTATAAATATTTATCTGCAGGCAAAGTTTTGGGCAATGTTTTTTTAAGAGTGCAATAATATCTGTAATGAGAAGCATTTGTCTCTGAGGTAAATTACTGGATATTTTCATCATAAAAATGCTTAAATATACAAAATAAGAAAACAGCTGAAATTTTAATTTGGACATCCAAGGGGCTCGTTAAATGACTGAAAAAAGCAAATATAAAGTCGCTTATTTGCTGGGAAGGACCAAAGCTGCTTTTGAGTCATCTGTATCTTTCATTATCTTGCCTGTTTACCTGGGCGCCTTGTTTACTGAGAATTCACTTGTGGGGAGTTGCCAATCCTTAGCCAAAATAATACAGTGGGGTACAGAGGTAGAGAGATGTGTATCTGAAGAATATTGTTGAAGGGTTGGGGGCTTAACTGGTGCACTGGTTAGAATGTAAGTAGGTCCTTGAGCAGGGCAGTACAATTAAACATGTCAAGGAGGGCATAATTAGGTGGGTGGCTGAATGGTGTAATTACATTCATAACAGGGGGGTTGTAATTAGATGTGAGGCAGGGGGTGTATTTAGATGCCTACGTTGAGGGTTTAATTAACAGATGGGTGAGAAATTACGTGTGGGGGCGGAACATAATTATGTGTGGGAGTCCATGTGGATACGTGGGTGACGGTACATAGAAACGAATGGGTCGAACAGCAATTAGATGTATGAGTTCATGTTCTGAGGGACAAAAGCTTGAGATTTCATCAATAAGGGCAAGCATATGTTTTGACATTGTGACTAAAAGCAGCTGGAATTTAGTGACAGCTTTTCAGGCCACTCTGAAGGGTTGCAAATCAAAATCTTTGCTTTTCTATTAAAACCTGAGGCCCACATCTAACAATGACATTGATTCCTCTTCATTATGGGGCTGGATGGTGCTCTAAACACCGAACGGGGTGGTAGTTTTGCTAGCTTTGAAACACAGCTGCATGACAAGGACGGCTCACTCCCCCTTTCTATCAAAGAGTTTGGATGGTATAGTAGGGCAAAAAAGCAAAAACAAAGAATTTTCCTTTGAATTTTGAAGTGTAAAAGTAAAAGTGCCAAGTCCTCTAGCTAAGAGGTAAAGTTACATGTGTAACAAAATCAGCAAAATTTAACTTGAGAGTCTCACTTTTTTTTAAAGCTACGAAACAATGTTTATTCAGAAATATTTATAGCATTTCTCCTTTTCCCCAAGTGTAAGAGCACCAAGGCATGAGGTGTAGCTTACTTGTCAAACAGGAGCAGAGAGTGGTAGGGGGAAGCTGGAGGAAGAAGAATCTAGAACAAGGTAGGTGAAAAAGTTATTCGGTGCATCTGAGGAATATACATGGAAGCAGTGAAGTATGGTGAGAGTTATATCTGATAGCATCTGATATGTCCTGTATTAAATTTAAAGCAGAGACCTTTGTTGTCATCTTCAAAAGCAAGAGAGCATTTAAAAATATAAGTTAGCTCTTGAAATAAAGATATTTAATTGGCCGATAGTCTCCTTAATCTGATTTAGTCTGTTCAGTTGTCATAAAGGTGTGTGGTGTAGGGCCTCTTCCTGTCTGCTCGGCAGTTAGATTGTTCCTAGCAGAGGTTCTCTGTAGATGGAATCCTTGGTGGGCTGCTTCCGGGATTTCAAAACTTTTTGGCTTCCTTGTACTCCCAAGATGCCTAGATTTAAGGTTAGTGACTTTTTATAACTTGGATGCAGGAACATTATAGCCTGGCTCCTAATCTCTGCTCTTGTTCTATGGAACATTGTTTATTCTTTGATGCTGATTTTATATCAATGTGTGATGGTAATTTCTTACATTGTAGATGTGTCTCCAAGGTATTCTCTTTCAAAGACTATTGTAACTTACTTTGTAATCACAGGTGCTTTATTTTACCAAAATGTTGTGTATTCCTATGAATATAGTAATCATGGCATTGCTTAACCCAGTTCTCTTTCTACGAAATGGTTTACATTTTTTTTCTCTCCATGCACCTCCCAACTTCTCCCCTGCCCCCCAAGGCATTCTCAAACTCAAACACAATTAGTGATGATGGTGGCTGACTCAGTTGCTTAGAGAGGCAGTGTAATTCATTCAAGACATCTAGTTACGTCTCCTGGTTGGCAAACGAGCGGGCATGATCGTGCCGGTCACTGCCTCTTAGTGCTTTGCTGTTGTTTGTGGATTGCCTGTGAAGAGGAGGGTGAAGTGAGGTATCTAGATTTGGAAATGACTGGGAAATAATGCTTCATTCACTTACTCATAAAAGCCATTCTGGGATACTCAGGAGCTACTTACATATGGCACCAAAAAAAAATGCAACAAAACCCAAAAAAACCAAGGTTTAAATTATTCGTATTTTAATAATATTCTTCCAAAAGTCACATTGTCAGCCAGGAATATTTTCAGAGTTTGCACTTGTGGTTTGTTTCCAAAAACAGTCTTCTGGCCGATAATGTCATTTTACCTTCATTCATGCCATAAAACATCAAAGGCCCTAACTTTTGTCTTTGTTTTTTTAACCGTTCTAAGGTTATTTAATAGACTAGAAATCTCTACTACTTTTCTTATGCCTAAACTTCTGATTGCAGACCTCAGTGTCACTCCCTCAGAGGTATTTCTTAATCCTGCAGCACTCTGCCCTTTCCTGTCACATTTGCTACATCTGGTCAGTCCTGTTAGAATGTGAGCTCCACAAGTGGAGTGAGTACATGTCTGCTTTGCTCACCGGTGTATTCCCAGTATCCAGAACAGCTCCTGGTGGGTTATAGGTGCTCAACAAATACTGTGGAATGGAAAGGGAAAATGGCATCAGGGCTATTTAAGAAAAGGCACAGGCGATGTAGGCTGTTGGATGATGGTAAGGGTAAGGGGTATCTCGGAAGCAAGATTCTGAATGGTTTCATTAATTGGCTCATATTTAGATAGTTGTGGGGCTCACGTTTGTTCTTTAATTTTGAGAATTAAGTTATACATCCATTAAGACATTAAGGAAATGCCTTTAGGTCAGGTATTGTTGAAAATTGATTAGATGCTCAACATAAATCTGCTGATTAAATGATTAACTTATTGAATACATTGATCATTTGTGCTTTGTTTGGACATAGAGAGTTGAGCAAAAAGATATGTTATCTGCAATGAATTCTACAAAATGTATATTTAAAAACTCATTGGTTGATGGAAGTAGGAGATATGCTCTCAAAGGTCCAATGATAAAAAATATTTTGTTCAAAATCTATATAAATCTTTGAAATTGAAAGTACCTGACATGAAGATAAATGCCACAGTGATCTAGCAATATAATGATATTTTCCCCATGGAATTTAATTTTTTAGTATATTATAATATATTCATATCATGTAATGATATCGGACTTCAGAGTTTTATGATGTTCAATACTTCACCTTTTTTAAATTCTTATAATTGTACTGGGAGGTATATGGGACCATTCCTGACTTCCAGTCCTGACTTCCATTGAAACACCAAGAGTTTAAGGAGCCTAGCAGACCAGAAGCTGAACACAGATGGTTAATGTACTGAGTAACATGATCATTAAGAAGATAGCCATTAACAGATGGGCAGAATAATAGGTGGAAATAGTTGGACAGAGATCCATAAGATGAAATTGTGCTCAAGCAATATTTTGAGCTCATTGTTATAGTTGATGTGCCTAGTTCATCTTTTCATTTACAGTAGTAGTTTTTAAGGTTAGCAGAAAGAGTATATTATAATCTTAGATCCAATAGATACTTTCTTGCCTGGACACATGAAAGTACCTTTGAAGAGAAAGGATGGAGTGTCTTAATAACACTACTTCTTGCCAAAAATCATAGTATTCATTTGGAACTAGATGACTGAAAGTTCTTTCTATGTATTAGACCCAGAAAAGAACTGTATGGACACCTCGTTTATACATTATTCTGGAAAGCTTTGACCCTTCTCAGGCTGAGATATTCTGTGCTCTAAACTAGTATAATAATGCTGTTGCAATTAGTTTTTTAAAATTTCAGTGTTTGCTCAATTAAAATTTTCCTCTCTGTAATGCATCGGTGATTTCTTATTGTTCACTAATGTGTTACCAATTCCTGGAAGAGGGCAGCTTAGGCACTCAAGGAATACTTACTGATGTGAAATTGCTTGTGTGGGGGCTACAGGTGGACCGAATGGAGAAGTAGTAAATAAATATTGCCAGGAAAAAAGTCAGAAATGGCTTCTGTTTTTCTCACTGGGCTTTTGTGGGAGGGCTGAACATTTTTTATAGTTTATTGGCTTAATAGTTAAATACTCTGCTGATAAACTATTCCAGTTGTTAAGACAGAGTAAGATAAATCACTGTTGTACCAAGTATCCCCCAGGCCCATGGAACCTAGGTATTTCATGGCTTAAACAAGTTAGTAAACTCTGCTGCAAGGGGGAAAGGGGTGAAAGAAGTGGAGGAAGATGAGTGGATGACCATACCCATGACCCTGAGAGGTGCCTTACATATATCATTTCATATAATCTCACGCCCTGGCCGAGTAGCTCACTTGGTTAGAGCTCCATCCTGACATGCCAAGGCTGTGGGTTTGATTGCCTGATCAAGGCACATGCAAGAGTCAACCAATGAAGGCATAAAACAACAAATTGATGTTTCCATCTCTCTCTCTCTCTCTCTCAAAAAAAAGGCCAACAACAACAAAAAATCCTGTGCCATTTTATCCCTCTTCAGAGACAGGAAGCAGAATGCCAAAGGGCCTGCCCCACAATCCCATAACCCCACCACCTGGAAGTTATGGAGGAGTATTTGTACCCAGGATTATGTTGCCGCTTCCCGGACCTGCTTGTTCTGGGCCCGGATTCTTGCCTGGAAACTTGGGATCGCCAGTCAGTCTTGTTCTATGAACTAACAACACCGAGGGGAGGGGGCTAGCAAACTAAATATTAGTTGAAGATAAGTGAACCCATACTTTTCAAATAAACTGTAGTATATTCAAATAGGTATGCAAATATACATGTATAACTCACTGATTCAGACCCATCTTCTGTCCTCACTACTGAGCTCCATCTGTCCTTGTTAAGGTTGCCAGTGACCTCCTGTTGCTAAATGCAGTGGCAATTTTCAGCTGTTTTCCTACTTGATCTACCATAGTGTTGGATGCAGTTTTTCTCCTTCCTCTGAGGTACTTTTTTTTTACTTGGCTGCTAAGACACCACACTTTGCTGTACTTTTCTCCGATTCCCACAGCCACTCTCCCCTAGTCTCCTTTGCTGATCTCTCCTGAGTCTGCCGAGGAGTGCTCAGGATTCAGGCCTTAGACCTTTTCTTCCTCTGTCTACATCATTCACCATCTAGTCGCCTGAGTTTAAATGCTCGCTCGCTATATGCTGGTCACTCCCAACTCTCTATCTCCAAGGAAGACCAATTTTCTCACTATATTCTCATGTATCCAGTTGCCTACTTGGCCACTAAACTGTGTAATCGGCATCTCACACTTGATACATTTAAAATTAAGATCCAGATCATCTACCTAAAGCCTACTCCTCTCATAATCTTCCATATCTTAATAAATGGCGGGTCCAATTTTATAGGTGACCTTAGCATGATTCTTGGTTTCTCTCTTTTTCTCTTACCCTACTTATTTCCATTGTATCAGCAAATCCAGTCAGCTTTTCTTCTAAAATATCTCCAGAATCTGCTCACTCCTCACTATCCACACTGTCATCACCCTAGTCTAAACCATCAGAATCTCTAGTCTCTTGTAACAGGAGACTCCTAACTGGTCTGTTTCTTTCTGCCCATGACATCCTACACAGCCTATTCACACAGGAGCAAGTGATTGCTCCAAAATATGGCATATTGTCATTCCTTTGCTCACCATTCAGTGACTTGATTGTCATCTTAAAATAAAACTCAAAGCCTTTCTTTGCCAGGCCCTACAAGGCCCTCTAGAATTTCTTCCCCAACACCCTGACCAATTAACTCTCTGATCTCCTCTCCTACTCTGTCTCCCCTGTCACTCATCTCCAGACGCAGTGGGCCCATTTGCTGTTTTTTCCAAACCCCAGAATGTTCCCTCCTCAAGGTCTCCACCAGCAGGTCCCCCCAGCATCAGTGAGGCGCACAACCTCATCTCCTCAGGGATTAGCTTATGTGACTCCTTTGAGCTCCTCCCTGCCGCCCTGTTTAAATCACAGCCTCTCTTCGAAAGTGTTTCCTGATCCTCTGCTGCCAATGATTTCTTTCTCTGCACAGCCCATCTCAGCACCTGACACGCTCTTCGTTTTACTCATTTCTCTTTATTTATCATCCATTTCCCCACTAGAATTAAGCTCTAGGGCGGCAGGGATTATCACTTATTTCTCTGGCACCAAGGACAATTTCTGGAATAGTAGCACTTAGTAAATAGTGCCTTAAATGAATAGCTAACTCAAGCATAAATACTTAATCTTACCTAACAATTTATAAATCTAAAGAGTTTTGAGTGTAGATTTCAAACTCTCCGCTCCCAGGACTGACTGAGAAAAATGCCACATACCATCCTGGGTCATCCTGGATGTGTGAGGGTGCTGGCCTCTGCCCACCCCCGTCTGTGCATCCTGCTCTGGAGTTCACTCTGCTGGGCTCTGTTGTGGTTGTGCAGGGAATTCTTAACTCTCTGTGGGCAAGTGCTGAGAATTTACACTTTAAGCACTGTACCTTTCTCAACTGTGTTTTCACAGATCTGGCTGTTCCTTTTACCTACCAGAAACCAAGGAAGTGCAACTGTCCTCTTGCGCTGCATTAGAAGCCTACCTCAGCTGCTAACAAGCACAAAGATTTCTCCAATGTTTTTTCTTGTTTAATTATTTTATGCCTGTACAAAGTTTTTATAGTATACATTCATGTATTTATTCTATTCAATATTTATTCTTTTGGTGTCATCCATGTTTTTACTTCAGATTCATCCAGGATGGCCCACTTAATATCACTGTAGTTATTTTATATACCAGGTATGTACATGTACAGTGCAGTCTCCCAAAGAACTCCACCCATTATGCATTGCTTCATCAGGCAGGAAATTCTGTACCTGGTAGATCTTGCTGATCTAGCTAAAAGAAACCAAATGATGCATTTCAATTTCAGGGCCTATTGCTGGGTTTTGATATTTATTCTCTGGTACTATAAACACCACTTCAAAACACTCAGGTACAGTGAACATTTTCTTTGCAGCCCAGCTCCATGTTTGCAGAAAGAAAGTCACATGCTGTCTGGGTCAGTTACAAGTCAGTTGTCCCTCAGTGCTTCCTAACTTCTAGACAGACCCACCCAGTGTGTTCAGTTGCTCATAAACACAGCATTGGCTCTCAGCATACTTTTGTGTTTTTGTTTTGGCTGCTTTCTCTGCCTGGCCAAACTGCTTATCCTTTGAAATTCATTGCAAATGAGAAAGCTTTTCCTGAGTCGACTTGACAAAAATGCCTTCTTGCTCTCCTATAGAATTCTTGACGGTGTCTGGAGCCAACCTTTCCTACAGCAATTTCAACATTACATTAGAGTCTGTTACATAAGTATATCTGTTCACACTATCCTCGTGTCCCAAATTGTGAATCCTGAGGCCTGTGACTTCTATGTCCTTGTGTCAGTACACAAGAGTTAGCATAGCAAATGCTCAGCAATGTTTGCTGAGTGCGCATAACCAATTGTACGAATAAATGAAATTGCATTTGAGTTTGTTCCCAGTTTAATGCCTTTAAAAATATTTCTATGTATAGCTTGGATTTTTCTTTTTTCCATGGCAGACAATACTATGTGCATGGCCAATTTGATACAGAAAAAAAAGTGTCTATTTAAATACACTTCAAGAAGTTAGTTTTTTTTTTTAAGTTCAAAGGAACAGGATAGTTTTTTCCTTACAAACTTCTTGCATCTTTCTTTCTACATGTTCTCTTCACTCTGACCAGTCTTTAGTCAAATTCCTCCAAAGGATCTGCTGTAAACAATGATTTTGTGAGCGGTTGTGTGTTCTCTGCAGTGAAAACCTGCCTTGTTTTCTGTTGCTAGGCAACCCCATTCCAGCTGCCCTTGAAGAAATGTGCGGTGGTGGGAAATGGTGGGATTCTGAAGAAGAGTGGCTGTGGCCGTCAAATAGATGAAGCAAATTTTGTCATGCGGTAAGAGAGAGCACCCACAGCGTGGCCTCTGCCTTTCCTCCTTTCCCCCACCCCTCCCACCAGCCCCGGGGCCTTTTGAAACTAGTCACTTGTGGTTAATCAGTTGTAGCTGCTCTTTAGCTTCCCTTCAAGTTCATATACAAGTGAGTTCAGGAGAAGGGCCAGGGGAGCAAGGGAACCTGCCCCAAGAAAACTACAAAGCAGAGAAAGTTTCAGAGGTCATGGCAGACCCCCAAAATGGAAACACGCAGATTTTATTTTAGATTACACAGTTGGGCAATTAAAACTTTAAACATTTTTTTCTGAAGACTAACTTTCTATGAATAAACACTTTTCATTTATTCATTTCATTTTATACCACTCTTTGTTTTTCACAAAAGCATTTTTAAGTTGCAGGTAGGGTTTGAAGAGGGATTTCACCTGTGCCTGATGAGGAAAACTGGAAGCAGGAGAGGGAATAAATTTCGAGCAGGGAGTAAGCTTGGAATAAAGGACTGAGCAGAGGGGTCATGTGTGCGTCACTCCCAGCGGAAAACAGGAGGCTTCTGCAGCAGCATGTAAAGGAATTGCTGCAACACCTCCAACCAAGGGTGGAGACCGTCAAACTAGTGGCACTGACCTGTCCTATTAGGCAGTTTTTGACCGGAAGTAAAGACAGTGTGTGATTGGATTGACACAAGTTGGGGATTGTCTGAGTGAAAGGAGACAAGGACAAGGAGTGACAGCATGTAGGGTACTGGCTGGAGAGTGTGCTCAGTGACATGGGCTTAAAACCTTGAAGTCTGGCTGGCTAGGAAGTGGGCCTTCGAGGCATGAAGGAGAGACGAAGGGAGGAGCCACATGGGGCAAATGCTAGGGTCCTCCAGAGCCTGCCAGGGGTGTGTGGTGAGGATGAGAGAGAGATGGGATATAAGCGCTCAAGTCAGAGAATGGCCTGCTGGAGCAGTAATTTTGGAGCTTATCTTCTCTGGGGATACTCAGATGTATTCTGGAAAAAGAAGATAGTTGTCACTGAAACTATTGAAGGAACTCAGAGGACAGAATCCTCAGCAAAGGAAGGACGGGGATTCGGTTTTTGTGTTCATTTTTAAGGATAATAGTAATAGTCTAAATGGTCTACTATTACAATAGTCTACCTTTGGTAAGGTAAGTGAGAGAACACTAGACCACCTTTGTGCTCTGAGGTAAGCAGATAAGGGGAAACTAAAAACTATTTTAGAGTATTTCAGGGGAAGCCACATACATGGGGGAGGACCAGGTTTCCTCTCAGAGAAAGAGAGTTGGGCTTCTTTTTTTTAAAGATTTTATTTATTTTTAGAGAAAAGGGAAGAGAAAGAGAGATAGAGGTAGAGAAACACTGATATGAGAGAGAAACATCCATCAGTGGTCTGTCACACATGCCCCAGTTAGGGATTGAACCTGCAACCCAGGCAAGTGCCCCAACCCGGAATCAAACCTACAACCTTTTTCTTTGCAGGACAATGCTTAACCAACTGAACTGCACCAAGCAGGGCAAGGGTTGGGTTTCTTGAGATATTTCTAATCTCATTGGTGAAGCCTGCAGCAGAATGGGGAGATCTTTTTACATGGGGAGATGTCTTGCCATAGTTTTTCCAATGTAAGACAGCATTTTCCTCTTCGTTGCGATTATTATTATTATTATTATTGGCAGTATATACTAACAATAGGAAAATGGAGAAGATAAAAATATAATTCTGTTTATTCAAGTCAATACAACTTCTGTTTATTGAGTACCTACACCGTATTAGGCCTTAGCCAGACCTGGAAATGATGTGTGGAACAATTCTGTCATGGGCTTAAAATCTGGAGGTGTGGTAGTGCTGTGATGGGGTAACTCAGAGACACACTGTGGCAGGAGCAGGGAGCATAGCTGGGTCTTTCTGAGGAAAAGTGGTGTCTGGGACCAGCTATTCCACCCTGGGCACGGGAACAGCCTTTTGCAAGGCTTTAATGTGGGAAAGCCACCAAGGGCCGTCACAGTATCGTGAGTCACAGGAATGGCGTGAGGTGGGGCTGGGGACGTATGTAAGCTATAGGAGTGGAAACAGTCACCTGGAGAGGACAGACAGAAGAACAGAGACCCTGGGACAAATTCAGGTGCTCACTCCAATCTGTTGGCATTAGGCAGAGGCTAATAAGTCAGCCAAAGAAAGAGGGGTAGGAGAGCAGGCCCGCGCCACAAGCCCGCTCTGTGGTCCACAGCAAGTCATTTTACCTTTGCCGGGGCTCAGCTTTCTAAGGTACTTGAGGAGATGGGAGCAGATGATTCTTCAAGCCTTTCCACTGTAGAAACTCTGATTCTGCCTGTGACTGTATGAATACTATGTCATTGTAACACAGTTAATGTAGACTAGTTTAAACTTTCAAATTGCTCTTGATTATTAATTCATTTGCTCTTTCCAAAAGCTATGTGAGGAAGAAGGAATGGATAATATTATGCTCGCAGATTCAGGGACATTAAGTGACTTCAAGAGGTCTTAATGCAATGTAGAAGGAGGCAGTACAATGTCTTTTTATATTGGGTTGGCTAAAATGTTCATTTGGTTTTTGCCGAGAGCCAACCCAGCCCTGCTGTCTGACACAGTCACAGAGGGAGCCGCACGTCTGCACAGCAGACATGGCGGGGGAAAGTACCTGGCACTCCTCTGTTTAATCATTGTGTTACTACCTGTGCTTAGGGTCTATGTGATTTACCATGGGACTGGGACAAATGGCAATTCCACAGAAGAAATACAGTTCTTTGGAAGTAAGCAAGAAAATGACAGCTCATTGGAGAGTGACTCCCCACCAGAGTGTCCTCCTAAGTGGGTTAGGGAGTTCAAAGAATGGGAATGGAAGAGACTCCTAGGATTACTCCCTACAAAAGTCCCTATAACCCACCCTTATTACACAATTCCTTAAAACCAGGGCTCTGGGAGCTAGACATAGATCAAAAAGCACATTTGGTCAGCATAGTGCCAGTATCCACGGTCTGTTCCCCCTCTAACTCCTAGGCCCACTGATCCCCCTTTACCCTATACCAGAATCTATCATAAAGAAGCATGATGGGTACATATAAATGGATGTTGGAAAGATTATTATACACTCCCCTTCTATGAAATGCTTAAGCGATCAGGATCCCCATGGTGTTTATTGCCTAAAAAGTCAGACATCAAAGATAGAAACAAATAATAAATATACATCAACACCAAGGTAGATGGCAGGCAGCCAAATGGACTGAGAAAAACAAAGATTATTACTTGCACAAGATGACAGGGTTCTGGTGCTGAAGTGAGAGACAGATACTAACCACATTGACCACGAAAGCCTTCTGCATGGCCTTTGCCAGTGAGCTAGAACAGTCCTGTGCCCAGCTACGTGCCCAGCTTGCAACTGTAGAATATATAGATTAAATTTAAGTGAAGCTTTAAGAAATTAAGGTGTTATATAATGTGGTAAAATGTGTTACTGATTAATTGCAAAGATTAGGAGCTAAAAGCTTGCACAATAATATGCAATAGAGAGCTGCTTCCTATTTTCTGCAGAATAAGGATAAAGCAAATATACCTTAAAAACCTCATTTTTTATTGCTTTCACATATGCCACATGTACACACCCAACTATATAAAAATAAAAACCGCAAGAGCCCAGGCAGAGATGCCTGGCTGTTGAGCTTGAAACTGCACCTCTCGTGTCACTCCTTCACTGATGCCGTCCATCCACAGGGAATCCTTGGACCTGCTGGAGCTGGACTCCAGCAGGTTTTTTCTGTAAGATGGTTCTAGCAGTACTTAGTTGTCTTGAACTTCATTAAAAATAATTCTGTTAGATTGTATTGTGACAGCTGTCATATCAGCGTGCATTTAAAAAAACATCAAAATTGGTAAACTTTTGTGTAGCCATTTTAATATTGAAGATAGAAGAAATGCAACTGAGATGCAGCAAAAGATTTGCACAGTGTATGGAGAAGATGCTGTGACTGATCAAACATGTCAGAAGTGGTTTGTGAAGTTCTGTGCTGGAGATCTCTCACTGGATGATGCTCCATGGTCGGGTAGACCAGTTGAAGGTTAATGGTGATCAAATCTAGGCATTGAGAACAATTATTATTATATCATGTGGGAAATAGCCGACATACTCAAAATATCCCAATCAATAAAGTTATTGGTAAAAATGAAAAATGTCATTTATTTTATGGAATAAAACATATGAACTTTTTGGCCAACCCAGTATTATTCCTAAGTGCATGTGTGTGTGTCACTACATTTAGGGAGATGGATATTTTAAAGGGAAAATGTGGAAGACTAGGCCTAAGCTTCTTAGGAGCTGATCTTGTGGGCCATATTTATTGTAAGTCAAGCAGACTAACTTTGAGTTGTATCCAATCTGGTGTTGCTATATTCAGGTTCAGAATTAAAAAGTCCCTTAGAGTGCCAGCACAGCAGTAAGAATAAAGTTCAGAGACGGCCGAGGGCACTGAGGACTGGAAAGCGTTTGCAGAAGACAGCATCACAACTAGAGCTCTGTGTGCGTGTGCCTGTGATTTAATTTCAAGGCTGATGCTATTTGCATGACACATTTGAATTTTTAAAAAGCCTCATTTATGGTTTACAACATGGAAGTAATTAAATATTGGTAAATTGTTTAAAAATTATTTTTATTGGACCATTTATGGATCTATTTATAAATGGCTGCTTAGTATACATTTTGGGGGACCTTTAGAAAATTGAGATAGTAGCATACTTTCAAAATTCCACATTTAGTGAGTGAACATGACTAGAAACACACAGTGTGTCTGGCTCTAGACTACAGGACATGAGGACAGTTGCAGTGACAGCCGTGGCCTTCTTTCTGCACAGTGATGTACCACAGTGGCACTCAAAACGCCTTTCGGGACAAGAGTATAATAATGCTATAATATTCTTTGCTTATATGTTTTCATTTTTTTAATTTAAAAGCTTCTCTTTATTTTTTAAAATTATTTTTATTGAGGTATAATTAACATATTAGTTTTAGGTATACAACCTTCCATATTTGTATATATTACAAAATTATCATCACAGTAAGTCTAGTTAAACACCTGTTACCTCATTTTTTCCACCACTCCCACCCACCCCAGCCGTTCCCCACCTCCCACCCTCGATCCTACCCCCCTTTATACAGTTTCAAATACGTCTTCTAATGCTAAAACTCAATTTGCCATTTTTCAAAGTAAATGCTTGCTCTATAGCTAAAAACAAAACTTTAAAAAATAATATTGGAGAATAAAATTTATCTAGAAGGCCTGCAAGAGAGAGATAAGAGTGACTGCATCTTAGAGAAGAATTGGGTGTCTCGGGAACACAAATTAGAGCAGCATCATTGTGGTGCCTTTGACTTATGCTGAAGTTTGCATACGTAAGGAAACATAAAACTGAAAAAGTAATTTTATGCTTTCTTTTCTATTTAAAGATTCCTCTCCATCAAGCCTATTCTCCACCACTCCCACACCCCGATGCAAAGAATATTTCATTTTTGATCACTTCTGTGATTAATCTTTTAGGATCATGAGCACAGCTACTAAGACACTGTAACCACTGATGTCTGTTAATTGTGCCAACAAGCGGTAATGCAAAATGTGAAGTACTTTACGCAATTATGCTTTATTAGGAACAATTTGACTGTATTAAATATGCCTTTATGTAAATCTATGTGATTATCAATTTAGGAGTTGAGGAGCTAAAATTATAGTGTGCTTTTTCTAAGAAAAGAGCTACAGGGGTGTGTCATAGACATTTGTACTTGAAGAGAAAGTTTACCCAGGGAACTTAAAGCAGATATTCACACCAAAATATAATTTCATTATTTTACAGAAAAGCATTTATAAAATGTTGTCTTTATTGTTTTAAGCATTTCCCTCTGCTGTAGGATTTGGCAGTCAATGTCTGCAAGTTTTTCTTGGGCTTTTACTCTGGTAGGAGGTGTGAAGGAACCTAGATATATGAACCATGGTTCTACCTACAAGGAACACAGAGAAAAACGAAGTATTTTCTTTGTTTAATAGTGACAAAGCTGGTAGCCAGCACTCCTTAGCAACATACAGAGTTTGTAGTTTTAGCATAAACTGGTTGATTCTCAAATGTTGTGAAGGACCACCAAGATCAGAACTGCTTCACAAGGCAAAGCTCCAAACTTTAGCACGAGTTTTATCCTGGAAGTTATCTTCATGTTTGCAAAGATCAATGAAGTCACAAGACCGCCTGGTTGTTAATGCCTAAGCTCACTCCCTCAGAAACTCCTTGGGATGGGGCTGTGCCCACCAGCGGGACATGCCTCAAGGGTAGGCTCTGCCACTTGGCTTCCCCTGGGCTCCCCACCTTGCCTATTGTGTTTGTTCTCAGTCACACTCAGCAAAATTCACTGACTAGCTGACTGTCTGTGGGTAGCTGCCAGAAGAACCAGCCTCATTACCAAAGAACAGATGAAAGGAAGATTCCAAATCAATGGAGACAGGTTTCCACCTAGGATGCCCTAAGGCGGTAGGAGTCACAGGGCGAATTAGAGACAACATCAGGGAACTGGAGCTGATCAGCTGAGTGGGTGCCCAGACAATTCCATGTCCTGGGGAAAATTTGTAGGAAAAAATGTATTAGTTGGGGAACTGCAGAGACATTGACATTCGTAAGATCTCTTTACCTACAAATAAACAATGCTTTAGGTTGTTGAAGTAATAAAAAGTGAGCAATGTGACCTTATTTAGTAGAAGTTGGGTGGAGAGGAGAAATTAGGACACAGAAATAAAATAAAAGCTAATGGAAACTATAGATACATTTGAGGTTGTCATACATAATAGATGCATAATTATGTTTATATGCTACTTCTGGTATGTGACATTCTCGAGCTTTTATTATGTGTGAGACATCAAAGTAGGGACTGTTTATACATTTCTTCCATTAATCTTTACAACCTTATTAGAAACGTAAAGTCACTATCCTCATTTTGTGTAACAGGGAAACTGAGACCAGACAGATGAGTGGATTTGTATAATTTCCCACTGACAGACAAGCCATGGGATTTGGATTTGCAGTTGCCATTTTTTCCATTGTAAACATTCGTAAGACATTGTGGCCCAGGAGAGCAAACCGGGGAGAGGGTGGTGTGTGTGTATGAGGGAGAGGCAGCTGTTTCTCTCACCGGGGAAGCATCACCTATAGTCTTTTCCTTCGGCTGAACTGGGATGGTGGAGAATTGTTGCATTTCTCCAGATGACATAACATTATGACTTCAGCAGTAATCAACCCATAGATCAGTCATGTCCACAAAAGTGGGACCTGCATTGACTTGGTACCTTATAATAGTACATTCAAGGCAGAGTTTGTTCTGAATGTACTATTATAATTCAGAACTTGGGAAAAGAAGGAAAAACACAAACAAATATAGTTCCCCTCTATTTCCTGAGGTTGGTAGGTATGCAGGGAACAGTGTAGGTCCTTTGTCCCTTAGTGTACCCCACCCTCCTGAGCTCTAACTTCAAGTCAAATACTTCCTGTCCCCCCACCTCAAAACAGTTTTGAATGGAGTAAATTCATTCTAAATACACCTCTTTCCTTTCATAGACCATTTCCCTCTCTGGCTGATGTTTTCTTTCACTTGTGAATTGTGCCAGCCTTAGAAAAAGTCTTGTTTGTTATGATTACTGGTGGTTTGAAAGTAGGAAAATCATTCTCAAATGTTGGTTCTTGTTTCTCTAGATGCAATCTTCCTCCCTTGTCAAGTGAATACACTAAAGATGTTGGGTCCAAAAGTCATCTAGTGACAGCTAACCCCAGCATAATTCGGCAAAGGTAAGCATTTGTGGGTGAGGAGCTAACGAGGAAGCTTTGTGAAGTATTTAGCATCATCAAGGCAGTGAGCATTACTCAGTTTAGGAAACAAAGAAGAAAACCATCTGGATAGGCTGGAAGGATGAAGAAAGAAATTGCAAATAAACTAGGCAGCATTACAGAAATCCAAACACTATTTTGCACTTCAGCTGGAATTCTGTTCCTTGCCTTCAGAGGTGGTAGAAATAACATGTGGATCCATTGTTTTGCTCAAAGAAGCAACACAATATCCTGCTTACTCATTACTACTACTTTCCAGTGTGTTGGCTTCAGTCCTAACTCGCTGATGGACATTGATCGTTAAACTGAATTGTTATCAGATTTATTAAGAATAAAAGCAAAGAAATGACCAATCTACTGCATATGCATGCATGAAAATAACAACATTGTCAGAATGTTGTTAGGAATGTATGATGATATTATATTACATTATATCCAATCAGATTTGGGAAAGCAGATGGAAAATTCTTGCTCTAGTATTGATTCCAGAAATGTTGGCAGCTGTTGTGGGAGCTTCTGCGGGTCAGTCTCTAGTTGATGAAGCCCATCAGTAAGCTGTGGAGAATGAGTCAATCTCTGCAAAGATGATTCAGACATTGCCTTTAGACTCTCTTGTGTAGCTAGCAAGTAAGAGTGAATGCAAATACACCCTTCCAAAATGTTCCATTTACATCCTCTTTAGTCACGGATAGGACTGGCTGTTTCCTAATCCTGAAAACATTATGTACTATTAATCTTTTAAATCTCCGTTAGTTTGTTGGGTGAAAAATGGTACAGTATTTACTTACTTCTGTCTTTTTTCTGAATACAAGATGGGCTGAGTGGGTATTGGCTATTTGTGCTTCTGTGAATTGCCTGTTTATATTTCTTGTTCATTTTATGCTTTAAAATATTTTTCTGTTGATTTCTGGAACTGTTTATATTATAGATATTGTCTTTGTTTGCTATATATGTAACATATTTTCTTCTAGTCTCACACATCTTTTAACTTATGTCTTATGAAGATTTAACATTTTTTGATGCAGTGAAATTTGTTTCATTTTCCTTTATGGCTTCTTTTTATTAAAAAAAAAATCTTTTTTTGGACAACCTTTCTTATCCACATCCCCTTCAATGAGAAAAAAGTATACTATATTTATCTAGTACCTTTATAGTTTCAATTTTCATATTTAAGAAATTTAGTCCATGTGTATGTATTTATCTTTATAACAATAATTTTATTGTTTTCAACAAAACATATGTTCATTATCAGAATTTAAAATGAGAGAGAAAAGTACAAAGGAGGTAAACAAAAAAAATCACCCCAAACCTCACCATTTGAAAATAATGGTAATTAATAATAGGTAAACTTTTTCCAGATATTTCATATGTTCTCAGAACTTTGAAGCTATTGTTTCATTACCTTCTTAGATTCCAGTGTTGCCAATTAGAAGTCCAATATGCATCTGTTTATTTTTTGTTTGAGGGAAACCTTTCCTCTCCCCACCGTTACCTTTTAAAGCTTTCTTTTTATTATTTAAATTCAGATAGTTTACCAACATATATCTTAGAATGAGTCTTTTTAAAATTAATGTTGCTTAGCACAGTAATGAGATGTTCTGTTACTTGGGAGACTCGAGGATTTAGAGTTGAGGATCCTGTACTCTAAAGCAAGAAGGCTTGGGTTTTACTCCCTGTTCGCCCACTTACAAGCTGTGTGAGTTTGGCTAAGTTACTTAACCCTGTCTCCTTCAGTTTCCTCATCTGTAAAGCAGGACAATAATACTTATAAGGAATTACACTACATACGTATGTAGGTACATATATATGTATGTGTGTATATATCTCTCTATACTGAAATTATACATAGAGCTTAACATAGTGCCTGGTATACTGTAAGCACCATATAAGTGTTAGCTATCATTATTGTTATTTTTTTAAATCTCTGAACATTCTCTTTCTTATGTGTGCTACATGCCATTGAGTCAGCTTCGACTCCTGGCGACCTTATGAATGAATGTATCCACAAGGTCTTTTCCTCAGCAGCCCTGCTCAGCTCCTGTAGACTCATATTTGGTCTTCCTCTTGTCCTGCTGCCTTCTGTTTTTCCTAGCATTGTTGTCTTTTCTTAAGAAATCTGCCTCCTCATGATGTGCCTGAAGTAGGATAGATTAGACAGACTCTCTCTTACATGTCTGATTATTTCCTCTTACTGAAGTTGCTCTTTCTTTCTAGTCTTCTTATTATGTGGATATTAGAACTTCTAGATCAGTTATCCAAGGCTTCTAACTCCTTTCTTGCGGTCACATGTGTTTATGGTATGTTTTATGTTCCAAGAATAACCCTTTCAGCTCACTAAATCATATTCCAGCTGTGTCCATTGTGCTATATAGAATACTATTTTCATTTTTTAAAATCTTGCTTTCATTTTCTGTGAGTCTAATTATTTCATTTTAAAGCTCCTTATTTTTTGTGGATGTGATGTCCTCTTAAGTTTTATCAAGAATATTAATGGACTTAAAAGTTTGGTGATTTTGCTTATTTCTATGTTCCATTTTTATTTCCTTTATTTTTTTAATTTAACGCTACATATATTATTGGACTTTTTAAAAATTGAATTTCAGTTTTCTGTTCATTTTTGTATAATGTCTGTTTGCTGTCAGTGAATATAGGTATATTACTTTCAAAATAAATACTGCGCTTTTAAAATGTCACTGAAAACCAAAAATGCCATTCAAATTTGTGAGTAAATAAATTAAATGGATGACCAAAGATTAGCTTGATGTTTAATTTTTAGGGTGGTTTGTTTTTGATGTAGCTAATATAGAATAAGAAACAAAACATCATTCTGTATAGTTTAACTACTAACTCTCAGTTCTTGTATATATGCATTTATTTATTTATTCACTATTTTTATGGGAGTCTGATTAGGGAGATGGCAGAAAATCACCAATGATTATGGTGTCTCTTTAATTTAATTAAGTGGTTTGGGGTTCTGGGAATCCTAAGAATGTGCAATTTTTAAATTTGAGGTGTGTTTTTCTCAGATTCAAGGGAATGGACAAAAGAGCAAGAATATTTATGTAAGTTTCTTACATAAATATTTTTGATTATTAAAAATGTTTTGTTGTTAAATAATTACAGATACACAGAGAGTTGCCACACCAAAAAAAAAAAAAAAACCCCATAAAAAGAGCCTATGTACTCTTCATCCAGTTTCACCCAATGAAAACATCTTGTATGACTATAGTATAATACTTTAACTATTATTTTGACTTGGGAATAACTTTTAAGAAGGAATAAATGTTTTTGCAGGAAAATGAAATATTCAAGGGAAAAAAATTTATCTTCCTACCTGAACATGTGGAGTTGTTGGTAAGATTTTAAAAGGAAGGTGAAAATAATATTTAGAGCAAGATTTAGTGCAAGATGAGATAGAGGTTGCAGTTGTATTTTTGAGAAAAATTACAAAAACTACAGGAGAAAGGAAAGGGTAAAAAAATAAATACTTAAGAGGAAAAGTAAACCTGTTGGTTAAGACTTATGTTCAACATAAACAGTTAATACAAGATAAGCAAGAATCATTATGATTAATATTGGTCAACATTTGTACATGCCAGGTTATGTGCTATTTACATACATTGCTACATTTAATCCTCAAAGCATTCGTAATAGGTAGAATATTTTAATGTGTGTATTTACAGAAAAGGGAAATGTTATGTGCTAAATTTAGTCACCTGCTCATACTCACAGCTGCTGGTAATCACTCTGGGACTTCACTGAGACAAGGCTCAGTCCAAAGTCTGTGCTCTTAGTCAGCGACCACCACACTGGGTGATCTATCCAGGTGGCCCATGTATTGTACAAGGAGACAATGGAGTTGTCACAAATGATAAGTTATTTTGGGAAAGAGAATGAAAAAAAAACTTTTTCTACTTAAAAATGTATTCAATATAGTAATATTTTTGGATTCAAAGTCAAAATGTACATAACCATTCCATTTTGGGAAATAAGGAAATAACATACCATTTATAATAGCATCAAGTAATATGATGTACTTAACAACTGAACAAAAAGCAAGCCCTCTATAGGAAAATTACGGAATTTTATTGAGACAGTTCAGACAACCTAACTAAATGTACTGATGTACCATGTCCATGACTGAAAGACCCAGAATTGTAAAGGTATCAGTTCTTCCAAAATTGATCCATAGATTCATTGAAATTCCAGTATACACACCCAATAGTGATGTGTGTGTATAACTTGACAAGTTGATTCTAAAATTTATGTAGAAATGCAAAACCAAGATATCGAAGAAGCTCTTTTGAATAAAAAAAAAATGGTTGGGGGAGATGCTTTACCAGATATTATAATACTTATATATAGTTATTATTATTAAGACAATGTGGTGTTGGTACAGGGATAAACAAACTGACCAGTTAAACAGAAAGGGCCGCCCCAATGAGATCTATATACATAGAGATTCTTAATATATGACAGAGGTAATATTGTAGATCAATGAGGAAAGGGCAAATTTTTAAAAATGATGTTGAGACAGGTAGGTGTCTGTATGGGAAAAAATGAATTTACACCTCCACCTCATACCCTATACCAAACATTGTTTCCAGAGAGTTAAGAACTAAATTTGAAAAGCAAATCAAGAAATCTTATTGAAAATAATATAGGCCTTGTGATTTGTTAAATAACACCAATTAAAAGGGAAAAGGCTAATAAGTTTGATTTATTAAAATTAGGAACTTGTATTCATGAAAAGACATACTAAAAGTAGAGGAAATCCAACCACATTGTGAAAAGAAGACAACTAACAAAGGACTTGTATTCAGAATATATGAATAGCTCTTTCATATTTAATTTAGAAAGAAATTAATGTGAAAAACAAATCCCAATGGGAAAAATAAGTCAGAATTCAAAGCACAAGTCCAAATAGCCAGTAAATGAATGAATATATGCTGTACCTCATTAGTAAAAAAAGAAGTTATTTCAGAAGGAAAATCTGAGGTGCAAAGAAATCAGAATATCAAACAAAGCTAAAACAAATCTGTATAAAACAATAATTACATGTATCTTTACATATAACTTGTAGTGTCAAAATAAAAGGCACAAATTAAATACTGGAAAATAATATCACATATGGGGAGATTGGAGTTGAAGTGTTTTTGGAGCTCTTGTTTTGGTAATTTATTGGTCAACAACAAATCACTCTTTCAAGCTTGAACAATAATACTTATTTCAGTGTCTTTCACAGTCTCTATGGGTCAGGAATTTAGGAAGGTCTAGGTTGGGCAAATGGGGCTCGTGATCTCTCACCCAGCTGACATGGTGCATGGTTGGAACAGCTGGGGCTGGCTGGGCATCTCTCTTTCTCCATGTGGTCTCTCCTTGTGGGCTAATTTGGGCTCCCTCACAGCATACTAGCCTCTGGACAGTTGAACTGTTCACATAATAGCTGGCTTCCCCCAAAACTTGTGTACAAAGAGAACAAAGTGCAAATGCATGACATTAGTTCCTTAGCATTATTTCCATCATATTCTATTGGAGGAAGTAATCACGAAGGCCCATTCAGGATCAAGGGGGAAGAGTCCTAGCATATGAGAGGGGGCCTAAAAACACCCAGAATATATTTTCTAAAGATTGTGTATTTATTCTTACATGTGTAAACTTCAGTCACCTTCATAGTACTCTCCATTTGATACAATACATCTAATGAGACTTTTTCCCCACTGCTCAAAACAGGTTTTGAACTCACCAATTTTGATGACTTTTGGGGCTTCTGCCATTTTTTTTTGTTTCACCTCTTCCACATTGGCAAAATGTTTCAGAAATTTTGAGGACTTTTTTCATCCAGGGAGACAAAAAAGGTTGCTAGGGACAAGATCTGATGAATAGGGAGGGTGGGGCATGGGGATCCTGCTAGGGTTTTTTGGTAAAAAATTGATGAACATTCAACAGAATGTAGGCAGGTGTGCTCATAAATCACCCATCATGAAATGGGTAGAAGTGTTGAAATTCTTCAAAAAGAAATTCACTGAAGCCTCTCACAACAACACCAGCTGATGCACTGATACAGATGGGTTCCTACAACACTCACCAAGCATGAGAAGCCTGTACTACAAGGGCCTACCCTTCAGAAGATAGTTCTGGTTTTTGGGGGTCCCCCTCCTGTATCCATCTCTTGTTAGGAGAATTTTCAAAGTGACATTGATAGAAGAGTATGATAGGAGATGTAGTTATGATCATCTTTGGAAAATCTCATCTACCACAGTCTTCCCTTAGGCCAAATAGTTCCTATCTGTCACACATTCAGCCCCTTCTTGAAGAGCCCCCAAGACCTACCTCATGACAGTATCAATTTAAAAGTCCCAGGATCTCCAAATAGTTGAGAAAAGAACACTAACAATAGCAAAAACCCAGCGAAGAATAACCTAAAGACAAAAATACAACAGAGGGGATCCAAAAAACCAAAATAGATTTTCTCAAACACATAAGTTGATTCATTGAAAAGTTGATAGTGGCCAGAGAGGAGGGGGGAGGGGACTAATGGTGGAAAGAAGAGGAAGGAGCTAGTCAACAGACACATATGGACATATGAATGACTCGTGGACATGGTGTGGGGCTTGACTGTGGGAGAGAGGGGCAGGCTGGGCGGAGGAGGGCAAAGGGGAAAAACTGGGATAACAATAATAGAGCAACAATAAAAAAATTTTAAAATGAAAAAATAGAAATTATTTAAAATATGCTTTTTATTACTTGTCAACAAATCCATCCAAAAACCCCTAAGAAAAACAACCCCTAAGAAAAAACCCTAGTGTATACAAATATACATATTATGTATATTATCGTATAATTTGAAAATAATGAAACTCTTTAAACATATGAAAATATATCAGTGGTTTTGTAGCTTATGTAATATATGTAATGATGGAATAATATGCAATGATATTTTGAGATAATGTTAATGAATAATTTTAATCAATGGTAAATTGCTCAAATTATATTATTTAGTGAAAATAAATATAAATATATACACTTCAACTATATCAAATTATAGGCATAGAAAATATCTAAGAAAAAAATCAATATTGTCCAAATTTGTTGCAAAATTGTATAATAGAAAAAATCATTTAAGAATCAAGCCTTGCTATTTTACATTTTCTCCTAATGAAAATTCATTTTCACAATACAACAGTCTTGTGAGTTCGAGAGGCAGACAATATGAATGAAGTCCTGCTTTTGTTTCTGTGTGCGTGTTCCTGCCCTTCCAGATCTAAGTGAAATTAGCTTGGACCCCAAATTTTATGTATTGAATTTGGAAAGTTAAGACGTTCTCTGCATTTTTCTGTAACATTGTCCTGGGAGCAGAGGAAATGAGCATGATGCCAAGAATCCAACTCCTGACATAGAGTAGTTATTACATCAATGTTCATTTGTTTCCTTTCTTATTCTTTCCCTCTGTGACCTTCTAATCTTCAACATTAAATAGCAGATCAGATCAAATGCTTCTCTAAGGCCATAATTAGTACATAGATATTGGAATAGACTAAATTTTCAAGGTACTTTCATGCAGGTGCATTGTGAGTGGGTTGTACGCAATGAGAAAACATTAGGGGCATTGACTCAGCAAGGGTGCCAGGTTAAGAATCTTTACAAAGGATTTATATTGACTTTGAACATACTGAGACCACTGGACCAATCACTGTACCCACTTTCTCTGACCCACCCCTCTGCTGCCTTCTTTTTAATGTTTACTTCGATGGTGTAGTGTTCTACACCATCAGCAGAATGTCAGTGAGTTTTAATTCCAGTGGAAGGAAAAATGTGCATAAATATTTCTGGAAGCCAGTAGGACAGCATTGGCTGTGTGGTCTAAGATAAGTTATTTAACTACTCTCTGCATGTAACATGGTAGGAAAAAGATTGTTAGCAATTGGCACCGAAATTCTGTTTAGAGAGTGTGCTGTTTGTATATGGAACTATTTCTTGCTAACTTCTGGGGCCCAAGGAGAGGCTAAAGGGCCTGGTATTGTTAGAAGATTGGGTCTGGGTAATAGCAGAGGGTAGAACTGTTGGGATGAGCCCAAGAAAGGAGATAAGAAAGTGAGAAGGGCCAGAAAAGGGAGAAGCAGGAAAAAAATCTTTGGGAACCGTAGGCAAGTCAATTAGAAAAGAACTGAGATGTCTAAAATCAATTGTAAATTATTTTTCACAAACTATGTGTTCTGATGTTATTTCCCCTTGATATAGCTCTTGCTTTTCTCGCTCTTCAAATTCTAATATATCTATGCATTTTATATGATATTAATGTGCATGCACATATGTGCACGTGTGTGTAAATAGTGAAGTGACTATTTTGTTGGGATCAACACAGTTGGTGCTATGAATAATGGTACTTGCCCTGGCTGGTGTGGCTCAGTGCATTAAGTGCCAGCCTGCAAATGGGCAAGTTGCTCATTGAAGGGACGAACTGGCATGGGTTGCAGGCCAGGTCGCCAATTAGGGGTGTGCAAGAGTTAACCAATCAATGTTTCTCTCGTTCATCAATGTTTCTGTCCCTCTCTTTCTCTCTTCCCCTCCCTCTGAAAATAAATAAATAAAATCTTTAAAAAATAATGGCACTTATTGGGTAGAGAGTTCTTGAAAATGTAACTCTCCTGGGAATGTTCAGATTGAGATCCTGCCTGGCAAGTGCTGCATTTGTACCGACTACATGCCCTTTTGGGAATGTGGACACCCTCTTGATTCACAAGGAGATTTTGTTACAGCCAAAGCATTTGTGCCCCAGCTTAACTGTGGGAGGAAACCTTAAAAGTGAAGCCTGAAACTCGCTAATTATCTTACTAAACTCCTTATGTGCTCAGAGATTCTCTAGGCAAGATGGTAGGCGCCCATCTGTGAACACTTCCATTTCACAGAGTTCGTTACGTATGTATTCTGTGGTTTCAGATTGCCTGCCTATTAATGAACTTTCCTAATATTCTCATAAGAAAAGATAAGATAGTAATAATTATTAGTATGTATATGAATATTTCTGTCATCTTTGAAAATTACATTAGTATTACATTTCTGTGTGTGATTAATTTTACTGGAAAATATGAAACAAGTTGAGTAATTAGAATGTAATTTTTAAAATTATTAATTGTAATTGTTTTGATTATTTTGGTTAATCAGTTATATATTCTTACTGAAAAATGTTTGCTTTCCAACTGGAAGGATAAGAGTGTTTTCAGAGAACATTATATTTGGTTTGGCCAAAAAGTTTGTTTTCTTCCCATAAGTGGGTCTAGTTAGGACTTAGTTGTCATTAACTTAATTTGAAATAATTTTGTTAGATTGTATTGTGACAGCTGTCATATCAGTGTGCATTTAAAAAGAAACATCAAAATTGGTGAATTTTTGTGTAGCCATTTTAATATTGAAGATGGAAGAAAATAAGCAACATTTTCAGCATATTATGCTTTATTATTTCAACAAAGGTAAAAACACAACTGAAATACAAAGAAAGATTTCTGCAGTGTGTGGAAAAGGTGCTGTGACTGATCAAACATTTCAAAAGTGGTTTGCAAAGTTTCTTGCTGGAGATTTCTCACTGGTGGATGCTCCATGGTTGTGTATACCAGTTGAAGCTGATAGTGATCAAATTGAGACATTAATTGAGAACAATCAACTTTATACCATGTGGGAGATAGCTGACATCCTCAGAATATCCAAATCAATAAAGTAATAACTGAGAATAAAAAATGTGTCTTATTTTACAGAAAAAAACTATATAGGCTTTTTGCCAACTCAATATTATAGAGAAATATTCTCTGTAATTTTCTATTACTAAATTGTTTTAATTTAATAGAAATTCTTTCCTTAAATCAGAGCTTTAGTGTTTGGTTGGATCTCTAAACTAGTATGCATTTCAACTTAAGTTTTCACTATTATCTTTCATATCTGTATCTCTGCATGACAAACCTGCACAGTAATATCAACACAGCTAAAATCAGTGTTGATATAAATTATTGACAAGGGCAAAAAGTAGATTGGTAAAACAGCATATTTGATAAATACAATTGCACATATGAATAAAGGGAAGGACAGAAGGAAAGGATGCCCACAAGATACAATTACATACTTTACTGATTATGAGTCATGCGGTTTTCATGTTTTAACATCTGTGAGACTGAGTTGCCTTTCACAGCCTCTGTTGACTAAGTAGAAGCTGAGGCATAGCTGGCACTGCCTGAGTGAAGATGACCTTGGTCATAGCTGCTCCTATACTGTCATCTCATCTGAGCTTTGTCATCATTGGTTCTGCACATATTGAGTTTGGCGGGCATTTAAAATGTCTCTAAAAGATGGAATATCTATTATGTATGGAGAAAGGCATGGAAACAGAACAATGGGATGCTAAGTTAATTTATAAGCAAACTGTTATTTCAGGGAAATGATGGAAGCAAGTCTATATTTTCTTGTAAAGCAGCAAAATAAAAAAGAAAATACACACAAATAGATGAAGCTGTATTAGAAGTAGATACTGAACTGTGTGAAAAATAATTGTATTTATATCACATGCCAAACAATGCAAGTGAAAGTGGGAAAAATCTCTCAGTTCCTTATAATGGATGAGAGAAATGTCAAAATAAGTGGTTAGTGCAGGACTATTCATACCACTCATAAAAACATTGACTCATAGTTCTATTTCCTGTGTTATTGGTAAATAATATGGTAGCATCTTAGATTTGATTAAATATGATTTCTTTTAAATAAATAATATCTGACTATCACTTGGAAATAAAAATGATTAGATAGAAAAGTACACATGTTTGGAGGAACACATAAAAGGAAGAAAACACGATGCATTGCATAACCATTAGGTACATAGAATGGACACATGGAGAGGCAAGTAATGCAAATATTAGCATCATCCTGGTTTTTTGTTTTTCCAGTGGAAACATTTACAGTAGACAGGGTAAGGGGTTTTCTTCAATCAGATATTAGCTTGCAGAACTGGCTTGAACCCAGGTCCCTGGACTCTTGACTAGGAAAGTGGTGAAGAGATACCACCGAGGGGTTTACATTTGGATTCACAGCTCAGCTAGGTCTCACTGGGAAAGAGAACTCAAGAGGTCAGGAGTGAGTTTACCATTTACAAAGGAAAAAAAAGGATTCATTGATTTAGAAATGACTTGGTGAAACTCTTGAAGAGGCGAAAAGAGTGATTTTGTATTACTGTATAATCACTTTGCAATACTATTATTGCAAAGATTCTGACAGCAACAGGGGATATGAAAGAGTGAAAGAATACATGTTCAATAAATGTTACAAACACCAGAGGAAGCCACAAGACTGCTACTTAAAAACAATAAGCCTGTAGGAAAAAGACCACAGGACACTACTAAGTAATACATGAGATCTTTTTTTATTAAAGTTTAATTCACATTATCTCCTATTTCCAGTTGTTTTTTGGAGCTGTTTAAAACAGAAGCATCTTGTCACAAAATAATTGCTTCTAGTGGTATCCTTAAACTGCCCCTGATCATTTTCCATCTGGGTAAAAGGTCACTTCCTCCCATGTGCTCTATAGCAATACTCTTCTATTGGCCCTGTCCTCTAGACCACTCCTGCCATTTCTCCCCTGGAGTTAACCTCTACTCTTGTTAGTGACCACACAGGCTTATGGGCCACATTCTGCTTAGTTTTCCTTTCTCACATTGGAATAGTTTATGCTCTTCATTGCTGCCATCACCTTCCTTAAGCAGTGTTGATCATTCAGAGAGATGGTAGTTGGCTGGTTCTTTCATGTGCTGCTAAAAATTGGTAGACAATCCCACAGCATTTCTCAAGTCTATTCACGCTCTTACTTTTAGGTAATGATATTATATCTTCTCTCTCACACTTCCAACACCTTGTTATCCCAGGTAATAAACTTGCTTTCTACTTAAGAAAACAGAAGTGATAAGGAGAATTTGCATATCTAAAATTATCTTTATTCTACTCTCATACTTGATTGATATTTTTGCTAGGATTTTATTTCTAGTTTGGAAATCCTTTTCTTTTAGGGTTGAAAAACATTCCTCCAGTTTTTTCTAGATTCCATGTTGCTTTTGAGAAAACTAATGTCACTCTGATTCCTGATCTGTTATATATGATATAGACGTTTTATTTCTCTCTGCATTCCAAATTGGTCTTCTCTTTACTCCCTCATCACTCCCTCCACATCCTCATTATCTGAAATTTTACAGTTATGGGCCTTATTATTGGCCAACATTTATTAATTGTGCTGGCACTCAGTGACTTTTTCAATCTGCAAATTCATGCCCTCCCATTTTGGAAAATTCTCTTGAGTTATTTCTGTAACTCCACATTGTCAATTGCAATTGTGAATCAGTTCTCATTGTATGTGTATACATTTGAATATTACTCAGCAAGAACGAAATTTTGCCACTTGTCACAGCTTGGATGGACCTAGAGGATATTATGCAGAGTGAAATAAGTCAGACAGAGAAAGACTTACTTGATATGATACCTTATTTGATATAGATTGCACAAATATGATATCACTTATTTGTATAATCTAAATAACAAAATAAATGAATAAACAAAACAAAACAAAAACAGACTCATAGATTTAGAATGAAAACTGGTGTTTGCCAGAGGGGAGTGGGGTGGGAGAAAGGGTGAAAAAAGTGAAGAGGAATAAGAGGTACAAATGTCCAGTTGTAAAACCATTACATAATAGGAATGTAATGTGCAGCATAGGAAATACAGTCAATAATACCTTAATAACCTTTTATGATGTCAGGTGGTTACTAGAGTTATTGTGATCACTTAGTTAAAAGTATAAATGTTGAATAACTTTTGTGTACCTGAAAGTAATATAATATTGTATATTAACTAAATTTAAATACATACTATCTATGTTCTGATGACTCCTAAATTTGTATTGCATCTAGTACCTATTTTTTTATTTCCAGACTCATAAACTCAACTCCCAGCTTGGCTAACCTAGTTGGATATCTAATGTGAGTATCGAACTTAAAATAATTAGTACAGAACTCCCCATCTCCCTGCTAAAACCTGTGTCCTACCCTCTTCCCTGTATAAATAAACAGGAACTTCACTTTTCCAGTTGCTCAGTTCAAAAACCTGTGAGGTCTCCTTGGCTTGTCTGTTTCTCTCACACCTCACATTTGCTTAAACTCCACTGCCAAATTACGATGAACCTGCTTTCAAACACTTAACTAGTTCTCACCTCCTCCACTGCCACTGCTCTGGTCCAAGCAAGCCACATACCTCTTTCCTTGAGTTATTGCAGTTGTCTCCCAGCAAGATGTTACACATCTACCTCTACCACTAATGCCAGAAACATGGACTATCTTAGGGGTGGGGACTGGGAGGTAGTTCAGGTGAAGGAATGGAATCTTTAATGTTGTTTATCACACCATTTACATGGCTAGTTATTTTAGGGCTGCCCTGTTGTCACAGGATTAACAATGGCTTTTGGAGAACAGCCCGCAATGTTCTGTATCACAAAGCCCCAGAGAGGACGGGATTCAGAGATCTACTGCTGTCCTCTAAAACCAGGAGCCCTTAGAAGGCTGTCTCCATTTGGGGTACACCCCACTCTAACAAATCTGTGAAACAGGAAGGCTGCATTTTTTCAAATATTTGCTAGATAATAATCCATGGCTGATATCAATAAAAAGCCCCGAAGGCAGAGGTTTCATAACACAAATTCTCATTGGATAAATAAGTTTTCTGATTAGAAGCATTTGTGCTATTTTGCAAGAGCTTTCTGTTATTTGTTCAATTGCAGTTCTTATTATTAAATAACGATTCGCAAATAGAGATTTCATAGAAGACTGAAATAGCAGTTATCAGTACATATATTACTTGACCTCTGCTGCACCTAATACTCTTATTTCAGGCTTCCCTGAAATGCTTTTCTTCTTGAGTCTCAACATACTCTTTTGCCTTGTTTCTTGTTAGCTCCCTTTGCTGTTTCTTTTTAAAATCTACCCCTTTAATGTTGGTATTCTCCACTGTTGCCCCTCAGCTCTCTGTTTTCTTACTGTATTTGCCTTCCCTTGGGGAAAACATCCACAGCTCTCCCACTCGGCCATTAGCTCACAAGTACAGATCATCCCAGGCCTGGGTGTCTCCTGACCATCTCCATTTAGAAACCCCACAGGCTCCGCACATTCACTGTGTCCTCAAAGTGAAATAATTATCTTTCTCATCAAATCTTCCTTGTCCCTGGGGTCCCTATTACAGCTATGAGCACCATCTATCAAGTCACCGAGGTGGCAATTAAGTCATCCTTGTTCTTCCTCACTTCACCATCCATATCTACTCAACCACCAAGCCTATCAATATGATTTTCCTATTATTTGTTACTTTATTCTATCTCATTATTTCCTCTAATATTGCCTTTATGGAGGTCATAACAATCCCTCATCAGGATTCAAATAGTGTCCAAAGATCTTCCTTAAATCTGATTTTTTTCTCCTATAGTACAGATTTGTCTTCTGAAATCCAAGTTTAAAATTTTTCACTGGCTCCACGTTCCTTTCTAAGTGAAGTCTCAGCTTATCATCCTTAACCCAGTCTCTCATTGGCCTCAGACTCCAGCATCACTCTTTGTGCCCCCGAGACCACGCCTACCAGTACCTCTGCACACATGCAGTGCCCTTGACCTAGACTGTCCTCTGCCTCAGTGTCTCTTACAAGGCTTAGCTTATAAGACACTGTCCAAAGGTAGTGACTCCGTCTTTTTCATCTTTTTATTCCCAGCGCCTGCCAGAGTATTTGACACAGAGTGAGTCTTGAGCAAGTAACTGGGTTAATATGTGCCATGCTGGTGAAATGCTTTATTCTAACTTTTAAATTAAACAATTATAAATTAATACATAGGCCAAAATATTTCCAAGAGAACTGGAAAAGAAGGATAAGAGGAAGTCAAATGTTGGAATCTTCAGGGAATTTCCACTAACTGCAGTGAGGAGAGAGTTGAGGTGAGAGTCATAATTCTAAACTAAGTCTGTTGAAGAGAACAGCATGGAAATCTGAGAAGAAGATGGAGAAGATTAAGAAATTTGCTGTCTAAAGTACTAATAGTAAAATTCAAAAGCAATTAAAAATGTAGGGATTGAATAGTGCTATACTGGTAAATATTTTAAAATTAGCTTGGGGGTGGGGAGGAAAGACATTATTTGCAGTTTACCAATTTCTATGGTTTAAGTTCATTGCCACTGTGGCCAGTTTCAGGCTTCCAGTGGGGTGTCCATGTGGAGTTGGGGAGAAATGTGAGCAGCTGAATGTCATATACCTTTAAGGAGCTAGCTTCAGATAGACCCATTAGTTCACAATTTGAAAAAAAATTTAAAATTTCATCTCAGACTATATACAAAATCAGTTGTGTACTTATTGTATTCGTTTTTAGGGTTGCCATAAAAATTACCACAAACTGAGAGATTTAAACCAACAGAAATGTACTCACGAATAGGTCTGGAGGCTGGCAATCTGAAAGTAAGGTATTGGAAAGGTGAGGCTTTCTCTAAGTGTCTAGGTGAGGATCCCTCCTTGTTTCTTCCTAGCTCCTGGGGGTGGCCGGCAGTCCTTGGCGTTCCTTGGCTTACAGACTCATCGCTCCAGTCTCTGCCTCCATCATCACATGGTCTCCCTGATTGTGTCTGTTTGTCTGTGTCTCTGTTTTGTCTTCATATAAGGACACCAGTCATTGGATGAAGGCCCATCCTAAACTGCTGTGACCTAATTGTAATTACATACATCACAAAGACCCTGTTTCCAAATAAGGTCACTTTTTGAAGTTCTGAGTAGACATAGATTAGGAAAGGACACTATTAAACCCAGTACAAACACATAAAATGTAAAAATCAACACAAAAATAACATCAATGTGAATTCTTTGTTCTGAGGATGAAATGTTTCTTCTAGAAGAATTCACAGAAGGTGATATATACATTTCACATTAAATACCTTTTACATTTGTTCTTGTCAAAAACGTAACCTAAACTTAAATATTCAACAATGATTGGGGAAAAATAACATCAGATAAAAATAAAAAAGGGGAATCTCTTTCATATACAAAGGTAGAATATATCAATAGATATGAAAAATATTTCAGTCTCAGGAAAAATTGGATATAGAGGTAAAGAAATCATGAAGGATTAAATATAGATGGCTCATAAAACTCATAATATTCAACCATATCAATAAATGCATCTACATTAAAAGAGCAGCAAGCTATTTTTTACTGTCAAAATAGCAAAAATGAAGAGAAACGATAACAGTGACGGTGAATATTGTCATAGGAGAATAATGGGAGAATAAATTAGTACAACTTCTAGAAAAACAAAAGAATTGACATGTGTCAAGAACCTCAAAAGTGTTCTTAACATTTTGAATTAGTAATAATACCTAAAAGTCAATCTTAAGTTAACAGTCTTGAATTCTATAAAGCATAAAGAAGTAAAATGCAAAAAATGGCATCAAAGAATTAAGTATTATCTTTACTAGTTAGAAACACTCTGTTGATGATGTATGGCAGAACTAACTGTAGTTAGTTTAAGAATAAAAGGAATTGTTTAAATGGGTTTCAGAGTTGGTGGGAGAGCGATGAAACATTGAGGAAATGGAGAACCACACGCAGAGCCACCCCGCAGAGCCCGCTGCACTGAAAGACTGCAGGACTGAGAAGCCAGGGGCCACGCCGGGAAGCAGCAGCTTCAGCTGCTACCTCCATGCTCATACCAACTGAGTCAGAATCTGACTTTGAAAACTGGTCCCCCATCCTCCCCTCATTTACCTCAGCTCCAAATTCGAGAAACACAGTTATATCTCACTGGCTGCAACCTACTGCGTACATCACAGCTGGCACCCTAGCTGTGAAGAAGTTTGGGAAGGGCAGTTGTTAGCTCTCCACCTTCTCGTAGAGGAAGGCAAAGAAGGAAGACAGAGTGGACATTGTGTGAGCCTATCCGTGTATCCCCCACACCCTAAACATACAAAACAGAGGAAATGTATTCAATGGTTTTACATGATTTTGGAAATATTTTCAATGTAACATTTATTTAAGAAGCATAGAATGGAAGCATATATGGTGCATGATCTCAACTATGCAGAAAATGTATAGTGGACAAAACAACGTAGAGAAATGTGCCAATGCATGAAACACCTGCATGAAACTATGGGGAGTTCTCTTTCTCATAAGTATACTTTTTGCCGTTTCTACAATGATCACAAATTAATTGTAAAATCCTCATTTGCCATGAAAACCGGCAGATACGGTTTTGATAAATAAATGCAAGAATTAGTGACACGACAGAAAATAAATTTCCATTGCTATTTGTTTTGCTGTTTTAGGGTTTAAAGAAATCCAAAACAGTCTTGTTCATTTCCCTCTGAACTTGGCTTTTTCACAGCAGCTCTGACTTATGGCTGCTGAGATAATAGTATAGGGAGCACAGTTTAGCCATTCAGATACACATTTAGGGTTTTTTTGTGTATGTGTTTTTCATAGGCAGTATATAAATAAATATATGTAAATATCAACTTATAATATTTATGTATAACATTTACAAATATGTAGTTTTGTATAAGTATATATAAATATAAATATGTAATGTTTATATTACAGTGTGTGACTAGTACATTAGGGTTTTCCTGAGAAACAAAACCAGTAGAAGACAGAGACAAGGAGATTGATTTGTTATAAAGAACTGACTTATGCAATTATGGAGGGTAGGATGTCCACCTTGTACTGTCTGCAAGGCGGAGACCTGGAAAGCTGGCTGCGTAGCTCCAGTCTGAGCCTGAAGGACTTGAGAACCAAGAAAACGAATAGCGTACATTCTAGTCCAGATCTGAAGGCTCACTGAGATCCCAGAGTGTAAATTCTCATCTGAAAGCCGAAGGCTGATATCCTAGCTCGAGTAGTTAGGCAGAGCGGGTGAATGCCCTCTTTCTCTGACATTTTGTTTTATTCAGGCCTGCAGCAGGTTGGATGATGCCCACCCACAGTTGGAGGGCCATTTGTTTTACCCAGTCCACCAATACAAATGCTAATGTCATTTGGAAACATCCTCACCTATGCACCCAGAAATAGTATTTAACCAAGTATCTGGGCACCCTGTGACTTAGGCAAGTTGACACATAAAATTAACCATCATAACTGTAAAGAATATTATTCAATATTAATACATAGAGAAACTAATTTTATTAATCATAATTATAAATCAATGAGTAAAGTCAATTGCTTGTAAAGAAAAGCAAAACCCAGAAATGCAGTATGTAAAAGGTCTTTTCCTTAACTAGTAATAATCTTATTATATACATTTCTTTCTCATAGAAGGCTACTTTTAATTAAAATTCCATCAGTCATTGAATGGATAGTTTTTATTATTTATCATCTGTGGCAAAAATAATACATTCTTCAGTGTTTCTTTTCTCTCTTCCTTAGATATTAGATATTTACTTTTTGGAAAATTAACAATTTTCTCATTTAAATCAACTTATAGAATGAAACTACGTAAGTAGAGTAAAAGTTTTTTTCCTGTGAGGCAGCTTTTATTGCTAACATCTGTCTGTACCCTGCTTTCCACTTAGCACACGACTTTCCTCAGAAATTCTTGGAGATGACTTAACTGCCTACCTCATTATGAGAAACTCCTATGAGGTCAAGCTGAAAGGTATAGACTAACTTATGAAAAGGATTAACCCAGTAACAGGTATAAATTAATTTTTGTCCTTTTCTTTTAGATTTTATTTATTTATTTTAGAGAGGGGAAAGGAGGGAGAGAGGGAGAGAAACATTAATGTGTGGTTGCCTCTCACACGCCCCCAGTCGGGGACCTGGTCTGCAACCCAGGCATGTACCCTGACTGGTAATTTAGCTGTAGATCCTTGGGTTTGCAGGCTGGCACTCAAAGTACTGAGCCACATCAGCCAGGACAACTTTTATCTTTAATTCATCTTTAATATCTTTAGTCTCTTATCCTAACACATGGTGATTATAGGGCATGCTATTAAGAAATTTACAGTATATGCACTGTTCTGTTTTTTTTTTAACTTTCCATTTTTGAACAATGGGTGAAGAATGATGGTATTAACCATATTTTAAAGAGATAGGAAAGTGAGTACTGTGTTTGTATAACATATAAAATTCGTTACTCAAAATGCTTTAGAGAATAAGCAGACAGTGATGGAAGACAGATAGAATGGAAGTAATTGCTATTTGCCCTGCATCTAATATAGATGTAAGTAGGGGAAATGGTTTACTTTGAAAGCTGATGTAACATACTAATACTGGAATTACAACGTGAAACCAAAATAGATGTTCTTTTTTCCACAACTATAAAATCATTAACTCTTAGGCTCTGTTTTTATCTAGCCACAGAATCAACTGCTTTGTAGTCTACTGAGATTTGTAAGGGGCTCTTTGCAGTTCATGATTTGAAAGAATTGGAGGTGAAATGAAATGAGTGCATAATTAGTCCTTGAAGTTGAAGAGAGTGAGGGAGATATACCTCCTCCTTTGTCATTTTCTTCTCTTTGCTGTTTCCCTCTCCATCTTTGTTCAGTGTGACAGAAAATAAATGGGATCGGTGATAGGGAGGGAAGTGATTTTTGTTCCTTTTCTCTCTCAGTGTCTCAAACTCTGTATTACACAAGCTTCTGGTTGCCTGAATTTGTCTTTCCATTTGTTTTTTGACATTTTTTTATTCACCTGTCTTCCTTTTGTCCCTTTGTTTTCTGTCTTCTTCCCCCTCTGTCCTCACTCCTCTTCTTTTTTCCAGGTAATGGGATGAGTTGCAGAGTTAGGGTAACAGTGTGATGAGCAGGGGGTGTATCTGATAGGACCGTGTGCCTCTCCAAGAATACCTGCAGCTCAGGTGTAGTCCATCTTTGTTCTGGGAGGTAAATTAAAAATGGCAGGGCCCAGGGGGAGGCTTGCAATACTAACTCCAATATGGGATATAGCTTACATGTGATATTTTGGGAGCATGATATTTCCATACTTCTGGTAGGAAGATACACAAACACTACAAGTACTGATGGAGAAGAAGCGGTCTAGGTTGGGAAAAGGCAGCCATGAATTACTGGGACATTACTGACTTTAGTGGTGGTGGCCAGCTGGGTGTTCAAAAAAACCAGAGATGGCAGCCACACCTCATGGACACCAGTGCTGGGACAAGACTAGACCAGTCAACTGCATTAGAGACAGCCTAAGGATCTGTTATTTCTAGGGGGAGCCAGAAAGTGAGGAGGAGGAGAAATCTCCTGAGAGGGGAAAACCACACTGAAGGAGTTTTTCATTTTAAATAGATGTACTATTTACCCCAAAGTCTGTTTTACTTTGAAGACATCAAATTACTTTTAATTGACAAATATAAGGTTATTCTCCTGCCATTAGTAAGAATAAGAACACCAGAATAAGATGAAGGCAATTGTAAAGGGAAAAATGCTGGACTCTTCCACATGTGACTTGTGAGTAAGTTTTAATCCTGCTACTAGGTGTGTGTGTGAAACATAGAAATCAATATGTTAATCAAGGTCAACTCTGAATTGTGGAATCAGATGATTGTTTTACTTTCCCTCCTCCTTCTCTCTCTCTCTCTCTCTCTCTCTGTTTCTGTCTCTCAAATTCGATGTATATTTATTGAATATTTACTATATGCCAAACTTCTTTGTGCTTACTTTTATTTTGTATATTCTCTAGAACTATACGAGCGCAATGTTTGCTTTTGCAAAGAGAAAAATATAATCCAGTGTTATTTAAACGTAAATCTATCCAGTTCCCTTGCTGCGGTATTTGAAGGACACATGTGCCACCATGTGAGTTACAAATCAGGCCTTGGAGTTGATCTGTCCTTGAGTATGTACTTTAGAGGTTGGTTGATTATAAATTCAAGGTTTTCAGGAATCATCTTGTAGACCTTATGTAGAGCTAAATTCCCATGCAAACCTTTTCAATTGCAATTTTAGACCCACCGTGTTGTGATTATTTATAAACCAGCATTCTGCCCGGATCTTCAGAAGCAGAGCACACTTGCCAATTACATGGTACCATAGTACTCAAATGATCTTACCCAGAATGGGTGAGAAGGTCCATGTTAAAGTCAAATCTAGTAGTTGATCTGTTACTGAGATAATGATCTCTCTGTGCTGCACTGTCCACAATGGATGTTTCTGCAGACAGGCCATGGACACCCTGCAGTGTCTTGTGGCAGCCTGCAAAAGTACCCTCTGCAAGGTACAGGTGGCGCACACTACTGAGAAAGTTCCATCTGCTTTCTCGTGAGTATCAAATACACACTCTGGTAGCTCTGGGGATTTAATAATGATTAGTTGATGATGATTTCCTCTTTAAAAAATTCTCATCAAGAAGTCTCCCCAAATTAATTGTGTGTTTTGGCTTGCAATGACCAGCATTCAACCTGCCATGTGACCCAGCCAAAGGCAGCATGGGTGGAGCATTAAGTCCTCCTTTGTTTCTCAGATTTTGTCAGTGGGATACGCTCACATTCAACTCTGTCCTGGCTCTTAAGTGCAGTTGGCTGCTCCTCTCACTCCCCACATACCGAGGGCAGAAGGACCCCTGTCTTTCTAGATTTGCAGTTTGAATTGAGTTTATGTCACAACAGAGAAATTCAAGCTACTTTATAATTTTTCAATTGAGAAATAATCAGAGAAATAGAGGCTCTAGCTCTAGAAGTGGAATAAATTTAAAATATCATGTGATTTCAATTTATAACAAAGATTTTAAAGCAAATTTTAAAATTATAATTGAGTAATGGAATATGTAATTAAATAAATGTGGTACCTAGACTAAATTTGTGGTATATTAAAAATGTTCATGCAAATGGTTTCATTAATTGCTTTAAATTACATTATGAAGGGCACAGATAAATTCTTTGTGCTAAAATAGATGGTACATTTTATAATATTTAGGAGAGATCTCATTCTTTCATAAAACTTTGCTTATGTTTGGCTTTTTTATTAGAAAAGAGATTTTTGATATTCTCTTTCTGCTCTAAATAAATCTCTGCCAAACTCCATGAAATTGACCATTTTAACTGACCTCTTTCCTTGTCTTTTCTAAATGTTTACTGATAGTTTGGAATATCAGTCACATATTTAAATATTTTCCAACACAATAATAGAAAATGAACATACAGTTATACTCACCTCAATATTCCAATAATGACTGCATAAACACATGCCAACATATTCTGACTATGAAGTATTTTTTAATTGTGGTTAATTTATAATTTGCATACTTGGAGATAATGTTTATTTCCGTAGAATTCTTTAGGTATTGGTTTCTCATCACTTGTTCTTTCAGGGAGGAGAGAAATGGGATGATGTTGGTGATGAAGATGATGGTGATGGTGATGATGGGGTGGTGGTGATGATGATAGTGAAATTTTAGATAAAAGTCAAAAATTATAAAACTTCCTCTGTGCCAAGCACTATTCTAAGTACATCACACATATGAGCTCATCTAGTCCTCACAGCGACTCTATTACAGGTGTTCTTATTAACTCCATTTTTTTCAGATGAGAAAGTTGAGGCATAAAGGGATGAAGTAACGTGCTGAAGGGTGCAGTTTGCCTGTGGAAGAGGCTGAACATGCAGCCTTCTTAAAGTACCTTCTCTATAATTGGAAGCCACCAATTTTGAGACCACTGCATATATTAGAAAATTTTGTAAGGTACTGTATGGCAAAATCAATGGGCTTGCAATCTATTGCAATCTATTTTTTAAAACACAAGATTACTGCCTTGTGTGAACATTGGTATAATTTTTTTATTTAAAGAGTGAAATTCACACATTAGATTCCACCTCACTTAATTTTATGTCTCGAAATGAATTAATATATGTTTTTAACGTTTAGAATAGCTTTAATTTCATATAGAAATATAGGGAAATAAATATAATTGCTCTTTTGAGAACTACAAAAGTGAGAAACCATAAAAGAACACCTGCAATCAGAAAAACAAGTGCAATTTTATTTGTCCAGGAAAAAGATTTTTCTAAATGGTGCTGGAGATTAAAAATGATTATATGATTCTTGGATGTTTGTCAGAAATTACCACATTCTGTTTACAAGAAAATGAACTAGTGCCTAATGAGACATTTGTATTTCAGAATGCTATTCAGTTTCTAATTACCCTTTTTTTTTTTGGTTCAAGGCAAGGAAATGGTTTGCATAAAAACCATTGAAAGAAAATGTTGCTTAACAAATATGAAGGCAATTGAAAGTGTCTCTTATATTACCTTTGTATTCCTGAAAAAAAAAAGTTGTGTTTTTCTTCCTGTAGCATATTTTGGAAAGAATTAAATGCATTTGTGAAAAAGTTGCAAAGATACTTAGAAATTCACTCATTCCTTTATGCATTTATTCATTCTACCAGGTATGCCTACACTGTCAGGTATGGTATGAGGCTTAGGGAACACAAAGATAAAGGATATTAGCTTTTTCTGAAGGAACTCAGTAAAGGAGCCATAAAAATTAAAGAGCTAATTAAAGGACAAAGTGACAAGTACCTTGATAAAAATAAAGTGCACCGAGTTAGATACCTAATCCAGACTTGGGGTCATGGAAGATTTTCTCCAGCAGATGCCATCCATGAGCTGAGTCCTGAAAGATTAGTAGGAATTAGCAGGGCAAAGGTGCCTTTCACTTCAGACAAGAGCAGCATGTACAATGGCTTAGAGGCCTAACTGGGCATGACCCATTTGAGGAACCACAAGTAATTTGGCCCGGCAAGGGTAGACAGTGCTGATGAGCCATAGCAAAATGAGAGGCCGGAGATCTAGGCAGGAATAATACCACAGAAGGCTTCGAGCACTCACATTGCTTAGACTTTATCTGAACGTGAGAACAAGCTATGGAAGTTTGTTACCATAGATGGGGAGTGACACAGTCAAATTGGGACCTGGGACAGCACCTTGGGGAGCCTTGAAAAGTAAGTACTGGAGACTGAGAGTTGAGTTTGGATACTGTTGTTCACAACAGAGACAAAGCAGGATTGGTGGTGATTTGAAATAAAACCATGGTCCTGAGAATATGCCTTGGTTAGGGTGGACTAACTGCTGTAACAAACTACCCCAAACCTTCATAGCTTAATGCAATGAAGTATTTTTCTCATTCACATAATTTGAGCAGGGAAGGGGAAGATTTCTGCTCCACCCTGTTATTTATGGACTCAAACTTCTTCCTTCCAGTGGCTCCACCATTCTTCTAGGGCCACATTGTCTTCGACTGTGTCCTCTTTATTCAGTGTTGCTGACAGAGGGAGGACTAGAGAAAATGTTGGATATTGAGGGGAGATTTTAAGATCAAGGCCAGGAAATTTCATACTGATGATCTGTCCAGAACTTAGTCGTAGCTCTACTTAACCACAAGGGCACCTGGGAAGTAGTCCTTCTGCATGCCCTGGAGGAAAACAAAATGGATTTAATGAGCAGATACCAACATTCAACTATTTTTGACCTGAGAAATGACCATTTTATATGGCTCAAAATATAAGTAACAGGTAGAGAGAGAGAGAGAGAAGTAGGCTCAGAAGATGTTATAAAAGGGGAACTTAGTGACTAAGTGGATACAGAAGCTGTGCGAACAGGAAGAATATATGTTTATAGCTGGGCTGGGTTGAGCCATTGGTGGATGCTGTTTGTTTAGATAAGGAATGAGGTTGTGCCATTTGTTTTCGTCTGTGATGCTGAATCCTCACCTACCTGGTGCCACATAGAAATCCAGGCCATACATACCAATGCTCAGGTCATATTCGATCCCCAGATCAATGTATTTCTGGATCCCTAAAGTTTTGGGGGAGAAGATGCTGATTTTGAGATGCTTTCCACAGATCTCTACAGGACTTGCTTCTTTAGTGTTTTCAGACCTCTGCTAAAATGTTACTCTAAATAAAACAGTGACACCCCCACCTTCTCTTTTCCTATGACCCTATTTTTTTAAATTTTCTTCATAGCATTCCCCACACATGGTTCATATTTCTGGTTGGTTGTTTATTGGTTGTCTCTTCTCATTTAAGTGGAAGCTCCACTTGTCTGTATTATTCACTGCTGTATCCCACAGCACATAGAGTAGCGCATGGCACATAGTGAGTACTCAACAAACAACTGTTGAGTGTGTGAATGAATCCACATAGAAATTACCAGTGGACTATTGGTTATAATTGTAAATGTCAATATTTTTGAGTGTGTATTGATACTATGGAACAGGTATTTTTCTCAATACCTTGCAAGTATTAATTCATGTAAGAATTCCTATGAGCCAGATACAGCTAATACTTCTATTTTACAGTTGAGGGGATTAAAATACCTGCAGTTCAAGAAACTGGACCAAACTCACAATGTTAGTAAGTGTCAGAGATGAGATTCAGAACTAGGTATTGGGGCTTTAGAGTTCACACGCTACATCATTTGGCTGTTCTTCCATGTAATGTTTTTTAATGTTAGTGAGTGGAACTGGAGACAAAGATTAGGAAGGCATCAGTATGTATTTAGATGAGTAAAGATCAGCCTATCCTGGAGGTCTTTTCAAATTGAGTTCAGACTTCTAAACTATCTGCCAGGGAGACCAGTGCTCCCTCTGATTTTTGGAGAATTCCCCTAAGTATAACTGTATGGTCATTGTTTATCCCACTTACCTGTTTCCTGTAATTACCTTCAGTTTATTTGTCTCCTCACCTTACCTTCTGTGACTGTTGCCTTCTGTCTACTCCACAGCTATGTAGACGTGGTTTAAGGCTTTCTTTCCTTGATTTTTCCAGAATACCATTCCCAAAGGCATTGTAACAAAATTTATACAAGTTTTGAGGTGAGAGAAGGGAAACTCTGAAAAGCTGTCAAGCAAAGAATATAAAAATTGAACATCAGACAGCTCTGTTCTTAAGAGCACTTCAACCACGCTGTCATTGAGAATGTTCGACTGTTGTTACATCTAGTTTCTAGCCTCCCAGGATGTTGTCACCCTCATTCTTTTAATTCTTTCTTCTTTATCTCATGTTTGGGTCTCCCAGCCCCCAAATTCCTGTTAGCTACTTATGTCTGAGAGGGTAGTTATCACTTACTGCCTTTTCCACCCCTAGGACAGGCTCTTAGAATTTCACCTTCAACACTCAACACACCCTGTACACCTAAACAAAGAGAATTCTTTTTCCACAGGGAACTCTGGTATCTTTTGTTAAAATAACATTTCCCACTCCATTGCCAGTTTAGGCACTAGTTGAGGCCATGAAAGTGAATGAAATCTCCCAGAAAGTATGAGTGACTTGAAATAGGAAGAAATCAATGGATAGAAGGAAAAAAGATCAAGAAGTAGCTAGAGAGGAAATTTTTGTTGTTAGTTTGTTTTCCCTTGTGGAGATTTGGGCAAGAGCCCATGTGGGGAAAGGGCCAGTGAGAGGGAATGGATGAAGATAAAGGCCACAAAGAGGATCGGGTGGACCACGTCCTTGCGAAGGTGAGAAGGGGTAAGAACCCAGATTACAAGTGCATGAGTTCACACAGGACAGGAGCAATACGTCTTCCTTTTGGGAAAAGATACACATTTATAATTGAAAGAGTGGTGAATCTAGAGTCAAACTGAGCTCAAATCAAGAGTCTATTACATTCCTGTCATGAAACTTTGCTAGAGTACTTAAGCACTCTGATCCTCAGTTTCCTCAACTACAGAAAAAGGTAATCCTCTCTTCCTAGTGTTACTACAAAGTTTAAATAAGGTAACGTGTGTTAAGCAGGGATCTTGTTGATGTTTCTGTAATTCACTTGTTGTCTTCCAATTATTATCCCAGACTGTCACTAGTGTTGTAAATAACCAAGAGGCCATGTCTATTACTTTTTTTTTATCCCCTCTAACAGAATTTGTGATTCCATGGTCATTGTCATTTGGAATTTTGAATAAGTTTGAGGGTTAACACCAAACTTGTTTGTGACGGGTCAAACTTGGCCTGTATACTTGCTTTGCTTGACTTTTCCTTTCTTTCCGATTTGAAATCCTTCAGGTAGAACATGTACATTCCATTTCCAGCTCCACACCCTCTCATCTGATACCTGGCCCTTTGACATATTTTTTGACCTGTGTGGCCCCTGTGTACAACTGAGTTTTCAACCCATGATGTAGACTGATTTCTACTGAAATAGCTCATGCCACTGAAAATTTCCATGTTGCTAAATCTCCAAATAGTATTTTGTCTTTATATCAAATGCTCAGCACTTGCTATTGTTGATAAACTTCTTACTCTTTTATCTTTCTGTTACTGAATACCATCCTGATTTCTTCTCATCTCTCTGCCCCTCTTCTCTGTGCTATCACTCTGCGTCTCTGCCCACTGTTTGAATGCTATAATCTGTCAGTGTATTGTGTGTTGGCCCATCGTTCTTCTGGGTGATCTTATGTCCATGGGTGGCTCAACATATTCAAGGTTTCGTAATAATCTTTCCCTTCAAATCACCTCCTCCTTTCATGGTACTTATCATGGTGAAAGAAGCCACCAGAAGCCCAAGCCACTCAACTCCCCAAACTGGAACTACCCTCACACCTAGGAGGGATATATATATTTAACGACGTACACAGAACTGACACCCAGTCAGGAAGGACACTTCTCCATACACCTCAGCATCGCTCCCCAGCTGAAGATCAACCCTGCTTCTCCCATTCACCAAAGTTGGCTTCTCCTTCCTCCCCTCCACTCACTGTGGTAAGACCCTCACCACTTCCCCCATGCACTAATGCACTAATCAGTCTCTATTTTTCCTTATGGGTAGAACTCAACTGTGATTGGCAGTAGGTCACTCTTTCATTCTACTTTATGCACCAAGTAAGCCTCATCTCTAGCTACTCCCAAGGCTGTGAAGCTTCACCATATTAAATTGTTTGCATTTCCCTGAACACCTCCCTCTGTACCTCTGCCCACACTGTTCTCTCAGCCAAGAAGGCTCTTCCTCTTCAACTCCGCTTACACAGCTAACTTCTGTCTGCTCTTCAAAATACAGTTCAGATGTTTCCATCTCCAAGAGAGTTGTCTTCAATTTCTATCCTCTTAAGATCATTCCCCAGTCTAGTTTGGAATGTCCATTCTACAAATATTTCAGAATTTTGCATTCTTAGGGTGTATTTTCACACGTACGGTTTATGGATAGAATGTCTTGGTGTGATGTGTTTCTCCCAATCTGGTAAAATGTTTTCCTGTGTAAGAGACACTCCCTCAGGATAAGAAAGTATGGAGGAGGAAAGGTTTGTAAATCAACACAAAATTGGTGTTCACTGGCAAAGGAAAATGAGGCAGCAGCTGTGCAAACAAACAGCTGGTCATGGAAGCTGAAAAATGACAATGAGCAACCATGAACATAGCAAATGGTCTAAAATATTTTTAAAAGCAAGTAAATAATATGAGGAAATGAGTTAAGCCACTGGAAATTACTGGAAGGTTTGAATGGGAAGTGAATAATAAGGAAAACGCTCAAAAAAGTTGTCATAGAGAAAAACATAGTATTTTATGCAGAAGTGAACTTTAAAGTGAAATATGCTTTAGAGATACATTAACTTGATCATTTTTTGTAACTGTATTTTAAATTTTGTGATTTTTTTGTAAATGTATTTTATATGGCACAGACAACATTATAATAATATTAAAAACAAAATTATGACAGAAATCTAATTTACTCTTGCAAAAAGTAAACTAGACACTCACAATTGTTTTACTTTACATTTATGTGGTTACTAAGGTGCCTGACTTTTCAAAGGGAGATATTTAATAACACAAGTAACACATTAATGTACTTGCCTTCTGAAAAATGAAAGCACTCCAGATGAAGCTCGTTTTCCTCCACCCTCTACTCATAGCCCATACCCGCTACTCTTCCCAGAGGTAGCTGTTATTTTTAGCTTACTATGTATCCTTCTAACATTTTCCTATGCATTTACACTGGTGTAGCTAAAGAAAATGTATGTCTTTATTCTGTATGATAATCCACAATACAAATTACCATAGTAATTATACCATTTCTTTGTTTTTCGTGGAACATGTCTTGGAAATATTTCTATTTCAAGACAAATAGAGCCGTGTCATTAAACAAACTGTCTTTTATCCATAGTATGGATATAATTGTTTGTTTCACCATTCCCTTAGTGATAGACTTTTAGGTTGCTTCTGATTTTCTGTATACTTCTGCAAACATTCATGAATGTCTACTTAGTGCTGTTGCTCAGCATCCTTCCTGGCACAGTGGATGTAACAGTAAACAAAACAGTTCTCCCCATGGACAGTCAAGAAGACACAAACAATAAACAAAGACGTACCCATATAATAAAATGTCATGTGGTGATAGGTACTATGAAGGACTGCAACAAAGGCGAGAGACGAGGTGGGTGGTCAGGAAAGTCGACTCTGAGGTAATTTATTTGAGTCAAGACCTAAGAGAAGTGAGGGAGTTTGCTCTGCAAATATCAAGGGCACCAGCTGAGTAGTGGAAAGGCTCAGTAAGTGTGTGTATCAAAAGTGCCAAAACACCCTCTGAACTGTCTGTAACAATTCATACTCCCATTTGAAGCAGGGAAGTACCCATTTCTCACACTTTTTCTAGTAATTATTAACCTGTTTCTTAATTTTTAGCAATTAGACATATAGAAAACTGCTCCTTCACTGTAGTCTTAATTGGTATAAATTCCACCTTTGTGATTGTGTATATTTTAATATGTACGTTGGCCCTTTGGACTTGCTCACTCTGACTTGGCAGTGCTAATTTTATAATGTATCTTTAATTTACTTTACTTCTCTAAAATGTGATTGCTGTTGTACAAAGAAACTGTGATGGGTTTTTTTAAAAGACTTTATTTTTTAGAGCAGTTTCAAGTTTGCAACAAAAGCGAGAGGAAAATACAGTCCAAAGAGTTTCCTTGTACCTCCTACCCACAAGCACACAGCCTTTCCCGTTACCAGTGCCCACACAAGGGATGTACATTTGTACAACTGACAAACCTGCACCAACACATTATAACCACCTAAAGCCCGCAGTTTACATTATTGTTCACTGTCGGTGTTGTGCATCCTATTGGTTTGGACAAATATATAATGACATGTTTCTGTTGACATGGTGTCACGTAGTGTATTTTCACTGCCCCAAAAGTCCTCTGTGTCCCACCTAGTCATTCCTTTCTCCCTTTCTAACCCTGAGCAACCACTGATCTTTTGTATTGCCTTCACTGTTTTGCCTTTTCCAGCGTGTCATTTACTTGGAATCATACAGTATGTGGCCCTTCCTGATTGGCTTCTATAACTTGGTAACATGCATTCTGTGTTCCTCCCTATCTTGTCATGGCTTGATAGCTCATTTCTTTTTAGTGCTGAATCATAATCCATTGTATGGATTTCATACAGTTTCTCTATCTATTCACCTACTGAAGGACCTCTTGGTTGCTGCAAGTTTGGCAGCTATGAATGTGCTTGTCCAGGTTTCTGTGCGGATATAAATTTTCAACACCTTTGGGTAAATACCAAGGATCATGATTGCTAGATTGTGGGGTAAAAGTGTGGCTAATTTTGTAAGAAACCACCAAGCTGTCTTCAAAGTGGCTGTACCATTTTGCATTCCCACCAGCAATGAATGAGAGTTTCTGCAGCTCCACACCTCACAGACATTTGGTATTGTCGGTGTTCTGGATTTTGGCCATTCTCATAGATGTGAATGTCATTTTAATTTGCATTTTTCTGGTGTTTTTGATGTGAAGCATTTTTTTCATGTATTTATTTGCCATCTGGTGAGGTGTCTATGAAAGTCTTTGGTTCATTTTTTAATTTTTTTTTTAATTATTGAGTTTTAAAGAGTTCTGTGTATATTTTGGATAACAGTTCTTTATCAGCTGTGTCTTTTGAACATATTTTATCCCAGGCTCTTGGCTTGTCTTCTTATTCTGTTGAAATTGTCTTTCATACAGCACAAAATTTTAATTTTAATGAAGTTCAGCTTATCAACTAGATCTCTCATGGGTTGTGCCTTTTGGCTATCTAAAAAATCATCGCCATAGCCAAGATCATCTAGGTTTTCTCCTATGTTGTCTTCTTGGAGACTTATATTTTTGCATTTTACATTTAGATCTGTGATCCATTTTGAGTTAATTCTTGTGAAAGGTGAAAGATTTGTGTTTAGACTCATGTTTTTTTGAGTGTGGATGTCTGGCCATTCCAGCACCATTTCTCCAGTATATTGCCTTTGCTCCTTTCTCAGAGATCAGTTGACTGTATTCATGTGGGTCTATTTCTTGGCTCTCTTGGCTTTCTTGGATCTGTTCCACTGATCCATTTGTCTGTTCTTTTGCCAATACCACTCTGCCTTGATTGCTGTGGTTTTAGAGTAAGTTTTGAATTCGGGTAGTATCAGTCCTCTAACGTTGCTCTTCTCCTCTAATATCACATTGGCTCTTCTTTTTCCCTTTCCTTATACATTTTAGAATCAGTTTGTTGATATCCAAAAAAAAAATTGCTAAGATTTTTATCGGAGTTGCATTCAATCTATAAAAACGTTGGAAAGAACTGACATCTTGACAATATTGAGTTTTTCTAACCATGAACATCTCGTATTTCTCTATTTATTATAGTGAGTTCCTTGATTTTATTCATTAGTTATGTAGTTTTCCTCACATAGATCTCATACAGTCCATATTTTGTTAGATGGATGCCTAAGTATTTCATTATTGGAGGTACTAATGTAAATGGTATTGTGTTTTTTATCTCAAATTCCATCTGTTTGTTGCTGGTATATAGGAAACCAGTTGAATTTCATATTATTAACCTTGTAGCCTGCAACCTTGCTCTAATCATTTTAATCATTTATTAGTTCCAGGAGGGTTTTTTTTTTGGTCAATGCTTTTGGATTTTCTACATACAAATTGTGTCAATTGCAAAGGCAGTTTTACTTATTCCTTGCCACTCTGTATACCTTTTATTCCCTCACTTGTCTAATTGCGTTAGCAATGACATCCACTATAATGTTGAAAGCAGTGGTGAGATGAGACATCCTTGGCTCATGCTTCCCATTTTAATGGGAAAATATCAAGTTTTTCATCGTAAAGTACATTAGGTGAAGGATTATTATAGATAGTCTATCCAGTTGAGGAAATTCTCCTTTATTCCTGATTTAGCTGTGAACTTTGAAAAATCCATCTTGTATAAGCCTTTATTGGTTCCAATAAATAATTTTTCAGTTGGTTCTCTTGTAGATTCTAGACAGGTAATTATATATTCTACTAAATTTGATAGGTGTCCCTTATATCTTATAAATATATTTGAACTATGTCTTTAAAATTGTTTTCTAGAGTAGTTGATGTATTGCTATGTTGCTAATCTTTTATTTTATTATAATTAGATGATATGGCCTGTATGATGATAATTGCTTTAATATATGTTTTCTTTTGTGACATAGTTTGTGGTCATTTTTAGAAAATTTCTATTTATGTCTAAAAATAATCGACTTTTTTTAGTAAGATTTTTTAAAAGATTTTATTTATTTATTTTTAGAGATGGAAGGGAGGGAGATAGAGAGAGAGAGAAACATCAATGTGCGGTTGCTTGGGGGTCATGGCCTGCAACCCAGGCATGTACGCTGACTGGGAATTGAACCTGCGACACTTTGGTTCACAGCCCGCGCTCAATCCAATAATCAACTTTTTAAGTTGAATACTCTCGCTATGGCTGTAAATTTGTGAATATCTATTTGAATTGTAATCAGTTTTTGCTACATATATTTTAAAACTATCTTGTTAGGTACATAAAGTTTATTGAGTATTACATTCATTTGATCAATGTAAATTGTTTTTTGTTTTTTATGATTTAAAATTTTTAATTTTCATTTTTAACAAAATAATATGTGTACATAGTTTTTTTAAAGATTTTATTTATTTATTTTTAGAGAGGGAAGGGAGGGAGGAAGAGAGAGAAAGAGAAACATCAATGTGCGGTTGCTGGGGGTCATGGCCTGCAACTGAAGCATGTACCCTCACTGGGAATCAAACCCGTGACACTTAGGTTCGCAGCCCTCACTCAATCCACTGAGCTATGCCAGCCAGGGCTATATGTGTACATAGTTTTTAAAATCAAATACTATTAAAATGGAAAGCAGCAATCCTGTCTCATATTCCCTCAAGTAATGTTCTAAGACTTTCAAATTCTCTAGCTATTTTTTTCTTATTACATTATAAAGTATCATGCCTAATTTAAATTTAAAATTTTTCCTTTGATTTACTGATTTCTTATGGGAAAATAAAGATTTACTTTTCTTGAAATGCTCCTCATGGCATTCCCCAGCACACACACTTTCCCTTTTCTGACCTCTCGATCCAGATGTATCGCAATCTAAGTCAATAGTCAGGACTTTCCTTAGTGTCTACATAAGGTACTGCTTACACCTGAGACAAAAGTCTATTCCAATTATTTAACATCCTGTTCTACTGCTAATTTTTCCCCAGAGCAAATAAAGGCTTTCCATACAATACTGGCTTCTTCATCTCTAGAATCCATTAGAGCTGCAAATCTTCTTTCATCCCTGCAAACGTATTAGTCTGTTGGGGTACTTTTCTATTGTTGTTGAGACAGCCTTTCAGGGACTGATTTTTTCCTCTCACTGGAATCTGATTGATGGCTTTCAAGGCCTGCTGTGTAGCTGTTTTTCCGGAGCTTTCCTTTATCAGAATCCATTGTTGTCATACGTTTTAATTGCCAACAGCTCTTTCTTATTACCTAAATTTTCTCTCTTTTTTTGTAGATTATCCTACTCTTACTTCATAGATGCAATACCTATTAATATTTCCAAACAAACATTATAGGTTTTTAAGATTTTTTTCTTCCCCTTGAATAATCTTGTTTTCCTCTGAATTCTTTATTTGGTTTTGTTTTCCGACCCTCACGTTAGAGACTTTCCTTCAGTGTTTCTGATCTTGGGTGTCTGTCCTTATTTGGTGACTGGAAGCTCTGTGCAGAGACAACTTCTCGACAGGTAGAATTTACTCTCAGTCAAAGAGAAGGTGGTAAGGTGGCTTTCTTTTGGGTGACTCCCAAGTACCCCTGTATACAGATCTTTCCTTTGGCCTGTCAGAGTCGATATTCTACTTGAGAACTATGAGCCTGACTTCCAATATTGTATGCATTGAAAAGCATGCCAGTTTTCCTGGGCTGTGCTGGCTATTTCGATAGCAGTCATTGTTCCTCCCTAGAGCCTGACATAAACAACCCCTGCCTGCGCCCCCCACACCCCCCACCGCTTCCACCACACACAGTGGTAATTGACCATCCAGGATCGTAGGATTCAGTGCACCTTGCTGCCCCATAGTCTTAACAGCAACCTTGTTGAAAGTTCCCAAACATCCACCTTCTCCAATTGCTCCTCCTTTTGGCATAGGGCACTGCTGCCATTGAGAGCGATGCTCGGCCAGGGAGTTATGTTCTGATTTCCTTCAGTGAGCTTCCTGTTTGTCAGAGGTAGCCTTGATTTGGGGCTCCACTGAGGGTATGCCTTCTTTTCTTTTTTCAGGTTGGATGTAGATTTTTAAAAAAACATCTTTTCTCATTTCTAGATAGCTGGGAGAGCTGGATCCTTCTCTTCCCTGATTCTATTCAGTTTGTCGACCAGCAGCCTGAAGATGAACATTTTAATGTTTTTTATCCATTGCGATTTCTTTTAGGTTAATTTTTTGGTTTTGTCCATTTTATGCCAATGTATCAATAGTTTGAAACCATATTGTTTTCAATATTAACCTTCTATTTATCATATTGGCTGAAAATATTTTTTAGTCATTTTCTTTATTTTTAGTTATTTTTCACAGGAATGGATTTTCTCATCTTGATATAATCAATTTTTTCAATATTTTACTTTGTAAAAGATATTTGTAAATGTCCGATAACTTTGTTTTTAGTTTTTCTCGTAATGTGAACTTTAAATAATTATCTTATCTTAAAATTATTTTATAATTTTCTTGTCAAGCATGAATCTATTTCCCCTCAAATTTCAAATTGTTAACTAGTTATCTTGGCATTGTTTATTAACTACTTTAAAAAATGTCATGCATTGTGTCTCTAATATCACATATTAAATTTATGTGTAATATGTGCTGCATTTCTATGCTTTCTACTGTGTTCTATTAGTATATTTCTCTATTTCTTGCCTATATTCACTATATTTTTGTTTTTAATAATTCATTGGCTGATCTGATTTCACTTGCATCTTTTTCTTTTATTTTCACTTTCTTCTTTTTCAATTATTACTTAATAGTTTTCTATTTATTTGTGTGTTTTGTTGATTAGGTTCCACTTATAGGTGAGATCATATGGTATTTGTCTTTCACCACCTGGCTTATTTCACTTAGCACAATACTCTCCAGTTCCATCCATGCTGTCACAAAGGGTAGGAGTTCCTTCTTTCTGTTCCATGGTATTCAATCAACCAAACAAACAAATTGGCAAAATAGAACCAGAGACTTGGAAATAAAGAACATAGTGACAGTGGCCAGAGGGGAGTGGGGAGGGGGAGAATGAGGGAAGGATGGGGAAGGGGCAAGCAAAGGAACACTAATAGAAGACTCTTGGGCACAGACAATGAGGGGATTGACTGTGGGAGTTGGGGGATGGGGTTGGGGTGAGCAGTGGGGAAAAAGGCAGGACAACTGTAACTGAACAACAAGTGTTAAAAAATAGCTTTCTATTCATACAATATATCGTTATTCTGAGTTAGGTTATAAAGATTAAAAGATGAATAAGATATTTCCCTCTCTTCAAGAAGTACACATTCTCAGATGGCATGATTAGTTCATATTGAGGAGCTTAAAGAAGACTCTTGAAAGGTGAAGTTGGAAGGACAGACTAAACTGTTGAAGGAAAAGGTTAAGTGGAGTCTTCATGTATAGGCAGACCTCAGGAGCACAATGAATGATGAGCAAAAACATGGATGAAAAATGTGGAAGAGTGTACGTGCAGGGATGGTTGGAGCTCAGGGTGAGGGCGTGAAGGGTACTGGGTATGAGGTGGCTGGAGAAATAGGCTGGCGACCACTGTTTTATAATTCTCATTGAATTTTTAAAAATTCAATAAAAGTCAAAACCATTCTTATGAAACTGTTGATCAGGATGACATTAACTATACTAGTTATGCCATAAATAATTATTGAATTGAGTCAAGTAATGCCATTTGTTGAAGAATGGAGTAGACAAAAGTAATAAAGTATAATACACAGTATGGGCTGTTTTTAACATTGTCAATAAAATTAACAGTATAGTAAATCCAAGATGTGCCTTTCTTTTCAAAGCTAAAACCCAAGGAAGGAAGACTACTCTGTTCAAGGTAATCAGTCAGCTTTGAGACAGGGAACACAAAATCAATCACCCTGATTTTATTGGTGCAGTGTTTAATTCTCATTAGTATGTGGTCCACCAGAAGAATAAGGAGTTTCCATCAGCCAGCAGAGTCCTGTGGAATGGGAGTCATTCTGCATAGCAATAAGGAAGGAATTGTTTATGGAAAACAAAGGGGAACAACTGGAATTATACTAACTGCTCTATACGTTGCTGGTGCAATGAGACCTAGAATGTAGCTCTAAGAACAGTGTGAACATCGGAAAATTTTTCTCTTCTAAGCTCTAACAATGTTTAAAAGACAGAAGGGGATAATTCAGTAGAGATGGAGAGGCTGAATGTTTTAAAGAGGGAAAACCCACCTTGAACAGGAAGAGTTCTTTGGAAAATGTGAAATAGCTTGTTCCTTGAACAGAGGGGAAGAGGGGGCACTCTTCCTCCTAGAGTCACAACAAGCATAAAATTAGAAGATGTAAAGAAAGAGATGTTGAGGAGTAGATGCAGAGAGCTAGGTAGATTGCACTGTTGGCTTTGATCTGCTGAGTGTGTCCCCTGGACGCCTGCATCATGGAATCACTGGAGAGTGCTGGCTAAAATTTCAGGTTTTCTAGCTAGCATTTGGGAACCACTGTTCAAACGAAGTGGGATATTATTATCTTCAGGGTGTGTCTACATTATTGAGACTGAATTAGTGTTGGAGGAAGAGAATAGAAAATTAGGATGGGCAATTTAAAAAGATGAGAGAATTTAAAATTGTCTAAGAAGAGACTATTTGGAAGTTGGAAAGCAGGACTTTCTGTTGGAGAAGCTCGCTCAGCTCTGGAATATGGTTCAATTGTGTTTCCATGACATCTATGGTAAAGTGATTCCATCTAAAAACGCTATGATCACTTCTCTATTTGTCAGGGCCCTGTAAAAATTGCTAACACAGGCTGCTAAGTCAAGGACATGAAGAAAACTTAAGCAATTTCCCTTCCCTTGGGCTTGAGAAACACACCTTTCTTGGCAGGCAGAATTAAAAACACTGATTGCTGTATAAAGTCATGTGGATTTGTGTGTTCAGAAATTTGGTTTCACATATTTATGATGAGCCCTGCGGAGATGTCAGGCCAGAATCCTTCAGCTACTTGTGGCTCAGTCCCATTCTTAGATGCTGCTGCGAGGCTCTCATCTATTTCATTGCCTGTTTCCCTTTGTTTTCCCTCTGAGCTGTATCAGCAACCTCTTAACTGATCTTGAGGCCGCCAGCCCCTTTCTTCCCCAGAACACTTTCTAACTGCCAGAGTTACCTTTCTGACACCAACTGACCACTAAACAAATGATGAATTATTTGTAATCCAAATAGTCAGTGCTATAAGTACTCACTGCTGTGAAGGTTCCCTGTCGCTACAGAGTGAAGCCAAGGACACACAGTTGTTTTCAACACACTTCATCCTCAGCCCCGACCCCCATTATTTCCACCTTGCTCGTTACAGGAACACAGAATCCTCATCCTAGTTTTAGTACACTGTATGTCCTTGTCAATGACCAAAGTGTCCCTTCTAGTTTAGTTGCTGTCCTTCCTGTTTCCCTAAGGAGGTATATTTAAATGTCATCTCCTCTCTGTAGCTTTCTTAGACTCCACATCCTCTTCCAAGGCAGAATGAATTATTTTAAACTAAATTTCCTGACTTTTTACACATATCAAATGTTGCATTTGATTGCAACAGAATATTAGATTATTATCAGAATATTAATGTTGCATTTGAATATTCTAGTGCACTCATTTATAATTTTTTTTCCACAACTACTTGAATTTTTTAAGGCCCCAAATTTGGTAATTAAACTTTTAATTCCCCAATGCCTGACACATAGGATGTGTACCATCAGTTTTAGGGAAATATATTTGAACTTTCACTTCATGTAATCTAAAATGAAAGAACATAGGAAAGAAGAATTCTTTAATGCAAGCAATATGGGCAACTCTTAGCATCATTTTATAATAACAAGTCTTTTTGTCTGTGTTTTAGTCACAATATAGCATTGGTTAATCTGAATACTTGTATTGTAAAATCACAGAATTCCGATGGGAAGAAGTATTTTAGAAGAAGATCCTTGATTTGCAGTTGAGGAAACCAGTCCAGTGCTTATGTCAGGCCTCACAAGAAGCTTTTATCAAAATCTTATCCAATAACCAAAAGTTTCTGCATTCATGAGTATTAAATCATTTTTACATTCCAAGCAAACAAAATGAAGAGAACAAAATGTACAATGTGTGTTAGTCCAGAAGGAATTCCATTAAGGAATGTTAACCTGAGTTTAGGATGTAGAGGTGGGGGAAAGGCAAACTACATGATGAGAGATAACTGGAAGTTAAGGATGATGTGAGCTGTTAAGGCCATCAGAAGAACAATAGAGTGGATGTTGATGAATTTTTTTTCTTCAGGTTAATTGAGCCTCTTTTTCTCTTTAATAGGTTTCAGAACCTGCTGTGGTCCAGAAAGACATTTGTGGACAACATGAAAATTTATAACCACAGTTACATCTACATGCCTGCTTTCTCTATGAAGACAGGAACAGAGCCATCCCTCCGGGTCTATTACACGCTGTCAGATGTCGGTGCGAATCAAACAGTGCTCTTTGCTAACCCCAACTTTCTGCGTAGCATTGGGAAGTTCTGGAAAAGTAGGGGAATTCATGCCAAACGCCTGTCCACGGGGCTCTTTCTGGTGAGCGCAGCCCTGGGCCTCTGTGAGGAGGTGGCCATCTATGGCTTCTGGCCCTTCTCTGTGAATATGCATGAGCAGCCCATCAGCCACCACTACTATGATAATGTCTTGCCCTTCTCTGGCTTTCATGCCATGCCGGAGGAGTTTCTCCAACTCTGGTATCTTCATAAAGTCGGTGCACTGAGAATGCAGCTAGACCCGTGTGAGGACACCTCGCTCCAGCCCACCTCCTAGGGACAGTGGGAAAAGGAAAAACTAAGTCAGGGTATTTTTGTTAGGTTTTCTACATGACCGCAAAAGGAAATGGTGAAGTCATTTCATGGATTTGCATGGGCCACTTGCAAACAACCACCACCATCCATGGGAAACTCTCCTTTTAATGTTGGCTTGGAGGACAAATAAGAAGTAAAATGTCCTATGAAATATTTTATAGCACATTGTGGATTTGCAACTAGTAACATTCTGATGAAATCACGCTGGTAAAGCACATTTACATGGTTTAAATCAAGAAGGTGCAGTTCACAAATAAGATGGAACTCTAGTTGTTGAAGTTGAGGAGTTACTCAAGGTCCATAAAGGAAATACCATGGCAAAGTGTTGCTGATTATCATTACAAACTGGATTCATTTTAAAAAACTACATATGGAAACTAACATTGGAACCATAGATTTTTAAAAATTATTATTTATTTTTGCTCTATTTAGGGGCAGTGAGTAGATGATGAGATAGATTTTAAAAAATCTAGGGATATAAAACACCGCAGCTGACTTTGTGATTTGTTGAATCAAGTCTATGTTAGCTCTAGTCTCCTTCCATTTAAAAATATTAAATAAGAATTGCTTCCTCCCCTTTTGTCAGGTCTACTTAGCGTGAAGCATTGTTGAATTTAGACTGCGTTGATTCATAGTCTCGATAACATGAATCACTTCTCCTCCTCCTCAGAATTTAGGGCATAAATTCAATTTTAGGTCTGCATTTTGTAAGCCAGTTTGAATTATTGGCATTTTAGTGCAAAAAGACTACAAATGTGAGTGCATTATTTATTTGCAAACTATTTGCATAATTGTCTTCATAATTTAATGTTCCCAATGGTATAAACTTAGTCTCTGAAAGACAGGGTGGAAGGTTCCCCCCTTTTCTATCTACCATGATGTATTCACTTTGAGAGAAAGCATATTCACACACACACGCAAGCATCCATATGTTCACACACACATACACACACACACTCGATTAAACAAAGCTCATTCCTGTGCAACTATGAAAGCTGAACCCACATAACCTGGTATTAAAAACAAACAAACCTGTAACCAGTGTTAGAGAGCTATAAATGTATTATGTACTACCCATTACACCCCAATGTAAGATAAGCCAGCTTAACTGGTTGCTGCTCATAGTGCTCATACCAGCGTGAGATGTAAGCCTTACTCCCAAATGCTTACCCCAAATGAACAGAATTGTTTTACTCATTCTGATTCCCTTCAGTGGACCCTGCGTTGAACATACTCATGCAAGGCAGATTCATACAAGTGAAGGGGTGTGAGTTAGTAGCTATCTATTTTCTTAGTAGCAGGTAGGACAATTTAGAAAGCCAAACTCTGACAGACTTCAAGCAGCTAGATGTGTTTACATATCAGAGAAGGGTAAAGGAAGCCTTTCATTGTCATTGTTCTTTGGGATGCCTTAATCTAAAAGGAGACACTGGAAATCATCATCTTTGTTTTTTTTTTTTAAGTATTGCCAAAATTTAGGTAAACTGTGCCAAAAAGTTTCATTTTTTAAATAGTAGAAATAGTACACAATATAGATTAAAACAGGTGGCAGTTTTTGGTAAATTAACTTAAAAGCTACCAAGAAAGTAATGCCCTTGGAAAATATCTATATTATTGGAATAAGAAATTTATAAATAAGATAGAATTTTGAGGTTTTTATGGAAAGCAGCAGTTGAAATATGACTGGTTGACATAACACAGATTATGCTAATGCTTAGAATGTTAATAATTTGAGAGTATTGATTCTGTGTAGAACTGATTTGCTATTTTGATCCCATGTGGCAGCAAAAATGTAGTGCAAATCTACTATTGAGTGAGCTGTGTCAAATATTCACTATGTGCAATCCTGAATATATTCCCTCTTTTGAGTTGTTGTTATTAATAATTACCTTAAAAAGGAGTACATTTTAATCTATATACTTCATCATAAATATAAAAGGGCTAATGAAAAACACATACAAATGTTAATAAAATGTCACTCAAATTAGTGCTTTGTTAAAATGTAATTAATGAGCAACATAAAGCCAATGAATCACAGTTCCATTGAAAGTATATCTGGAAATGTTACATCTTGTAGTGACTCCTGGAATAGATTCGTGCAATAGATTTGTACAATGTCGAGTCCATAAATCTGTGGCTTCTGAAAGGCAAAACCAAAATATCCTAAACTGATAGTGTTTACTTGGACCAGTGATTCTCAAACAGAGTGATTCTCCTTCTGCATTGGGTGACATTTTTGATTGCCATGAGTTGGAGGGTGTTACTGACATCTAGTGGGTAGAAGCCAGGGATCCTGCTAAGCACTCAAAGTGCACAGGTCAGATTCCTCACAAATAAAGAACTACCCAGTCTAACATGTCAGTCAGTAGTGCTGAGGATGAGAAACCCTGGATTAGACCAAAATATTTTGATCGTTCCATATTGTCTTCACTTAAGGATACTCACATGTGATTGTGTCATTCAAAGTCTGACTACAAGTTAATGAGAGTATTTTCTTAGAGTAGATTAAAGTTGGGATGACTCTATAGTGACGATTTACAGGCGTGGCATCATATTTCCTTTAGTGTGGTTAGATAGCTGTAACTAAACCCGAGACTGGGAGTGTGTGCTTGTGTATGTAGACTAAACTTATGTGTCTCTATCCTTACTAAAATATATGTGTTCCTAAACGAGGGTCTGTCTAGAATTGTCTTGCAGAGTACTCTGGAATACTCTATTAAGAAATTGAGTTCTAAACTCTCATCATTTTTATTTTGTTTTTTGTTTTTTTATTTTGAAATTGAGGACCTCAGAATTGTGCCTCATACTTTGCCAAATTTAGTCAATTATATTTTTATATTAATGACTCTTAAGATTCATCTCAGAAGATATTCAGGTTATGGTAAATACATTCAATAAGAAATATTTCATCTCTTTCAATGCATCTGCCAAGAGAGGATGTCACTCTCAAACATCAGTCTAATTTTTAAAGTTTTTTTAGTGACAAAAACTAGGTTGCTCCATGAAGGCCGAAGTGGCACTGGAAGGACTGAACGTGTGTTCCCAGTGGGGACTTTCTGTCAGCTCCAATTGGAAAATTGTATCGATGCTCAGAATCATGAATGAGGATGACTTCTGGTTAATTTTGATTACACTTTAGTAGAGTTCAGATAGTTGAAGGATTAAGTCATTCCATCAGAAAGAAAAAAGAATTTAGTTTTACTTTTTAATTTTTAATTGAATCTATTGGGGTGACATTGGTTAATAAAATTATATAGGTTTCACATGAACAGCCCTATAACACATCACCTGTATATTGTTTTGTGTGTTCATCACTCCAAGTCAAATCTCCTTCCACCATTCTTCCCCTCTCCTACCTTCCCCCGACCCCCTTTCGCTCTGGAAATCACCATGCTGTTGTCTGTGCCTATGAGTTGGGATTAAGCAAAAATAATACTAATTTTATATGAAAGATTTTTATATGGAAGAGGACATTTGGGCACATAACCTGTGTAAAGAATATTTGACCAGCAGTTTATACAACATTGTGCATCTAAATTTAACACTAGAAGTTAAACAGTGCTTCCTGGATTCTGTTTCTGTTTAGTTCACTTTTAACTATTGTAACAAAGGTAAATGATCCAAAATGATCCAGATGATCCCAAATGTCAGATGTTCAGACAACGCTCTGTGTTTGGCTTTGTGATGTTTCGTGCCCTTCTTTTGGCTAAAACCTTCACTTAGGTTAAATAAAAATTGTACCTGAGGCAATGAACAATATAGCTTTAAAATCTCAAAAAATAGCTGAAGATATCCTAGAATTCTAAATTTACCATAAATATTTTTAGATTAGTCAGAAGGTTTATAGAAGTATTATAAATGATTCTAAATGGGAACAACATCAACAGCATCCCTCTTGGCAGCAACGATGGTAGTTGTATACTCTGTTACAAACTCTTACCTCTGTGTGTGGAAAATCAGTCACGTATGGTTTTAATTATTATGTCTAAAAATACTGACCTTGCGACATTTTTTAACTGACAAATCCTTGTTAGAAGAGATGTAAGAGGAAGAAATGTCACAGTCCATTGAAAACTGTACGAAATTCTCATTGTGTTATGTAAGAACCAGGGAATATATCTGTTTTATGTTTGCAGGATTCCAAAGATCAAAGCGATAAGGATTTTTGTGGGAACTTGAAAAGTATGTGGAGAAATAAGGACTGAGACCAAAATTGTGCTTTTTGTTTCTTCATCTTCCCAGTGTAGGGAGAGGTCGACTCTCTGATTACGTGTCTGCTGATGGGTACACATCAGGGCTGGAAGTGGGTGCACGACCCCGGGCGCCTTCAGCTCAGGCCAGGCCTCTAACCTCAACAGTAACTATAAATATGACTAGCAGTTTTGACAACTTCAGTCCACTGTGTGCTAGGGAGTGAATGAAGCATGTGGAAAGGAGGAGGCGGCCTTGCTCTCAGGCTCTCAGGCTCTCAGCAACCAAGCGTCAGACAAGTCTCTGCCCTTGACCTTGGCTTTCAAGTACTATTTATCTCTGTCCAGTCCCCTGGAAGCTGGCCTCACCCTGGAGTTGAGCTAGTAGCCTTGTGACTAGGGAGCTGGTGTGGAAATTTGCTGAGAAGCTCAAAATTTTACACTGCCTTAGATAGGTTTTTGTTGCTGTTGTTGATTTTTTTTTTTTTTCTCACATTTGTGATCTCTAAATTTGGGTATCTTGTGACAGAATGCTGGTCACCCTGACCTAATTATGGTCCTGCCAGTGATTATTCAAAGTGGAGCTTTTCCCCCCGTCCAGATGGATTTTCTGAGTCCTTGAAGGTAGGGAGATAGCAAATATTCCACCAGTTCCTATGGAGCCTTTTTTTTAGTCTCTGGAGATGAACCCAAGGGAATCCTGGAGCCTAGCATGTCTGTTTATAAACTAAATATGAGGCCACAATATTTAGGTTAAGCGAGTGGAAGGATGTGTGTGTGTGTGTGTGTGTGTGAATCTACAATTGCCATGACCTTTTTTCTTCCCTTCCTAAAACAGTGGATACTATTGGCTTTACCCCCAGGCTAGTCTCGTCCTTAGAATTTTTTTACATACATCTTAGAAGTGAGACACTGAAGCAAGCGCATGAATGGGAGGCTCATTCAAACACAACACAACCTCTGCTTGCCGTGGTCACAATAGGAAAATACGTGGTTATGTTTCCTTCTAATTTTCTTCCTTCTGGTGCCAGCATTTCTGATTTTTTGTATCTCTATCAAATAAGGAATAAATGACTTATTATAAATTGGCTTATCATACCTGTGAGCATTTGTGTGATAGCCAAAGCCTGTAACTATAACTTTTCTAAAGCACAAAAGATGAAATATATTTTGTTTATGGTTTACCTACCTCCTCTGTGTTCTTGTTGATCTGTACAGTGTGCTGAAATTCTTTCTGAGTTTGCTTTCCTGTTGAAGTTGTGGGATGTAATCAATTGTTGCAAAGCTGTCTAGGAGTTTTATAGAATAATACCCAAATTTATTGATCATGTCTCTCTGCTTTTATGTAATTCATTAGATTTTTCTCCAGATATTTGTCATTTTAAAAGCGTATGCTTCACAAGATACCAATGAACATCTGCAAGATGTGATGTTATCCAGGGTAGAGAAAATCGAGAGTCAGATATGTCTGTTTTTCTCTGTGCCGCCAGAGAACGGAGAGTTATAATATTAAAAATGGTTTAACCAAAATGAAAAAAAGAGGAAGGTAAAAATCAGGGTTTTAGTTGTGAAGGACCATTCAGAGGGATCTTAGGTGGCTGAGCAGAGAACGCAGAGGTTTTTGTCCTTGAATGCAGTCCCCAAAATAGAGCCTGTACAGACATTTTAAAGGCCGTGTACTGCCACGCAGCTGTTACGACTAACGGTGGAAGATGCTGGAGGGAACTGTGAGAGCCAGGCTGTGAGACACTTAGGGAAGAAACCAGAAGAGGGGGGCCTGCTTATGGACTAGGACCCTCACCGTCTAAATGCTTCCCCTCTTCCCACCCTTCTCCAAGTTCTGCTCTCCTTGGTATTTGAGCCTGGATATGAAACACTTCTATTTCCATATTCCTCTTTCATTTCTAGTTTGACCCATACTTCCAAAATAAGATTATTATCTAGATCTCCTGCCATGACGAGGCAGCAATAGTAGGAAATGTCACCTTGAACCTGATGCTTTGAAACATAGTTGTGTATCATTTTATGCCGTAAAGGGCTTTTATATTCATTATTATGTAGGGAGACCTAGATGTGTTTTTTCCCCTATGTTCTTATGCACACACACAGACACGCACACTTCACATTACTTATGCCCATTGAAAAGAGAAGGATGGCTATCTGATGGAGGGTGGCAGAGGGTGCCTTAATGCTTTTCTGGCTTGGCTCCAACTTTCTTAGCTATTTTCTTCATGTACCCTAGTGGCTTTAGAGGTATAACCACGTCTGTTCCAAGTTGTGTCTTTATCATCAGCAAGAAGTTTTATAAATGTGGTGAATGTGACTATTTTATATAAATGCACAATAGTATGTAGGCCTTGGAGATGTCTGATAACGGTATGTAAATATCCTTTGTGAAGCTAGAACCTTCTCACAGGGACAGCTGCAGGAGGGCGCATAGATTAAGAATGTTTTCTCCAGCAGATTCTGGCATTCACAGAAGCGAAGAATCTATTTGCTTCTGTTCTCATCTGTTCATAACCACCCATCCCCTGGGCTTTCTTGTTGGTAGATTAGTGTAGGCATCCCTCATAAATTACAGGATTCACGATTCGGGATGATCGAGGGTCCCGGGGCACATCAGAGTCAGGGACACTAGGGGGAAGATGGAGAAAGCAGACAAGGCTAGCTCTAGTGCAAAGCCTGCCTGAGTTTTAAAAAGTCTGGAATATTACTAGAACTCCAGTTCCCACACAGCATAGTTGGTCTGAAAAGCTTTGAAAAAGGAAGTTTTTCTTTGATCTCTAATTTGATTATTGCACACGTTGTATTATTCCCCGGGTGTGCAAGCTGTTTTTCAAGAGCAGCTTTGCAGAGACTGGAGGTGAGGGGAAAACAGAAAAATTCAAATCTTCTTTTTCATGTAATGTAGTCTACCAGTCCACGAATGCAATAATTATGGAAAAGGTTTTAGCTTAGAATACAAAATGAAATAACCTTTGAAGTGTGCATGGAAATACTTCCTCCTAATAAAGCCACATTCTGCTGACAGGAGGTGTAGGGAAAATCAGTGCTTTTCATTGCTTTCTTTTTTTTTTTTCCATGTAAAATAGAGCAGGTAAGAAAAAAATCTGTAACTGGTACTTTTTATAGTGTGACTGGAAAAAACCGTACCTATCTCTGTTGGTTCTGCTGAACTGTTTCTTTCCACAGAATCTAAATGCAATGTCGTTGGAGGAGGTTTGCTATAAAAATATGTCTTTTTCTTTGGTGTGTTCATTGTAATTATGGCTGGTAGTGAGAAGGTTCCGTAAGTCTCAATTTCTCTACCTCCCTTACTTGGAGAAAACTTGGAAATGTACCCTGTGAATAAAATGATTTTTTTAAATAGTTTGTGAAGCCTTTTTATTTCCCAGAAGTGTATGGGTAATCCTATATCCTTTTCTGTTCCTCCTTTATTTTGTATCCATATCAGTAACACTGATTTTTTTTCTTCTGGATGAAAATTCATGCTGCTTAGTGAGAAAATTACCTGAGAAATATAGTATTGTAGATGCCATAAACAGAACATAAGAACACTCTTGGTATATCTTATGTGGGTGAAAGAAACTCTCTATTGGGCAAATTAAAATAAAAAGAAAATTGAACATTTATTTCCTATGACATACGTACATGAGCTTACTCTGTATAGCAATAAACATTTTCCTTTATGTAAGAAGTCAATACCAGTATATGTGTCCTAGAGATAGTTTAATACATTCCTACCAAGACTCAAAATATTCAGATTTTCCTTTTGTTCCCGTGGGTGACTTTGACAAGCCCTGTGTGCCTTCGTGTCGGAATTATTTAGGTAATTGCTGCAAACTCCCATTTCCCTTGGGCTTGAGTGGCCCAGGTCTGCCCAACGCTTTCTCAGAGGGAGGGACGTCAGGAAAAGTGAACTTGGTCCGTCCTTGGTCATACATTTCTCTTCAGAAATTGATTAGGGTGTTTTATGCAGATCTTATTAATTCTTTGACTTTACTCTCACACAACAGCCTTTTGGGCTACAGCTATTTTAGGAAAGTACATTCTATTACCTAATGTTAAATGTTCATGATGTTTAGCTGAATCATTTGGAAGGGAGGCAGAGCTCCAGTATAAATGTGGATACCCCAACCTATTCTCAGACCATATGAGGGAAACAGATTTAACTTGTTTTCAACAACTATCATTAAGTAAAAAAAAAAATCTAAATATTACTGAGTCCTGCTGCTCTGCTTTGTTTCAATTAAAGCATTCAGAAACAGATATTAAGTATCCAAAGGCATTAATTACTCAAGAATTCCGAAACCTAAAATGAGGGTGATTACAAGTCACAGACTATATTTTTACTTGAAAACGTATTATTTTGGATACACACTCAGATTCTTGGTGATATGAAAAACTGAAGATGTAGGTTGATTTAGCTGAATCTCATGAAGTTAATCGTGAATGATCAGGAGAACAGGGGATGAATAAGGCTGTATCTAATTATCCTTAACATTTATAAATCCAAGCCATATTATCTCGTTTCTGGGACTTCAAAAATATGGGGAAACAAGCCCTTTGTTACTTCTTTTATATAAAGTGAAAGTGATTTCTTTCCTTCACCAGTCATAGTTTCCAGACATGAATTCAAAAAGTCTCAATATTTGTGATTTTTTTCATGCTAAAGCAATCAAAAGTTAGATTACAGAGCAATCAAGAGTTTGTCCTAAGGTAGACTTCGATCAAGTAGGTTTCAACCTTTTGTGAGTGGGGAGGGGGGCAGTCAGAATGGAGTATGAGTATTTATTTGGTGGGTTCACCGTAATCAACCTCCCACAAGGTGCATTGTGGATCTCCTGGAAAATGGTTTTCTGATGAGGGTTCGACGTTGGCCTTTGTTATTATTTGTTGGGCACTCAGCAGTGGTGGAAGCCAGATGACTGATTCCATGCATAACCTCCACACCTGCTACCAAAACCATTTTGTATGGAAGTCCATGGAGAAAGTATTGGGATGAGAAAAGAGATTAACTTGTATCCAATCACCATACCAGAGAATCAGTAATGGCTTGAGAGGTCAAGAATGGTTATTGAGGAGCATGCAGCAATTTCTTCTCATGGAAATAAGCATTGATCCTGGGCTTGCCTTCCTGTCCTCAACCCTCCTGCCAGCCTCAGGCATCCATGAACTTGCAGAATGACTATGTGCCATATTGGGATCATAGTATAACATGCAACATCCTTTTGAACCAGGGACACATTTTATAGCAAAAAGAAGTGTAGAAAGGAGCTTATGGAATTAACAATTACTGTTCTTTACCATATCACGCAGAGCATTCATTTTTAATGAAAGTAATATTGCCTCCACAAGAAAAAAATGGTTTTAGAAGGCAAAAAAATTTTAAACATTACAATGATTGGGGGAAAACATCTTAAAAGTTTCTTTTAGGGAAAGGGTAAGGGAATAATGAAAAAAGAGAAATGGGTAAAAAAATTTTAAAGATTTTATTTATTTATTTTTAGAGAGGGGAAAGGAGGGAGAAAGAGAGAGAGAGAAACATCAATGTGTGGTTGCTTCACAAGTGGCCCCCACTGGGGACATGGCCTGCAACCCAGGCATGTGCCCTGACTGGGAATTGAATCTGCGACCCTTTGGTTCGAAGCCCATGCTCAATCCACTGAGCTATGCAAGCCAGGGCTGGACAAATTTTTAAAAAAATAAATTGAATAATTTTTTTTAATTCTATAAATTGGTAGTTAGACTAGGAGGCTTGATCAAATTCAAATTTCTTGTCAAGATAACTTCATCGGTAATGTTGCTTTTATTTGGCAATCATAAATTAAGAATTTACAGAGCAAACAGCTTATGTACAATACAGATTTGTTTTTTAACTTAAAAACATTCAAAACTTTCATTTATTTTTTCACATTTTTTATTGTTGTTCAAGCACAATTGTCTCCATTTCCCCCACCACTCACCCTGACCCTAGCCATCCCCACTTCCCACCCTTGATCCTACCCTCCTTTGGTTTTGTCCATGTGTCCTTTATACATGAAAACCCTTCCCCCTACCCCCCCATTATCCCCTCCCACCTTTAGGCTTTTTAAACTTCCATTTCAAGGAACAAATGTCACCAAAAGGAACTGCATTTGCTGGTTTCTTTACTTCCTGGACATCATTAATAGTGGAAGCATGATTCTATCAGAAGGGTGCTGAACTAGTGCGTAGAGAGCTTGGATTATTGTGGTGGCTTGGCCAGATCTTTTCAAGTCCATCAAATAGAAAATTCTAATACTGAGGTTACCCCTTCATCCATGTTTTCATTCACTCAGTTATTTAATTCATTGAACAAGCAGTCTGAAGCTTCTAAACCCCTCATTTGAAAAGGACTTTTAAAGTCTAGGAACATAGTCATTCAGATGGTCACATGTTTTCTGGTAAACTTGACATAAGACATTTTAACCACATCTGGATAATGATTGTGTCTTTTTCTTTCCACCTTCCCATCTGTCACACTTTTGTTGTGCTCAGTAGTGTTGGAGTGGTCACAGGCACTTTTAGGATCTGGCTAAGGGGCAGTTGAACTGGCAGAGCTATTTAGTGAGGGCTTTCTGGGAGAAAACAAAAGTTACAGAAATGCTGATCTAGAAGTAGCTGCCTTACAGAAAGTTGTCAGGGCTTAATAGAGACTTTATGGACCATGTGAACGAGAATGTCTTAGGCAGTTGTGGTACGATCTTACAAAGTGTAGTGTATGTTTCAGACAGTGACTAATTTCTCCCATATTTGTTGTAGACATCTGGATCATATTTAGAATATTTGGATCTGGAGACCAAGGGATAGAAGTAGAAGTGACTTTCACAAATTATATGTTGTGCTTTTATTATTATTAATTCAAAATGCTTTTGAATTACCTTGTGATTCTTTTTTGACCCAGGTGTTTTTAGAGGTTTATATTTTAATATCCAAATATATAGGGAGTTACCGGTACCTTTCTAATCTTTTCATCTCTTTCTAATTGAATTTTGTCGTGATCAGAACATATACTATGATTTTAATTTTTTGAAATTTATTGAAACTAGTTTTCCGGCCAAGCTTCAGTGACTGCTTCAGAGGGATGTCCACTCTACAGCTGTCAGTCCCAGTGCACCGAACCCATTCATAGGCCAAGTGTATCCTCACTGACAGTGTGAGAGCATTAAGGTCTCCTAGCATGATATGTCCCTTTCTCCTTCATGACTTTTAGCTTTACATATTTGCTCATTCTGTCATAAACACATACACTGAGGAGTCTGATTTTATGCCAAACAACTAGGTGTGATACTCTGTGCCTGACCAAGCCTCACATAGGGAGCTGTCCTGCCCACACAAGGTCTGCACACAGCCAGCTCGCTGGCTTCATGGGGTGAACCACAGTCAAGAACTTCGGACCACCCAGGACAGCCGTTCCCATTTGCGTGCTTGCATTCCTAGCCCAACGTCTTCACCAGAAGGCCTCTTTATCAGGGGATTCAGCTGAGGAGCGTTTCTTCACTTTGACTCAGTACCTGTTCACTCCCAGCCTTTCCCTTTCTGCTTCCTCTTGAGCCACATGTCCAAAAAGATGCAGGAGCCTTTTGTTAAAAGGGTTCCTTGACGGTGAGGTGATCCTCCCATCTACATGGCATCTACCAGCGCTGTTCTATAAGGAAACATAAAACCTTATTTTTTAAAAAGTGTGCTTTTCAATTACAGTTGACATTCAATATTATTCTTTGTCAGTTTTAGGTGTGCAGCATAGTGGTAAAACAATCATAAACTTCAGAAAGTGTTTCCCTCTATATTTTCAGTTATTATGATATTATTGACTATATTTCCTAGGCTGTCCTTTACATCCCCAGGACTGTTTTGTAACTGTCAATTTGTACTTTGTAATCTCTTCAAATTTTCACCCAATCACCCAACCTCTCTCCTCCCTGGCATTCATTAGTCTGTTCTCTGTGTCTATGAGTCTATCTCAATTTTGTTTGTTCATTTATTTTGTTCTTTAGTGGTGCCTGTTCTTGTCTTTTGCTTGCAACACCACAGTCAGTGAACAAGCCTTAACTGTCACCTCCAGTCTGGCTCATTGTCCTAATGGACCACCTCAACACCAATTGCTTCAAATGCACATCAAGACGTATTTCCTTCATGAATTGACCATTTCATTAACATTTATGAGAATACAACATTATCATATAAATAAATATTAAGACAAATATAGAAAATTCCCTTCTTCTGATAATGCTCCTTTTGAAAACTTTGTGTGACATTAATTAAAGATCTATGAGATTTCTTATGATTAATATGTTCATGGTATATCTTTTTTCATCTTTTTACTTTCACCCTATTTTTGTATTTATTTATTTATTTATTATGTTTTTTTCCTTTTTATGACTGGTTAACAAAATTATACAGGTTTTAGGTGCCCAATTCCACAATCATCTGTCCACTGTACTGGGTTTTTATCACCGCAAGTCAAGTATCCTCCCACCACCATTTAGCCCCCGATACCTCCTCCGCCTCCTTCCACCTGTGCTTATTTTTTAAATGCATCTCCTGTACACAACATATAGTTGGATCTTGGTTAGTTTATATCTGTTCTAACAATGTCTACCCTTAATCAGAATGTTTAGCTCCTTTATATACAATACAATAATTTATGTGGCTGGGTTTAAACCCACCATCTTGCTGTTTGCTTTCTGTTGGTTTACTGTTTCTTTTTCCTTAAATGCCACTTTCTTGCTTTCTTTTAGATTAATCGTGTATTTTCTTAGTATCTCGTTTTACCTCTTCTATTGGCTTTTACTTTATAACTTTATTTCAGTTGTTGCTCTAGGCATTATAACACGCATCTCTGGTCACAGTATAACTAGATGTAATAAAAGAAGGTCACAAGTGGATAAACCACTTTACTCTGCCCCTCCTGTCCTTTACTCCTGTTGCCACATGTTATGAACTAAATGTTTTTGTTCCCCCCAAACTCGTACATCGCAACCCTATTCCCCAATGTGATAGTATTAAGAGGTGGAACATTTGAGAGGTAATTAGAATTAGGTGATGCCAAGTGGGGGGAGCCCCCGTGAATGGCATTAGTGCCTTTATCAGAGTCACTGGAGAGCTTGCTTCCCCTCTCTGCTCTCCACCACGTGAGGATACAAGAAGTCAGAACTCTACTCCGGGTCAAGATGGCCGCATAGGCAAACATAGCTGGCCTCTTCGCACAACCACATCAAAATTACAACTGAAATGTGAAACAACCATCACCCAGAACCGTTGAATGGAAGTCTGACAACTACAGAATTAAAGAAACCACATCCATCCAGACTGGTAGGAGGCATGAAGATGCAGAACAGGCAGATCCTCACCCACGTGTGGTGGATAAAAATTTAGGAGGGATATCTTGCGAACAAGCCCACACCAGGTTCCCAAGCCCAGGGTTCCAGTGCCAGGAACATAAGTCCCCACAGCTTTTAACTGCAAAAGCCAGCAGGGACTGAGTTGGTGGAAGAAAATTCTGGAGCCCCAAGCAGTTCCTCTTAAAGGACCCACACAGGACTCACCTATTCAGACTCACTCCCTCTGAGCTCCAGCACCATGGTAGCAGCTTGAAAGGCACCAGTGGCTTAGAGGGAGGAAAAGAAGTGCCTGGCATCAAGGTAAGCAGAGGCCATTGTCCCTTTTCTAAACCCTCCCCTAGCAGAGTCAGCAAGCTGGTGCCATATCTGAGACCCCATCAACCTGGCTAACATTGTTTGATTTGCCTTGGAGATCCCCAGAGACTCCACCTCACCCAATTTATGGGCCCACCCAAGCTGCTTTTCCATATGAATGGCTGGGCTTAGCTCATGCATCACAACTTCCTAAATCCTCTCAAACAAGCAACAGCTGGCCTCAGTGAGCCCTAGGCTAGGCACTAGCAGCAGCCAGCCTAGATTCGCAGCTTGGCTTTGCCTGGGAATCTCCAAGCCCAGCACAAGTAGTAGCCATCTCAGATTGCTTTATAGCTCAGGCAGGGTGGCCATAGGAAAAACACTGGTAGGGGCTGATCTTGGCCTACACTATCCTGGAAATCCCAAGGCCAGCCAGCAGTAGACAGTTACAGACCATGATGGAGCACCACCACCCTGCCCCTGCATGGCTGATATTCCACGGAGGTTGAAGGTTGGTGGTAAGTGGTCATAGCCAGTCCTTGCAGCTGACTGGCCTGGCTAAATCCCTCCCATTGATCTGCCAACAGCTACCAAAGCTCAACTACAAAAGGAGGGTATGCTCAGCCCACACTAAGGGGGCACCTCAAACACCCAGCTTGGGTGATAAGGGAGGTTGTGCTGCTGAATCCTGCAGGACACCTACTACATTAGGTGGATGCAAAGAGGCCCACTCCAAGACACACCATAATTAAAATGTCAAAGGTGAAAGATAAAGAGCTTCCCAGACAAAAAAAGCTAAAGGTGTTCATTATTACCAAATCGTTATTTTATGAAATATTAAAGGGAATTACTTAAGAAAAAGATCAAAACTATGAACAATGAAATGCTAAAAATATACAAATCTACCAACATTTGAATCTAAAAACAAATGACGCAAATAAGCAGAACAAAGACAGAATCATGGATAAGGGAGAACATTTAAATGGTTCCCAGTGGGGAGGGGATTAGGAAGTACAAATAGGTAGTTACAGAATAGCCATGGGGATGTAAAGTACAGTGTAGGAAATGGAGTAGCTGAAAAACTTATAAGCATGACCCATGGACATGAACAATGGTGAGGGGATTGCCTGAGGGAGTAGGGGGTGCTGGGTGGAGTGGGTCAAAGGGGGAAATTCAGGATAACTGTAATAGCATAACTGATAAAATATAAAAGTCTGAAGTCTGAAACCTGGAAGATAGTCCTCATCAAAATTCAACCATACCGGCACCCTGGTCACAGACTTTCAGCCTACAGAAATGTGAGGAATAAATTTCTATTATTCATAAGCTACCCGTCTATGGTACCTTATTATAGCTGCCGGAACTAACATGAAAACATCATATACATTACTACCACACATTTTATAAACCTTGCAATATAATAGTGTTGGTTTTGCTTTAAATAGGCAAGTATCTTTTAAAGAAATTAGTATACTAAAATGTACTTCTGCATCTTTATTCCATATGTATTAATTTCATGCTTTATAATCCTTCCTCTGGAACTGGTATCATTTCTCAACAGCCTGATGAAATTCCATTAGCTTTTCTTGTAGTCCTGGCAGTAAATTCTCTCAGGTTTTGTTTATCTGAAAATGCCTATAGTTTATCTTCATTTTTGAAGTATATATTACTGGATGCAGGACTCTAGTTAGACACTTTTTACTTTCAGCATTTTAAATATGTCATTCCATTGTCTTCCGGTTTGCCTTGTGTTTGATGAGGATTTTTCTAAAATTATTAACATTGCATTTTCTGTGATATTTGCTTTTTTTCTCACCCTCTAACATTTTTTAGGATTTTTTCTTTACCTTTGGGTTTCAGCACTTTCATGGAGGTTTCCCCTTTGAATTGAATGGTAGCAGAGTCCCCAGTTCCAGGAATCACCAGAGTATGCAAAAATATGTGAGTTCCTGTGTGTCTGAGGTCCAGCTTAACTAACCTTTCCACTTCAAAACGGCTGTTGGTGGTGGTCTAGCTGGAAGAAAGATGTCAGGCCAAGGAAATTGTTGTTGCCTCTGAGGATTTTTCCAGTCCTTCCTATTCCAATTGCCAGTAGTTTCACTGGAAGCAGCTTCTTCTCCTTCTCTTTCTATTATTGTTTAGCGTTGTTTATTATTATTATTATTATTATTATTATTTACACAAGCTACTCAAAATCTGTGTGGGAGATGAACATTACACTTTAGTTAAATTATGTTGCTAATAAATTTTTAACAATGTTATTTAGGGATTATAAATGTACAGTTTGATGATTTTAGTAAAATTTATAGTTGTGAGACTTACCAGTGTCCAGTTTTTGAACGCTTCTCATCCCCAAGGTCTCCTCCTTTCAGTTTATACTCAATCCCCGCTCTTAGTGCTAACCACAGACAAGCATGGATCTGCGTTCAGTCTCTATAGTTTTTGCCTCTTTGGACATGGAGTAACACAATACGCAGTCATTTGTGTCTGTCTTGTTTCACGTGTAGTGTTTTTGAGGTTCATCTTGTCATTGCACATATTAGTATTTTGCTGCCTTTAATTGCTGAATAGCATTCCACTGTGTGCATTTACCACACTGTGTTTGTGAATTCAACAGTCGAGGTGCATTTGTATTGATTTCAATGCTTGGCTATTTTGAATAATGCTGCTATGAATATTTGTGTGCAGATTGCTGGTTCATATGGTGAGATCTCCCTTTTAAGAAATTACTAATCTGTTTTTACAAAGTAACTATACCATTCCACACCACCCAATGTAAAGGTATGACTGTTTTGTTTTTTCCTCATATTCTCAGCAACACTTGGTATTGTTTGTCTTTTTAAAAATACCCATCTTAGAGAGTATGTAGTAATACCTCTTTGAAGTTTTAATTTTCTCTTCCCTAATGATTAATGATGTTCAATATATTTTTGGTATTTATTAGCCATTTATATATCTCCTTCGGTGAAATGTCTATTAAAAATTTTTGCCCTGGCTGGCGTAGCTCAGTGGATTGAGCCCGGGCTGCAAACCAAAGTGTCGCAGGTTCGATTCCCAGTCAGGGTACATGCCTGGGTTGCAGGCCATGACCCCCAGCAACCGCACATTGATGTTTCTCTCTCTCTATCTCTATCTCCCTCCCTTCCCCCTCTAAAAATAAATAAATAAAATCTTTTAAAAAATTAAAAAAAAATTTTGTACTGCACATTTGTGAAGCTTTCTCTTATTACTGAGTACTTAGATATTAAAAATATATTTTGTATACATGTCCTTTTTCACATATAATATTTGCAAATAATTTTTTCTTTGTCTAAGAGTTTTTTTCTTCATTTTCTTATTGTTCCTCTTGCTATGCCAATCTACTAAACCCTTGAAAATGGCAGAATTGTAGAATCTATAGGGGTTTCATTTTTATGAGTTTTCTTTTTAAGATTTTATTTTATTTATTTATTTTTTAGAGAGGGAAGGGAGGGAGAAAGAGAGAGAGAGAAACATCAATGTGGGGTTGCTGGGGGTCATGGCCTGCAACTCATGCATGTACCCTGACTGGGAATCGAACCTGTGACATTTTGGTTTGCACCCTGTGCTCAATCCACTGAGCTACACTAGCCAGGTCATTTTTATGAGTTTTAACTTTACTATCAAATGACTTTTCAGAAATCTTATGTGACAAGGATTCTGTAGCTTCCAAAAAATTTACTCTCCACTTCAGCAAAAACTTCCCATAGCATCTTAACTTTTTCTTCTGCCATAGATGTGTCTTCCAAGGCTCAGGAGAAAACAATGGAACTTTGCATCGTTGCTACTTCATACAGCACTGACTTCACTCGGTGTCAGTGCCGCTTTTCCGAGTGCGTGTTTGTGAGCATGGCGTACAAACCTAGCAATGCAATAAAGCAAGATCTGCTTAATTGAAACATCTAATACCCTTTCCCAAATCAGTCCCTACAGTACTTCCTATTCAGGGCTAAGCTTCTTGGTAGCTATGAGTCAATACATGTGTGAGATTCAAAAGAAGAAAAGCAATTAATCTTCAGTACCAAAGGTCAATACCCACAGTCCAGATATGAAATAGTTTCCAAGACTGAATCTCATTTGCATAAAGTCTGTCTCTGAATCAACAGCTAAATGAGGAAATAAAGCTCTGATATTTAAAGTCAGTAATGCTTTGCTTCAGTTTGCCTTTTGGTGTGGCACATTTTTGGTTGGTAAGAAATGACACATGGAAAGGTTGTGAGGGGGAAGGTGGAAGCGGCAGGAACTGAGGGTGAAGAAAACAAGTGCGTGTTTAGCCATTGAGAGAACAAACAAAAATAAATGATTTTTGCAAGAAAGACACCAGAATAATTACATGACATTTCCAATAGATTTTTATTATTAAGACTCCTGGTCAAATTTCTAACTAAAAGGCCTTCTAACAATTTATAAAGATAAGTAATTCACCAGATAATTTCAGTAACAATGTACAAGACCCATCTTTTACTGGAAACACACACACGCATTACATACACAGCAGGGTGCTGCACAAATCTCTGATTGTCAGGTTCTGGATATTGAAATATTTTCCTCAATAATTTTAACAGCTTCATTGAGGTGTAATTGGAACACAGAAACAATTGGATGCATGTAAAGTCATCATACACAGTCATCATCACATCACACACCTGTGACACCACCACCACAGTCACAGTGAACATTTCAGTCACACCCAGAGATTCACGGTGCCACTTTGTGTTTCTCCTTCCTGCTTCTCCCGACCTCCTTCCCAGCCCTGCCAACCACTTATCTGTGTTCTGTCATTATAGACAAATTTACGTTTTTTAGAACTTTGTGTAAATAAAAATCACACAATATATACTCTTTGTTTTCTGGCTTTTTTATCCAGTTAAACTATTCTGAGACTCATCCACATAGTTGCAGGTATCAATTGTTCATTCCTCTTTATGGTGAATATTATTCCATCATATGAATATAACATAAATTGTTAATCCATTTACCTGAAGATGGACCTTTCTTTTTTTTTAGCTTCTTCTATTACAAATCAAACTGCTAGGAGCTTTCATGTACAAGTCTTAGTGTGTATGTTTTCATTTCTCACACCTAAGAGTTGGAATACTGGGTCCTGTAGCAGGGATACATTTCACATTTAAGAAACTACCAAACTGTTTGGCAAAGTGGCACCACTATTTTACATTCCCTTTTGTGGGTATGAGAGTTCTAATTCCTCCACGTTCTCACCAAAACTGGGTATAGTCAGTCTTTTTTATTTTAGCCAATTAAATGTAGTCATTTAATAAGAAATGCGTGACAGTATTAGTGAATAAACTATCACTGCCCAATGTCTAAGGTCTTGAATACCATTGCTCCTTGTATCATCATATATATATGTTTTGTTTGTTTTGTTTTTGAGTTGTTTCAACTTAGAAAGTAAGCCAGCTCTCTCATACTCGATCTTTGCCAGAAATCCCCCTCAACTTAGAGCAAAGGCAAGAAAACATGAGAGAAAAATAAAACAATGAAGTAAACAAATCTAAAAGAAATTTTCACTCACCAACATTGCATTTTCATCATCACCATTATATGTCCAGCTGAGAATTTGCTGTCCTGGTGAGGACAATTTCACAGCATCAGAGCTCTCAGCAAATTCTTCAATCTCTGTACTGTTTGACCTGAGGCAATACTCTCTTCACTTACTTCTACAATTGTGCATGCTTAGACTTCCCATGAGGACCGCCTCTCGAGTGTAGTAAATAAAGGCCGGCCCCTCATCAATGAAACCTTCCCTGACTGTTCAAATATAAGTGGCCGCCTGGTTATTCCATTTTGTATCACCATGGTTTTGTTTTTGGTATTTTACTTACCATTACTGGATATTTTTGTGTTGATCTATTTTTTTTAATGATCTTCCTCCCTGAACTAGAATTATCTCCATGAACTCGTATCCCTTTCAGTCTTATGAAGAATAATGTTTGGCCCACTGGAAGTGCTCAACAAAATATGTTGAAAGAGTATTTTCTGGCTCTGGCCTTGGAGCAATGGTTGCTTCAATAGAAATTGTTCTTCCCAGTCAGGGTACATGTCTGGGTTGCAGGCCATGACCCCCAGCAACTGCACACTGATGTCTCTCTCTCTCTCTCTCTCTCTCTCTCTCTCTCTCCCTTCCTTCCCTCTCTAAAAATAAATAAATAAAATCTTTTAAAAAAAAGGAAGTGTTCTAAGAGAAAAATATACATATAAAATATTAGTATCACAACATAGCCATATGGTCACTTGTATCTCCTGTGCACAAAATAGAAGTTCTACTGAAAGTAACTTCAGAAGGTAATCTGATTACAAATTTCTACCTGAGCAGGTCATGGTGAGTAGTCATGCCCCAGGCATATGATTTTTTAGTGAAGGGTTGCAAACAAGCCTTGTCCATTGTCCTGGTGTTGCTAGGTTAACACACCTTTAAAACACCCAAAGCAACACCCCTCCAAGGCATAACCACCCTCAAGAGAGAATGTCATGGTGTTAACTATCCTGTAATCCAAACCCTGCCTTGATTTCCTCCACTTTACATAATCTTCCTTGAATTCTCTCCTAATTCCTTGAATTCCCTCCTAATTCCAAGGACACTTTATAAAAAACCTGCAAATCGTAATCTTGGAAACTTTTGAAATCTTGCTTCCCAGTAACTGACTCAGTTTTGACCCAAATGAAAATTCCCAGCTGACCTGGACACATCATAAGTCAACGTCGCTCTCTTTATGACCTTAGTACATGTGTTACCTATGAACCTTTCCTGATATTGCCTTCTTATCTGATGTGGAATGTGTTCTCTCTATGTGGAATCTGTTCTTATCTATGTGGAATCTGACACTTAAAGTAACCATCACAAAACTACCAGGAAAGAAAAATAACCTCGTTCTGAGTTTATTATTTCTATCAATAATAATGCCATTCGTGTTGGACTCCAGATGAGAATTCTCCAGCTGAGCCCAGTAATGTTAAAATGATAAGAGAGATAATACATTATTGTCTTACAACACTACTTTTTGGGAGTGGTTTGTTATTCAGCAAATAGATTATAAATCAGAAATTGATTCCTGTATGTGAGGTGTTCTGTAACAACACCAGCCCCTGAGTAAGTATAGAAAATAGAGTACTTATCAACCATGCGGTTTTGCTAGGCAGATTTCCAGGCAGAATGTCAAAAATGAGAACTGACTTTCTCTAGTGCCTATAATAAAAAATAGAAGAACAAAGAGTTGGGCCAAAGAAAGAACTGTTGAATTTTTTATCAGAATGTAGTGGAAATAGGGTCCATGACATTCTTTCTAGCTAGCAAAACGTTCTCAAAGTAAGACATGGCCTCAGAACAGAGATCACATCCATGGCACTACCAGTAAAACACAGTGTCAGGGTAAAGATGAAGTCAAGATATGACCGTGAGATCCTTGCTGACACCTCAGAAAGATTAAAATGTGTACCTGTCTCATAGACCCATGGGCAGACAAAAGGCTTTCAAGGATATTAAGGGCAGGTCTCTCAGACCTTACCTGCTAGGCAAAAAGCCTCTAAAAATCTCAAAGGCATCATCTCAAAGCACTAATGCTCATTCCAAAGGAGAATGTGGCTTAACCTGGAGATATTTATGGGTGTGGCTTTTGCCTCACAGAGGGAGCACAAAAAATATTCACAGAGAAAACCTGTACCATTTTGAAGAACATTGCATTGGGTCAAAAAAAAAAAACCCAATTAAACAAACAAATGAAAAAATAACCACCCACCTACTTGGACTTAAATATTGCTCAAGTACAGAAATACAATTTAATTTCATGTATTGACCTTATAATCCAGCAACCATACTCAGTTTACATGTTTATTCTAATTGTTTTTAGCTTCTTTGGAATTTTCTATGTTATCAATATAAGAAATTTCTAAAACTTCTAGAGACTTTTTATATTTATTTGAGCCAAACAAAGGATACACCTGGAAGCAAGATCTCAACAGACTAATATAAATGCTTCTGAGAAAGCAGTTTCTTTTATGCATTTGAAATTGAGGGAAGAGGCAACAAGATGGTTAAAATCATGTGAGTGGATAAAGTAGCTGTGGTATATTTACACAGTGGAATACTACTCAGCCCTAAATAAGAAGGAAATCTTACCTTTTGTGATAGCATGGGTGAACTTGGAAATTATTATGCTAAGTGAAATAAGGCAGTCAGAGAAAAACAAATACCACATGATTTCGATTATATGTAGAATCTACTAAACAAAGTAAACTATTGAAGTGGACACAGACTCATGGATACGGAGAACAAGCTGTCACAGGTGAGGGAGGTGGGGGCTGGGCCAGGCAGGTAAAGGGATAAAACAAAAAAAAAGACAAGACTCATGGACACAGAAAACAGTATGGTGTTTGCCGGAGGGAAGAGGGGTTGGGGGGAGGTAGAAGAGGATAAATGGGGGATAAATGGTGATGGGAGGAGACTCAACTTGAGTTGGTAAACACACAACACAATATACAAATGATGTATTGTAGAACTGTATGCCTGAAACTTGTATAATTTTATTAATCAATGTCACCAAAAAATTTCAATTAAAAATAAAAAATAAAAATAAATAAAAACATAATTTCAAAAAAATGTTATGTGCTCTCTTGGAGGTGGTCACATAGAGATTGGACTACAAGGTAGTTAAGATAATGTGTTCTCTTTAGGGTGGTTACAGCTTATTTCAAGGGTGTGTTGACCTAGATGCACAGAAAACATGGACAGGGCTTGTGTAAGACACAGATAAACCTTTTACTAAAAACGATATGCCTGATGACTACTCACCATGACCTGTCTAGTTAGGAACTGATGGTCAGATCACCCTGTGAGATTGCTTCCCACAGAGCCTCTGTTTTGTCCATAATATGTAGATAATCATTCTACATTTCATTTCTGCCACTATTATGTATGTCCTTCTTTAGTTATTTTTTACACAGTGGACCTCTACTTTTTTTGCTTAGTGAAAATGCTGATCATTTCTTTGTTGGTGTACTTTTCTTTTTAATGGCTAGACAGCAAACAAGATTCGACTGTTCAGTGAGATAACTGGGTACTTCATTGCCATATCTAATTGAATCTGGAAGATAATAATAGTGACAAACTAAAAATGACTCAGAGTATATCAGAGCTGCATACATCTCTTATGTCTGGGTTTCTGGATACTCATGTTGTCTTTTGTTGCCTGTAAGGTTTATGTTAGTCACAGACTTATCTGCCAGTTCCTAGATGATTTTTTTTTCTCATTCTGTTCCTCTCCTCTTCCCAAAATGCAGTACTAGCTACTTCCTGTACTGTGTGTTAATATTAACAAGTAGTTCAATCTTCCCAATCATTTCCACAGTGATGTAATCCATTACAGCCACTAAAAGCCTTTCCTTATTTAGGCCAAAGGATCTGATTAACATTAGTTCCCTAAATAATTACATTTTAGTAACTTGGAATCTTGGTATGTAAACTATTTTGAGTGACAAGTGGAGGAAATATTTTTATAAAGTGTGTTATCAGTGAAATTCAGATAACGTGATTTTCACAGTAAACAGTTACCATTCAGAAATTACTGCTGTGAAAATTGCAAAAGGTATATATATATTCCTCCTGTTGGAATACCAGCTCAGTGATTCTAGGATTGCGTTGTTCCTGAGCTAGGAGCACACTTGCTCTCTGCCTTGTGTAGTTAGTGTTTAGTAAGTCATTTCTGACTGATTTGATGAAAGATGTCATCCCAGAACCAGTCAAGTGTTCTTCATAAATTCAAGGACATCCTCTTTTCTACTATGTCTTCAGAAGAACTTCTAAGTTCCATGGATTCTTTCAATGCAAGAGAAGATGATGTATTTCTGGTTTCCTACCCAAAATCAGGTAAAGTTTATGTTAATATATTGTGTAAATGTGGGAATATAATAAAAATATAATGCTGCTGCTGATGATGATTTTTACAAAACATTTGTTTTTCAGAATTTTCCACAAGAAATTAAAGTATCCCAACTGCTTATTCTAATGAAAAAGTTTGATAGTAGAGAAGCAAAAAATGTGCTTTGAAAAAATTCAGCTGGAGAAATTAGAGCTTTACTACACATTTGTTTCTATTTTATTTATGAAGTCATACAAATGTTGAAATATATAATAAGCATAATATCTGTAACATTATAAAGTTTTCTTAGGACTTTGTGCCAAGCACGAGGATGGTGATAAATAGTGTTCATTCTATTTATAATCAATTATTGATTTATAAATAAATACTTTTTACTTCTGGGCTAATAAGAACCATAAATACTTTTATTATTATAGGTTATGCTTTATTATTTAAATTAATATTATACCATTTTTTACTCTGAGGGGTGGCCAGGATTTATAATATCCAACTGCCTGCCGCTATGTCCAGAAGAGTGGATGTGCGGCTGAGCACCCACACACCTGCTGTCCTGGATTCAGCAGCTAAGGCTCCTGCCCCCTTCGATTGTATGTGTGCCATGGTCCCCTCTTTGCACTGCCGGTCAGGCCTGGGAGACTCTTCCTTTGGATGATGCAGAGTTCCCATAGGGCCAGGTCTCCCAGGGTGTTTTTGAGAAGAAATAAAAACCATGTATGTATCTCTTCGAACAGAAAATATGGCCCCAAATGACAATTAAATGATTGCCTCCAGAATACCACAGTATTCTTGCTATGCAGTAGGTTGCTCTGTGACTAAAAATATCTTATCTTCAATTGACATAGTAGTTTAAAAAATAATTAATGATACTTTAAGTTTCCTTGAACAGGTGACTAATTTATACTGTATAGAGACAACCACATATGAGGTTGTCACTGGTTATGTTGGTGCCTCTTCCCACCAGCTGCCAGGAGTTCTCCTTCAGCAGCACCTGTATTTTCCCTCCTTCATCAGAAGAAATCAATGTATTTTCTTAAAATAACACAGCTATCACTACTACATGAGTCACATTTATATGAATAGTATAATTATAAATATTTAAGACATTAACATCATGACCTAAAATAGTCTTAAATTTAAAACATATAATGCAAATGAGAGCACTACTTAAGCTATGGGTATTTATTTGACTCTAAAATTGTGATCACATTGAGATAAATGGAAACAAAAGCTGATTTAAAGGCTTCAGGGACATTGCTTTTTTATCATTGTTCAAGTACAGTTTTCTCCCTTTTACTCCCAATCCAGCCCACCCACACAACCCTCCCCAGTTCCCTCCCATTACTGCCCTCCCTGTAGTTTTTGTCCTTGTGTCCTTTAAATTTGTTCCTGTAAACCCTTCCCATTCTCCCCTGAAATTCCCTCCTCTCTCCCCTGTGGTGGACGTTGCTTTTGAATTAACAAAACATCATCTCCACCCAGACTTCCGCTTCCCTGCTTCCGTTTACTAGAGCCTACCACACCGGAGCACGTCCGCATTTGCTCCACATAAATATGAAGGGTTTTCCTGCCAGACTCTGAGGTAGTGGGGGCTTTCATCTCTATGATGTTTGAATATGCCATTTTGCTCATTGTTCTACTGCTTTGTTTGCACAACTTCTCAGCATTTACACACAAACAAAAATAAGATCCAGTGTCTATCTTCAAAGGGGAATTGGGGAGATAGACATAAATAAGCAATGGCAAGTGCACTCTGGTGGGTGTTACTCTGGAAGGACCTGAAAGGTGAGCAATTGTTTCAGGGGAGTAGGGACTTTGAAAAGCAAGATGACGAGCTTGCAGGACCAATGGGAATTGTGTGTGGGAAGGTCTGTGTATTTGTGAATTGGAGAAGATGCTAGAGGTGAGTGGTAGCACAGAAGAGGATTGCATGCTGAGGAGAGAGCATATACAGTTTTCATATCTCTTCATGCTTTTATCCCTGCATAATAAACTAACATTTTAAGTATTTCAACAGATTTTAATAGGTGTCAGTTTCAAAAGGTTGTAAAACTATTTATAATAAAATTAATGCATTTATTGCTTTTATAACCTAATGCTAATTTTCTATATTTATTTCATCAAAAGTGCCATTTAATTAAAAATGAATTTCACTTTATTTTTCGGTGAAGGCACCCACTGGATTGCAAAAGTCATTGAGAATATTCCCAATGCTGAAATTACTCTAACATCTCCAATTGAATTGGGAGACATTTCTAAATTTGAAGAGCTAAAGATGTGTTGTAAGAGAAGAGTTATTCCAACACATTTGAGCTATAACATGCTGCCAGTGGATATTAAACAAAAACAATGCAAGGTAAGTTCAATGGTGAAGGGTGGAAGCTTGGGAATGCCACAAAATCAAGCTTGGATTCTTGCTCGGCCACTCACAAGATGTGTCATCTGGAGAATTGCTGATGCTCTCTGACACTTGGTTTCCTCATTAGATACAGAGATAATGGTATCAGTCTCATACAGATTCAACAGGACAAGGCATGCGTAGGTGTGGCTAGGGTATCTAGCTCATAAAAATTATTTTAATAATCCTTCAGCAGTGAAATAAATGTGAACTATAATTACACTAGACAATGTCTTAGTCTATTCTGAATCTGGTTTTAATCGTTTTACTTTAAATATTGATGTCTAGAGAAAGAAATATTGCCTTAGTGTTATTTTAATTATTTTTATCTGTCATTTTTGCAAGGGATTATATAAGAAAGGAATAAAAAGTGTTGTATATAAAATGCTTAAAAATAGTTACATCAAGTTATTTTTAAAATAAATGTCACATTATTATTATTATTTTAAAAGTTAACTATAATTTAAAAGTATTTTATATTTTCATATACTTTATATTCAAATTTATGTTTTCATGGAGAAATGCTTATGGAATAAGGTTAAGTAGAAAGTATATTTCAAATACATATGTACTGAATAATCGCAATTTAATTATAACATATATACACACATAGAAAAAAAGTCCAGATGTAAATATAACAACATGCTGAATGGCTTTTATATGGTACGACATTAGAGTTGGTTTTATTTTCTTGATAAATGTCTGTATAAGGTGCACTTCAAAAATTCTGTTTTGATCAGGAAAAAAACAAAACATGTGAAAAGCAAAGGTGAGATACCTGTGTTTGTTGTAACGAGGCCCCAGTAATGAAGCCGCTGTAAGCAATGTCAGCCATATCTCAAAAACAACAAACACAACCTACCGGTCAGAGGTGCACAAATCAGAGCAGATCTTGCTGTGACTACAGCTTCATGGCTGTGGAGTCTCTACGCACACATGTATTCTTCTGCCCGAAGAAAAGTAAGCACAAGCAGCCAGAGGTAAAGGTCAGCTTTGTCTTCGTTCCCAGCAAGTCTATCAGAACAGGGGAAGGTGTACTATCTCAGTAACACTTTCACTCAGCCAAGCATTTTTGTTTCAGACTGTCTCTAAGACAGAGAGAGAGGCATCTGGGCAGAAAAAGAGTCTTCTGAGCTCAAAAACCCTTACTTGGGACAATGCAATAACACTGATAATAAGTGGCTATCAGAGACTGAGCTGTTTTACAAACACATTACAAAAATTAGAGCAGTGGGCATTTTTGTCTTCATAAACAAAGAAACTGAGCTCAGAATGGTTTGGGTGCTTCTTTCAACAACGTACCACACTGAAGGTACAGCCTTAAGGCACAACCCTCTTAAGGTGACCTCTAATGGGGACTGGGACATTGCTTGGCCCTGGTCCACCAGAGGATGAGCTGTCCTCTGTTGCTGAGGCCCAGACCAAAGGGCTTGGGGCGGGACCAGCTGTACCTGCTCCAGCAGGGCCCGCCAGGCAGAAGGTCCCTCTGCCAGTCTCTCTCTGCCAGCTCACAGCCCCACTAGGCCTCTTACAGTTTTCTCCTAACCTTTGTCTCCCCTTTTTTGTTTCCGAACTATCTCAGGAGAAATTTATGTTTTCAACTCATTTCATGATATTTAGTTCATATTTAATTTTTTTCCAGAGTACTATTCTGCCTTGCTTTCATATCCCTCAAACTTCCCCTAATTATTTCTTATGACTTATTAGAATGAATGCACCCTTCTCGTGTGTTTTTGAGCATAATTGACATATAACATTATATTAGTTTCAGATATAGAACAGAATGATTCAGTATTTGCATATATTATAAAATGATCAGCACAATAAGTATACTTAACATCTGTTACCATGTTCAGTTACAGCATACATTCCTTTAACCTCTTTTGACAAAATATGTATTAATGGTTTGCATTCATTTACTTTACTACTAGATAACACAGAATGCAACTTTGAGGGGCTCTTCAAGGTCCTAAAACTCTTCTCTGTACCACCCCTCAAAATCTCCAACTGGATGGCTAAAAATACTGCCATTTTATCACTTTGTTAGGGCAGTGATTTTTTTTTTAATTAACTTTAGAAAGAGACCAGGGCAAGGCAGTGGATTTTTAAACTGTGCCCTTTGAGTCTTGGGGTTCCGAAGGTCTAGAGCAGGTAGAAAAAGCCTGTGGTGTTGGGTTACTCCAATATAACCTATTGGGACAAAGAACCGACAATGGTGGGGGACGGTGTGAAGGGGCGCCTCTTTCTTGTGCACACGGCCTTTACTGTCCCCCAAGAAAAGAGGAGCAGGTGCTGTTTATGTGGGTCACGCACAGTACCTGTGCTCGGAGCACAGTACGGAAAGATAGGTGTTAAAAGAACTTAGTAAACACCTTCTTACCTAAGGAAAATGTGTCCACCCTGATTACCCATTGAAAGTCAAGTAGAACACCTGGTACTTGTGCAGTGTTGACCGTGACTGAGTAATAGTCCTTTCCTATCCAACTAATCACACTGGTTCCCTGCAATTTCTTGTATGCTCCTACTGTGCTCTGCACTTCCCTGTCAGGACCCTCAGAACTCTGCATTGTCAAGCATGTTCCTCACCTCACTGCATGTTTCCAGGGGACTAGAACTCTTTCTGTCTTGCTCATTATTATATTCCTTGGACCTAGAATGTTGCACACTGCCTGGTATACAGTAGGTATTACATACGTGTATATATTGAATTGAATTAAATTACAGTTGCAGTGTTTATGTAAATTGGTAGGTATCTCAGATTCCTTGTGCTTTGGGGAAATAACTGTAGAAAAAGAAAATTCCAAAACATCATTCTTCCCATAAATAAGAATAGATCACTTTGTAAAAAATTGTACTGTATGGGAATCATGTTTTATAATAAACGGACATTTAAAAAGTAATCCCATCCTATAAATGAATAAGGGTTTCTCTCACATCTACCCCTAAGAAGATAGAACCAAATGTAACACGAAAACTGAAAAAGTGGGGTTGATCAGCTGGCAGCATCAACAAGTCCAGGAACTCGTTGGAAATGCAGGAGGTTCCAGATGAAGCCGGGCCTAAAGGAGGCCCGGCTTCATCTGGAACCTCCTGAGTAAGAATCTGCATTTTCACAAGATCCCCTGACCGTTCCTATGCACAGAGCATGTTGAAACAGTGGTTTAAGTCTGTGTTTAATAATTAGCCAAAGCTGCCAAAAAATTGTGACTGGCACAGGTAAGGTTAGCTCCAACTTTTTTTTTTTTTACAAATTTTTTAAATCACAGTTAACATTCAGTAATATTTTGCATCAGTTTCTGTGGCACAGCACAGTGGCTCTACAGTCTATGCTCTATGGAGTTTCTCCCCGATATTTCCAGTCCCAGCTCCACTTTCTTTTAGGAAATGTTTTGCGTTGTGGCTATTTCCACCCAAAAATAAATTGATTTTTTTTAAAACAGATTACATCGTCAGGAATCCAAAAGACACAGCTGTTTCTCTGTTCCACTACTACAGAGAGAACCCTAATCTCCCTGGCATTGAATCCTGGGCTGCATTTTTAGAGCTATTCCTAAGAGGAGATGGTAAATATAACAATGATTTTTATTCATAATATACAGTGAATCTTTCTGCTCAACATGAAAGTGTTTTCCAAAAGTTTAAATAGATTCCAATGCCTATTTTCAGAAGTACATCCTTCAGTCGATTATTCTTTTACTTCTAAGCAGTTCTTTCTCAATGTGCTTCTTCACAGTCTTTCTTATCACCCTTGAGCAGTACATATTAGCAAGCTCTTATTAAGATTAATGCTGACCAAGCCTTTATGTTTTCTATATACTATCAGTCTTTTCAGTGAAATAATTATGCACTAATTGGAGCACAGTGAGATACGGCTAGAACCTAGACAGGTAGCTGAAACATGCCTTTTATATAGCTGCATAGAAAATAAAACACACACACACACACACTCACACAACCCCTCAAATCCCCTAAATAAAGCAAATGTAAAAGAATTAGCCATCCTGGCACTTGGTTTTATAAAAACTAACAGAAAGTCATTTATCCTGAAAATACCACAAGGAGACATCATTTGATTGAGCTGTGTAGCATATGCTAGCCCTGCTCCCGTGCATGACCTTTGAATTTATTCCCTATTTTTATGACTCAGTGGTGTCTGGAGCACTTAAAAAAGCCCTTCTAAACTCCCAATGTATAATAAACAAACATAATATATAAAGACAATGCTGAATTTAAAATAGACATGGCTTAGAAATGGTGTGCACCCAGAAGATTTTCTCTCTTCTTACTGGGCTTAGAGTAGATCTTAATTGCTAGTTTCAGTATTTTACATGTAAACTGTCATGCTTTTTGCTTCTTAATTTAAGAGAGGCCCCAGTAAGTATAACATGAATGTGAAGACATTGGGAAATCACCAGCAACAGGATTTGATTCTTTGTTTTGCTATATTCCCTTTGCAAGAATATGCTATTCTCATACTATTTCAACTCCTCCATTTCCTCATTTAATGACATGCATTTAGTAGAGTCATAAAGTTTCAGGAATGACAGGTGCAGTAAAGGTCATCTGTTTAAAACACCCACCTGATGTTTCCATCACCTTTACAACATCTCCAAGAATTGTAGGTGCTAAGTTTGAACTTCTTAACCTTGACAGGATGTTGGTTCACACTCCACACTCCTGTTCTCCAGAACACTTCATCTTGGAACTTCCACGTGTTGAAAAATCCTTACCGTGTGACACAGACACGGAGCTAAGTGCTGTGCACACATGATCTCTTTTCATCCTCACTCAACCATGTGAGGTAGATGATATTATTGTCATTTTACAGGGGATAAAACTGCTGACCTCAGGAGGCCAAATAGCTTGTCCATAGATGCGTAACTAATAAGGAGCAGAGCCGAGATTTAAATCCAGGTGTCGGCTCCAAAATCTTTGCTCTCACACTGTGCCATAATTCGTCCCACAAAAAACTGTGCCCCAACCATTCATTCCTCTTCCACATGTTAGCCTTCTAAATATTTGAAGATAGTTAGCATGCCTCACTCTGCCTCAATTCCATTTTTGGAATAAGCAGAGTATAAATACATAACTTATATTTTTAAAACAGATCTTGGGCCTGCTTTTTCTCAAGAAAAAAACATTGCATTTGTCCCCGCCATTCACACACACTGAGGCTCACCGGTCCTTCCTCACACTGCAGATGCTCAGACCCGGCCATGTCTCTGGAAGGCTGAGCAGCAGCAGGGTGTGGTCTGGCTGCTTCTGTTCGAGAGGTTATTGTTCCATGCATGTAGCCATAGAAGGGCCAACCCAGGCCATGCACAGGGCAGCAAACCAGTATCACAAAGCATTTGCTTTTGTTATCACAGTACCAGAAGTTGCAGCAGTGTATGTAGGAAGGGCAGAGTGCAGTTGGAAAAAGTATTTTGGGTGAACCTTTTACACCTTCTTAGGTGAGTTAATAGATTTTTAGCTGTAAAGAGACCTGACATGTAAATATTCTACAACTGGCAGTCTCTCTAGACACCAGGAATAGTCACTGAATCACTAAAGCTTTTAAAAAATTTATTCAGATAGGAACAATTGCTTCACATTTTCCTACTTACAAGATACGGTTGTTCATTTTCCTGTGTGTTTGTGTGTGTTGTAAATGACTATGTTTCAGGGGTGTTCGTCAATGGCTTTTGGGGGGAGGATTATTTCTCTTGCAAATGACAGTGTGATGTAGCAGAAAGAACAGGCTATAGCAGCAGAAGACCTGGGATCGAGTCCTGGCAATACTTTGTTCTCTGGGTGATTTTGGACAATAGCTTAACCATTCTAAGGTTCAGACTCCTAATATAAAATAGGACTAATAAAATCCTCTATTTTGTAGGATTATTTGGAGGTTCAAATTAAGTAATGGTTAAAATATGCTGTAAAAATCTACTGACATTCTGTTAGACATAACTTTTAAAGACACAAAAACTTTTAAATAATTTTTCATTAAGGTAGAAATGTTACAAGTTGATATTTATCTAGAAAGATTCTTTTACAAGTGAGGCATCATGATATCCAAAGCATAGATATAAGCATATCTATATAAACATATTCAAAACATAGATATAAGTCCACATTGAATGATATGACACTGCAATAAAGATAAAGATAATGACATCTATTGAATCACTAATTTATCTTTCAGAGAGTTTACAGTACACTTTAGGTTTTTAAATGAAACAGTAACTGTAAATTATATTCTCACAATATTCTGGCAGATTAATATTTCAATGAAACAACATCTTCACATTTTACTTTTTATTCTCTGTAGCCAGCCCCTCTCAGTTTTATATTAAAGTTCTCCATTTCCTAGGCCACTTCATCCCAGTGAGTTTTGTTTTCTGTATAATTATCTATCACCAGAGTGCTTTCTAGAGACTAGACAGTAAGATACTCATTATAATTGGATATCAGAGTTGGGTAGAGGGCTTGCAAAAAGTATGGGAGTTTTGAAACAGCTGAAGAATAGGATAATGTGTTAATGCAGGACAAATTGGTTTGCCAGGCAGCTTTGGGGCCCTTGAGGCTGGAAAAATGAATTTGCAGCGGTGTAAACACAGAGTGGTAAGCATTTCTTCGGCAGATCTCAGCAGTGGGGGGTGAGCTAGAAAGAAAGCAAAGTGTTTTGATCCAACACTGAATGTTTTTGGAGGGTGATTAAGATAACCTTTAAGGGGACAGGAAGTTGAAGGTATTGGTGAAAAAGGTCTTGAGGAAATGTACAAAGGGAAGAAAGTAAAGGTAGAAAAGGACAAAAATAGTTAGAGGAAGGTATTGCAGAAATATCCATTAAAGTTACCACAGTTGGTAGTGAGACCTGAGATGACGCAGAAGGTTGTAATCTAAAATCACAGTCGTCAGCGACTGCAGTGGAGAGGTCGGAAGGTCAATTTCTGACTGAAACCAGGATGGAAGGAGTGGCATAGTCGAAGGACAGGCTAAAGGAGCTTGGAATGTCTGGGAGGGAGGAGTTCTGGAAGTCCCTAGAAAGCCGAGTGCTGACTCACTCTCCCTAAGATACATGAGTGGGCTGAGAAAGAGCAACTTGTGTTCAAGGCCATCTCAGGGGAAGGAGTAACTTTTGGAAGGCGACTGTGCTCACCTCTGCACCGCCAGCACCAACATGGAGAGCAGAAGGGGGGCCGTCAGTCAGATGTTAATTAAAGCCAGGAGGTGGTGGAATGATTTTGTAATTAAGTGAAGGATATGCAGAAAGATATTTCCCATAAAAGCAAGGTTTCAAATCTCTATTTTGGAAACTGTATTTTCTTACCAAACCATGGGTCCACCCTACTCATGACCTGGACAATAGGATTCTGATTAAAAAATTAACCCAAACTGTAATTTTCTACATTAGTGAGAAAGGCACAAGCAACCAATTTCTTTAGATTCTTCCGGCTAGCTTGAGTCCTTTTGGAACAAGGTACAGTAGAAATTAGTTAATAATAGAACAGCTGGCTATCAAATTATGATCAGGCTAAGATCCAAAAATTTATTCTTAAATCTATTTTGAATGTGTTGGAATATATTTTCTCCTGAATAACCATAACGGACAAGGTCAATTAGAGTACCCCACCCATCGGGCCCTGCCCATGAAGTGTAACTCTGGATCTCTATCCCTACCTAACTTTTGGTCAGAGAAGTATGGGCTGCCCCCCCCCACCCCCAATGCACAGTATTCAGGGCTCCGCATTATCAGTGACTCTAGGCAGTGACATTACCAGAAGGGCTGGACTGTGGCTGCCAGTGGGAATTGGGATGCTGGTGGAGACTGTGAAGTAGTCTGGGGAACTAGAGACTAGTTAACTTCCTCAATTTACGTGAGAGAAAAATCAGTCTTCTTCCCCCCATGTGTTCGTGCTTGGGAAAACATTGGCCATTCTTATAAGATAAACCCTTGTCACTGATGTGTAATTCAGGTAATTTGAAGCCAGTATTATGTGAGGCACTGAAATAGCAGTGAGATTACTGAGAACTGAAAACTTTATCTGCACAGTTCTTCTAAGAACCAGTTCCTGTACAGCCTCTTGGGTCCAAGGGGTAGTAAAGAATTAGGTTGGCTCCAACGATACCACAGTGGTCCCAGAAATTCTGGTTTCGAAAATATGCTACAGTTATTTTCTTGCCCTTTGCTTCCTCAGGAGCTGAAGCCGTGGAAAATTGCACGTAATTTGAAGTTAATTATATTTCAATTTATTTAAAGCTTTAATGTTCAAAATGACTTGGGAACCAGTTAGTATTAAATCTTTGTATAATACAGTTCATGGAAAGATGTATATGTAGTATTTTAAATTTTTGTTTTATACTTCGTTTTGTCAAACTAGTCAACTTTTTGTGTTTTTAATCATCACTGCTATAAAGGTTACTTTACATGATAATATTTTACTTTTAAGCCCTAGAGACCTTTTAAGTCTGTCAAATTAACAAAACATTAAAGAGACGATATCAACTACTGATAAATCCATAGGCCTATATTTCTCAACCTTGAACTAAGATACTTGAATAGAATTCTTGCTTGTGCTGGTGGTGGTGGGAAGTTTGTACACCTTTTTTGATAAGAACTTACAGTTATGAAAAGCATGTCACATTACAGAAAGAAAATGCCAAATTCTCAATGTTTCTCTATTTCTCCCAAGATCCAAAGTAGTTAATCAAAACACAAATTGGAGAAGTGTGTATCACTGTATTTCTGTTGTCAATTCCCCTGATGGTAAAAAACATTTACTAAAAATAAGAAAAAAATACACACAACCTGATTAGAAGATATCGCTATCCAGCTTCATTTCACAGTATTGTAATTAGTTGAAACAATAGTGAAATTGAGTCTAAGGAAAACTTTTTCATTCCAGAGTCTAATAAGTATGTGCCTTGCTTTAACAACTTTGCTGAAGTGGGAAGAACCCAAACCCTAAAACCATAATGTTCAAATATTAACACAACAATTCACTTTTCTTCTAGTTGTGTATGGATCTTGGTTTGATCACATTTTAACCTGGGAAGACCACAAAAATGATGAAAACATTCTATTTATATTCTATGAAGAAATGAAGAAAGTAAGTCTTTCCTAACATTTCAACAATCAAAATTCAAGTCAAATTATGTTAATACAGGAAGTCAATCAATGAATCCTGTCCTGTTTTTGGATTTCAGGGAATAAATTTGGTATTTTGATGAGTAACACTTTTTAAAATTTGCTTATTGTTCAGGATCCTTCTAAAAGCATAAAGAAAATAACTACTTTCCTCGGTATAAATGTGAGTGAAAGAGAAATCAATCAGATTGCTTGTAAATCATCATTCAGGGAGATGAAAAATGATGCAGCCAAAGAAAACTGTGACGCAAATAAGACCATCTGTGCCCTCACATCGAACAGGAGCCTGGTATTCAGGAAAGGTAAGTCAGAAAAGGGTGCGGTGCCTTGCCTGGGGCTCATATTTGGAAGTAGTTCTATTTTACCTTTTTAACCTTTATTTCCCCGTAGTACACCCCGTCTTGCACAACAGATGCCACATTGTCATCCATCGGTGAATGTTTCTTAAATGGAATTCTTGAATTGCATTCTTTCCAGATTTTGAGGTTTCCATGCCCAGTTAGGAACCAACTGAGAGAAAAACACAGGTGTCAAACAGATAGAAATGATAAAATGATTTGAAGAAGTGTCTCAGGTCTGCAGACCAGTGTGTTTGCTAATAAGTTACTCTGAATTTTATAAGCACATTCTTAATGCAGTCAATCAAATGCAGTCCTGTCCCCCTAGCGAAGTAGGTCACTCAGAGCATGTTACGTGGCATGTTTTCTTCAGCAGAGAGAAAGGAGCTGGTAAGTGTGGATGGTGCATTTTCCCAAACTCACCAATCAAATAACTTGCTCTGCAGAAGTCAGGGGTGGGGAGAGAGAGCTGGGATTGTTGTTGAAGGAAGTTCATCGGCATGGGAACACGAAAAGAAGGAAATAATTCTCCACTAAGTCTTAATGTGTAACTTAGAAGGAGGTTAGGTAATAAAATCTGACAGCAAGAAGAAAAATTCAGAACCAGTATGGAATTGGATGATAATTTTATTTTTTTTTAATTCTTAAAATTAATTTTAGAGAGAGAAAGAAATGAGGAGAGAGAGAGAGGCAGAGAGATAAAGATATCAATTTGTTATTCCACTGATTTATGCATTCATATGTTGATTCTTATATGTGCCTTGACCAGGGATTGAACCTGCAACCCTGGTGTATCAGGATGATGCTCTAACCAACTGAGAAACCTGGCCAGAGCCTCAGTTGTATTTTCTAGGAAGAGCTGGTAGTCTCTCATGTGCTAGAATGGTGTATGATGTGTGAAGCTGAAGGAGGGAGATGAAGAGATTGGGGCCAGATTCCAAAAGCTTTGAGGGACATCATACAGAGGTCTTTTTTACCCTCAGTCTGTTGGCACTCTCAAGAAGGGATCTGACATGGTCAGACCTGTGTGGAAAATTGATTAGAAGAGTTTAAAAGCAGAGGCAGACAGTCTAGCAAAGAGGCTCTGGTAGTAGTTCAGTTATGAAACATTAACAATTATAACTAGGGCAGTGGCAGTGAGTCACTGTTGGGTGCAGCTGAGCTGAGAGGTCAGTGAGCCATCAGCAAATTACAGAACTCAGTAAAGTTGCTCAGGGTAAGTGGGAAGAGCTTCTGGAGAAAGGGACCCTGACGTCCATGGGAATGAAACAGTCTCCAGACGAGCCAAGCAAAAAGATCGGCCAGAATCAGGAAGAAGGCCAGGGTCAGAGATGACCATTTACTTTTCATTCATGAATTCTGAGACTGCAGGAGGAAGCCAGGCTGAGGGATCTGAAGAGATGAGAAATAAAGAAAGGAGAAGCAAATTAGGAGCACTCTTCTAAGAAGTTTGATAGTGGAGGATGGAAGTCAGATGATATGGGAGCTTGAGAGAGAGACGGGGTCAAGAAAAAGTCAGGAAAGGTGGGAGAAAGACAATAAAGGGAAGACAGAAAGAATTTAGAAGAAGATGCATGGAGGAAGGTAAACTGAACTAAAGGGTGAGAAGCAGAGATCAGGATGGACCATGGTAAAGAGGATGATCAGAAATGAAAAAGTGCTGATGGTTACTGGAATCCAGAGCTACTGTTGACATTGCTTATCACTGCCCTTTGAGATCTGATTAGCAAATTCTCAGCAATCATGCGTCTTATCTTACAAACTTGGGAAATTTTACTGCCATTGTGACCCTAGTAAACATTTCCAGGGGAAACCATATCAACATAGTTGTAGGCGACAGCATTTATTCTAATGCATTTCCATTTTATCTAAAAGTGGTTTCTTTATATTGTGTCTAACAAAACACAGAAGGTTGATGATAGGAACATCTTCACTGATACTAGTCACCATGAGCACCAGTTGGTACACTTGGACAATGTGAGAAACTAAACCCAAGGGTGGGTCAATAAAGACCCTTCACTTTATTCATTTCTTTAAAGATTTTATTATTTATTTTTAGAGAGGGGAAGGGAGGGAGAAAGAGAGGGAGAGAAACATCAATGTGTGGTTGCCCCTCATGCTTCAACTGTTAGGGACTGGCCTACAATTTAGGGATGTGCCCTGACTGGGAATTGAACCAGCAGCCTTCCAGTTTGCAGGCTGGAGCTCAGTCCACTGAGCCACACCAGCCAGGGCAAGAGACCATTCACTTTATTTCTTTTGTTTGATGGATGGGGTGGGTGTGGGGGCTCCATCCTCTGAAAGTAAGAGTTTCAAAGAAACTACTGAAGTCACTGACTCAGAATCCTTGGCACACAGAGATAATCTTCACAGAGGAGGATTTGTGCCTGCAGCTGTCTTTACTTTAAACTCAGAAGTAGGGCTGATATTCTAGTAAATGACTATGGTGGTCAGGGAGATAAGGTGACAAGCAAGGATAGTCCACATAAGTGTCAGAAGTCTTAGGGCTTCTGACATACTAAAGTCTGGGGGGAGAATTATAGAAGTATAGAACGATTCACTTAAAGTATCAATCAGAAACTGCTAAAAATGTTGTCATATCCATACAAGGGTTTACTGTGGAGTCATGAAAACTGTAGAGTAAAAATAGCTAGATTTACTGAGTGCTTTACTTTGTGCCAGAGACATTACTTGGTTTGTCTGGATTTTGACAGCAGACTTTTGAGGATAACATTCATGTTATCCATATTTTACTGAGACACCCAGTGCCTGAATAACTCATCCAAAGACACATGATTAGTAGCTGGTAGAGTCAAGATCTGAAGCCAGACCCTCTTACCCTATGCACCACAGCTTTCATTGTTGGTATATAAATACTAATATGAAAAGATGAGCAAACTATAGTAAGTGGGAAAAGTTAGGTTATAATTGTGTGATTTAAAATGTAGTTTATATGCATTTATATGTTTGTGAAGATCTGGGAAAATGCACACTGGCCAATTTGTTAGCCATGTTACCAGAATACAATTTCCTTGATTTTTATCCTCTTTGCTTATGTGTATTTTATCTAACCTACATATATAGCTACTATTTTATTTTTTAAAGATTTTTTTTAAGTAAAAGAAAAAATCAGAAACCAAGCAAACAAAAGCCAGATCAAAGGAAGAAGAAAGCAGTGTCTAAGTGAATTGATATCGGAAACTGCAAGGAAGAACCAGGAAAGACCCAAAAATATTAAAGCTGACCTTTCACCTCAGATGGGGTGTTTTAGAAGCAATGTCATACAAGAAAATGATTATATTTTCAACTCTTTGTTATCAATATTGTAAAATACATTTCCTGAAAATGAGACCAACGCCCCACCCCCTGGCTGTGTTGTCAGCACAGTGACTGGTCCGGAGGCGCACAGGCTGGGAAGTAAAAGCAGCATCACTGTACCTACATTGTCTGCTTTATGTTTTGATGAGGTGTAGGGGAGATGCTTTTCACTTGCTATTGTAAAACTGAGGACTGTGTATTTTTAATCTTCCTTTCTTTTTAAGATAGAACTTTTTAAACTATACAAATTGACATGCAACTATTACTAAAAAGTTAGAAAGAGATTAGTGAATGAGGGAAAGAATAATTTCCTTATCATCTTATCACCAAGAGCTGAAATTGTTCACATTTTATTATAAATCTGAGAGGTTTCATTTGTGACTACTATATATTTAAATTGGTTCTTGTCTGATACATTTCCAATTTTTCCAGGAGCAGTGGGTGATTGGATAAACTACTTTACTTCAAAGCAGAAGATAGTATTTGATGAACTATTCGCAGAGAGAATGAAGCACAGTGAACTAGCAAGACACTTTGAAGATTATTCTTAATACAAATGGAAAATGAAACCAATTTCCATTTTATGCGATACAGTGCTTGTAGAATACATAAATATTTTTTACCAACGTGGAAAGCAGATATTTCTTTCAGAGAGAAATGGACACTTTATGAATGCATCAAGAGTGCCATGTGCAAGAGACTATCATTATCATATTTGATGGTAGCAGGGAATTATTAATAAAAGGAAGTATACAGTTTTTGAATAGCTGAATTATATATCTGCTTTCAGGATATGTATAAGGCAAGGAGACGATTTCTGTTCAGACAGCATACTACTGTGGGTATCCTATAAACCGCACTAATGTACAACAAAAGAAGAGGGGGATTATCTGAAGTAACGAGTGTCTGAGAAGAATCAATGTCCTGCATTTTGGACCATCGTGACATCTAAACAAATATTTTTATTTCAACATTCCTTGGTGTCCATGTAAAAAGATTCTGTAGTGTCATAGCAATGTAAACATAATTTTACTAAGGCAAAAACTCCTAATAGACAACTTTTATCAGATGATCAGAATCTGGCATTTTGGTGAAAGGAAGGATGAGACGGCACCCATTCATGTTACAATAACTCTGGGGTAGCATTCCAGCATTCCAGCACGTCCTCTGTTTTAAGTAAAGTTACTTAAATTACAAAACTTCTTATTTCTAGTTTTGAAAAGTGTAATTTTCCTGAAGTATTTATTTTTTACAGTATTTTGAATATGTAATATTTCTCCCAGTAGCATTTCTAGCATTAATCTAATCTCTAGAACACTCTCTTCTGTAATGACTATTAGTTTGTAGCTTTAACCAGGAGGACACTGTAGTGATATTTCAGGGAACTTATTTTAGGATTATTGCCTGAATGACAACATATTGGTTATAAGAATCTATGTCATACTGTTTACATCTGTGCCGTGGTATCTAACCCAAGGCTAATGGGAAATCAAAATCGTATATTGTATATGACTGTGAGCTATGAAACCAAAGCAATGAGTTGAGCAAGTTAACTCAGCCAATACCAGTGTATGGTGAACCTTATTTTTAGTAACAAATCTGTTGGAGTTTCTTGTACCAAGTTTATCACAAATCAATCAGCATTAGATCTTCATGAATCTTTTACATATACATAATTGTTATAAATAAAATATATCCCAGTTGACTTCATGAGATTCATTTGGCGTTTTTCTATTTTTTATAGAATTAACATACACAGAGATTTACTAAAATATCTCCCTTCCCCAAATAAATGAGCTAAGTGAATATTAAGGCAACCAGGTGAGATCTTGGTCAAGTCCTCATTTCATGTTAAAGTTAAAATCGCACTTAACTTTCCCCAATGTTGATGTGCAGAGCATGAGAAGGCTTTCAGGGTAAGGTGAAGAGGATCAGATGAGATTGGCAAGTGAAGACAGTGACTGTTGTGCTAAGGACACCAAATCCCATGAGGCTATACATCTTCTCACAAGGTTAAAATGATCATTGAGATCAGCCCTGGCTGGTGTGGCCCAGTGGATTGAGCACCGGCCTGTGAACCAAAATGTTACTGGTTCGATTCCCAGTCAGGGTACATGCCTGTGTTGTGGGCCAGGTCCCCAGTTGGGGACGTGCAGTAGATCGATGTATCTCTTACACATTGATGTTTCTCTCCCTCTCTTTCTCCCTCCCTTTCCCTCTCTCTAAAACTAAATAATTGAAATCTTAAAAAAAAAAGATTAAAATGATCATTGACATCAAAAGGGAGGAAGTGTGATTTTATTTGATGGCATCATTGTATTTTAGATCTGTAAGGTACCTTTGGGGTCATTGCAACCCAGTTTTGATAGGAAATTGCTTAAGGCCAACAATCCAAAGGTGTAATTAAGAACCTTGATCAAGACCCTTGATAATCTCATTACCAGTCAATAAAAAATAGTGTGTACATATTCATAGCAGCACTATTTACACAATCCAAGAAGTAGAGATAACCTGTATCCATCAATAGATTAGTGGATAAACAAAATGCAATACATACAAACAATGAAATATTATTCAGCCTTAAAAAGGAAGGAAATTATGACACATGCTGCAGCATGGATGAAACTTGAGGACACCAGGCTAAGTGAGGCCTTCGCAGAAAGACATACATATACTGTGTGATTCCACTTCTATGAGGTATCTAGAGGAATCAAATCCACAGAAACAGAGAGCAGAATGGTGGTTGCCTGGGGCTGGGGTAACGGGAAATGGGAGTTGTTTAAGGAGTACAGGGTTTCAGCTTTTCGAGATGAAGTTCTGGAGGCTTGTTGCACAATAATGTGAATACACTGAACTGTACAATTAAAAGTTAAAGATGGTAAAAAAATATTTTTTTGAGACCCTTCTATGTGTCAGGCATTATTGTACACTGTAGGGACACATGAACTTGAAAGAATCCCTTTACTCAAGACCATTACATTCTAGTGGGGGTAAATATATAAATTTTTTAATAAAAAATGTTAATATAGAAAATACCTGGGATATGGCAGGCACCAATCTGTGCTATAAAGAAGACAGCATAAGGTCATGTGGTAGGTAATGACTAGGAGACACTTTAGCTGGGGTGCCAGGCAGAGGACTCTGAGGAGGGACATAGGAGTTCCAATGCAAATGGAGAATGGGTTTTCTTGTGCTTGGAGGCAAGACAAGGAGTTTAGATTTCATGCTGGCATTGGGAAGGGGTGGATTTTCCACAGGGGAGACATTCTGACAGACACTTTCACAAGATCACTCTGCCCACTAGAGGGAGGATGCACCTGATACAGGAGAGCGACATGAGAACTATACAAATCAGCTAAAGTCAAAAAAAGTTAGGGCAGAGTCTGCTGTGTGCTGCCTGTCAGAGAACTCAGCTGATCTGAGATGCAAGCCAACCACGAAGAGTCTCTGAACAAAGAAAATCCCTGCAGAGATTTGTTAATAGCTACTTACTCATATCTTATCATTCACCCTTCCACATAGGGAAAACAGACCACAAAATATACCTTGTAAAGGTTAAAGTTAATACCAATTTTTTTCCACTCTCTGTTTCCCCATACCAGCAATTTTCTATAGAAACTACAAGCAGATAAAAGCTCAACCTCTAGAGATGGTTGGGGTCTCTCTTCCTTCTCTTGCAAAGAGAGACTACTCCTGTGTCTATAGAATGACTTTTCTAGCTTGTCTTCTCTGCTCAATAAAACCTGCTTTTACACTTTAACATTTTGTCTGTTTCACATCTTGAATTCTTTCCTGTGTGAAGCTAAGAAGCCTCTTGGCTTGGGACCGAGGCTCACCTAAGGACTTGCCCTTCTGACCTCAGACCTAGGGGTCATGGGAGGGGGCAGCGGTTAAGTGGCTGTTACAGTGGTGTGCGCGTATATGAGATAGGAGGGGCACGTGCACAATGGTTGGAGCAGTGGAAATGCTGAGACATGGCCCATTTCGGGATATAATATGGATATCAAGCCAGGTAACCTACTAATACAAGAGTGAAAGTCAGAAAGGAATAAATGAAGCCTAGGTTTTAGCTAATTAGCTGACTCTCTAAAGGCACCATTTATTTAGATGTGAAGGCATAATGGTAGAATGATGTTGGTGGTTAAAGGGAGGGTGGAGTGGCAATGGATGAAGCCTTCTGCTGTGGCCATGATGCTGGAAATGTCTATTTAGACACTGGGTAATTGGTTGGATGGCAGAATCTCTCTGCTGACAGCTGTGTTGCTGCTCCCTGGGCCCAGTGGGAGGGTTGGATAAGCCAGGGGGAGTGGTGTGGAATTGTGGGAGATTGAGGAAGTTTTGATTTATAGAGCACTATGGAAATGAGCATCACCATGACCGTGGCAACTGCAGAGGATGCGCTGCTGACTGATGTCCCGGATATCCATGCCCAGTTGGGTTTTCCCCTTTTCAAAGGTGAGTTCTGGCTCCCCCTGCCTCAACCCTGACCTACCACCCTGCTTTTTTCTTCATTTCCTTGAGGATGCAGAACAGCTCACATGCATTTCCTCATCCAAATTGCCTCCCACATTCCCCTGATGATTCCCTGTTACTTATTTTTCATTCTTCCTCTTTCATTTTTCTGCCCTACCCCCTCCTCTCTGTAGTCAATAAGTAACTGCTAAATCCTAAAGATTTTTTTTTTTAAAGATTTCATTAGGTGGCACTTTCTCACCTCAGTGTATTTGTTTGTGCCTTAGAGGCATTTCACCACCAGCTCTTCAAGGCGCTCAGCTCCCTGCCCCTTAACCCCATTGCTTTTTATTTCTCCCCCGCTGGCTCTCCAAGGACTCTTCACTTGTATGTGACTCCCCACACTTCACCTTTCAGGCCTTGTATTTTTACATAAACGTCTGCCTCCTATTCCAGCATGTCAGGTTCCCACTGTTGGAGTCCACATCCAGTTCATTTTGTACCCTTCCCCACGCCCAGCCCAGCACAGCGCTCATAGTAGATGCTTTACCAACATTGGCTGTGAATTGAGCTCATGGATCAGTTTAATTCTATGTCTTCCAGAAAACTCAGTTCCACTATTGTAGCCCACTTTGATGCTATTTTCCTAATCTCCTAGAACTTCATCTCTGCAGTAGTCAATTATTAACCTAATTGATTAACCTAATCACATACTCCTTTCTATTGTGACTTAACTGTTTCACATTATGTATGCCTTTCCTCCCCAGTTTTATTGTATCCTTAAATGCAGGGCTTGTAGGAGGTTTCCTCAGTGACTGACACAGTGTATTGCCCTCAGGGATTGTTCAATAAGGATGTGTTGAGTGGAATAATGAATTAGTGAATGAATGACTGAAAGAACGCCTTCCTATCTACCAGGTTAGTTTCTTGGTTCTACAGGCATAAATGCTTAGAGTCATATTCAATTATTTGATTTTTCCCCCACTTTCCAAATCAAACCAGAGGCAAAATACTATTGATTCTTGCATTTCAATAACTCTTAATTTATTCTGTCTTCCTTCAGATATAAAGGTAAGCAAAAATCAATTATAAATTATAAGAATAGCCTATAGCTACCACGTGTAGGGTAAATCAATCTGGTGGAGCGGTCTGTGGGCATTCACACAATGTGTACATGCTTTTAACATTACCTTTTTTGTAATTTTTCCTTTTATTGTGTAAAATTATAAAGTCAAAATACGTTTGGTTTTAAGCACCTCATTCATACATTTATAAAATATTAATTAAAGCTAGGTGACTGAAAATGAATGTAAAGAAGAATAATAATATAGCATTTTGGAAAATGTTCACATTGGTTTTATTTATTTTTACATTAGTTTGATGAAAGGATTGTTATCTTCTAAGTACACAGGCACAGACCCAGAAGGAATTTTCTAAGGAGTTAGGAAATGAGGAAGTAGGAAAAGGCCCTTCGGGCTACTGTGCAGGAAAAGCTCTAGAACAAAGTAAATAAGGAGTCATCAATCCACCTCCCCTCCCCCTACCTCCAGTGCCAGTTAGGAGAACTAATTGCAGGTAAACACTGAGTGTGCCTCATTTAGACAGTTTGAATTATTACACTTCTGAGGTGTGCTGAGCAAGCATAACCTCAAGCTCTTACTACGCAGTAACGGACAAATAAATTTGAGCAGTTTTCTTGTTTTGTTTATTTGCAATATAACCATTAGTAATGTAAAATCTCTGTGACTATTGGTATATAGCTATGAGGGTTTACTAACCCTTAATTGTTCACTGATTGGGTTATCAGAAATCTCAAGCTATAATTATAATAAGAGTGCAAATCTGAGCCAACCTATGTTGTGATATATATGTATATATTTTTAAATTCATGACTTACATCTTTTATTTTAGGGTTTTTTAATTGAATTTATTGGGGTGATGTTGGTTAATAAAATTATATGTGTTTCAAGTACACAATTTTATAATATACCACCTGTATGTTGTATTGGGTGTTCACCACCTGAAGTTGTGTATTTCTAAAAAATACACAAAATACACAAAATATAATTTTGTTCAGTTCAAATGTGTTATTTCAATGATTTATATTAATTTATGGTATCAAAGTAGCTCTAACAGAAATGAGAAAATATTTGTCTCTAAACGTTCTCAATTATTTGGGTTGTGCCTTCATTTTTCGAAAGTTTCACAGTCTACCAGGATCTAAATAAATAACAAGTGAAGGGAGAGGCAGGCAGGCAGGCTGCTGGGACAAGACATTGTTGTGATAATTAGCTAGATTTTAGGGAGAGAGGGTATGTTTTTGAATAATTGGCCCAAAGAGAATTTTAATTAAAAGAAATTAGTGTGATCAGCTAAATTGCCTGCTAGGTTGTTTTCAGCTGAGCTGGAAAATGATCTAGAGAAATTTATTCATGCCAGACAGAAATATTTAAAAATCATCAGGTAAACATGCAAATTAATAATGTTAACTTTATCCTAAAAGGCAGTTCTAGCCAATCCCATCAATATCTCATTTCATTCTTCTCTTATTTGCATAACGAAGGTGGACTATATCCTTGCTGTTCTGTGAGAGTTCAGCTTCTGACTTCACTGAGGTTACAGGCTTCAGCAGAGGCTCTATAGCCAGTGGGAGGGTGAAGGAAAGTTTCTCCCCTGAGATTCAGGAAACCTAAATCGGAATCCCCTGAGGCCTATAGAACGGATTAACACTGCAGCCGGCGGGTGGTGAAGCTGCGGTGACAGGCCTGGTTGCAGTGTTTTTCCTGTGATGCCAGTGAAACAGAGGGCCCGGTTTCCAGGAAGGACAATTCGCAAGTGCGCTAGTCGGGCCTCGTTTGTCATCTCCGCGGTTGAGGACCGCAAGCTGCTGGCTCGAGGAAGTGCCTGGCTTCCAACAGAGGTGTTGGCTTTCGAGAGTTTGGCCAAGGCTGGGGTGCCTGCTATGAAATGAAAAATCTGACATTAAAAGAAAGAGAACTTGGGTAGTAATGCTTATTTATATAAAATGAGGAGAGTATACAAAAAGACCCCTGAGGGCCCATCCAGGTTAGCGCCTTTCCTGCTCTGAATTGTCTCCCTGAGAGTGAGATCCCTGAGACATGGGAAGGATGAGGGGTATGGGTGCAGGCAGAGGACAGAAGAAACCAGACATGGAGATGTCCTGTCCCCAGCCTCACTGGGTCCTGTCTTTACCCCGACTCCCTGCTCTGCTGCGCTCCCCCTGCCGGTACTGCAGGCTTTCTGATAAGCAAGCATCAAAAGGTGTTCATTCACTAGTTTTACAGGAAGAAGTTTGGGAACCCCTTGGAATAGAGTTGAGGTGCTGTGCCAGATCCTGAAAGTACTGATGAATAACCTGAAGGTGTTGCCGCTTCAGAGACTATGTCCAGAAGTGGAGGGGGATTGTTAAAGGAGAAAAGCCCAGTGACAGAGCTCTCGAGGCCCAAACCTTGGTGTGCGGGATGGGAATGGTGTCCCTAATGGAGCTGCAGGGATTGCAGTCTGGAGGCAGGGGTCTCCCACTGATGACGGACACACCTAACACTCAGCTCTTCTGGCGGAAAAGTATATAGAGTGCCCACAGGGCCAACTGTTGGGAACTGCCTGCCTGGTATCAGAAGGTGTAATTCCCGCCTAGGCTAAGGCTGAGGGAGTGGACTTGGACCGTAAGCCAGCAAGGAGACAAAAGCTTATCTCCCTGGCAGGAGCGCTGCTTCTATTACTTCATTTATAACTGAACCCCAAAGCTTGGTCGGTTTGCCAAAGACGGGTAAGATTCCCCAAGGGGGGAATGACCTAAGACAGGCACAATCACGTGAGAGGACCCCAAAAGGATTTTGGGGGCTACAGCAAAAGAGGGTGATGGACCCTTGCTCCTCGGCTTTAACATAGCCTGAGTCCTCACCATCTGGGAGAAAATCACCTTATCTCTTGGTTGCCTTAGTTCCCTCGCTCCACCTAAACCTGAAACAATGACAGGGTGGTGCAGCTCTGTGATGAAAAGGGCAGATTCCCTGGGTGATCAGGCCTAAGAAAGAATATGTAACATCCTGCGAAACCTGCTTTGTTTAGAATGCTCTCAGTTGAGTGAGAAGGGTCCAAGGAGGAAGTTAGTTTGTTCCTTAAAGTCTTACAGCTCTTTGACCCTGACTCAAAATAGGCCCTCAGACTTCCTTGTTATCTATTGTTTGATCCTTACTTCCTAGCAATGAGTAATGAGCTTTTACCTGAATTCTTATGCAAACGAAACCAATAAAAAGCCTCTCCAGAGGGGGGAACGGGGTGCTCTCCCCACCAGGGAGGGTGGCCAAGCGCTCCCCACATGAGGAGTGGCCCTGCTGTTCCTATTCCTCCACAGGACCTGGTTTCGATGAGACATCCGCAGTGTTCCGTGATCACTGCTGGCCAGTGACCCACGCATCAGCCGACCAGGTCTCATCTTTTACAAAACATGATTCCTTGGCCTGGTGGGTCAGGCTTGAGGAAAAAGACACTAAGGTTAAACTGACAGGCCCCCTTTGCTCTGTGTCTGACATGGCTTCAAGACTGCCTGGTGTCCAGATCTGGGAAACCAGCCATACTTTAATATTGCCAAGAAGGGTCTTAACCAAACATTTTGGTCCCATTTTCTTGGCATTCCTTTCCCTGCTCTGCCTTCTTATTTTTTAAGACAGTTTCTCAAAGTGTATTTTGCAGAGCTGCATGCAGATCACCTCTAAGATATTTGTCAAAGATTCCATGTGAGCACTATTGCTCAAAAACAGCAGTTACCAACTCTGGGTGCACCTGAGAACGGCCTGGAAAAAAGCACCTTTGTGAAAATACTATGTCCAGAACTTTTGATTTGATTGGTCAGGTTTAGCTCCAGGCCTCTGGATGGTTTTAAGGCTCCCCGCTGTGCCGGGTATGCAGTCAGGTTTGGGAGCCCCTGAGTTACAGGAGGCTGCCACAGGTCAATGGGTATGTGTCCCTAGGAGGAAGTGTTGGAATGGGACTGGACCACCGAGGCCTGCTGGCAGCCGGGAAGATGGTCTCCAAAGCACATGTGGCATCTACTAAAGAGGGTATGGGGTGGCCCCCAAACCCAGATTCCATCCCTGCTACACTTTTAGAAACACATTCTCTCTCCTCCCTTCCCAGGGAAGGAGGTCTCCCCAACTTCACTCTGTAACTAAAGGATTCTCCAAATTTAGTGCGCATAATAGTTACCTGAAAAAAATTTTTCTGAAGCACAGATCCCCAGACCTCATTCCAGAGGTTCAAATTCAGTGTCTCTGGGCTGCGACTGGAATACGCACGTTAACATGTTGTATGTAAAGATGATTGTGTGCCATTTTGATGACGGCGGGTCAGGGACCACCGTACTTCGAGAACACTGCGTTGGTCTTCTCCAGAGGTATAATCCGCTACCTCTGGGAATGTTCTCTGTTTTGAATTCTGGCTCTGCAACCTCATCTCTGCCTGTGAGGTTACCAACCTCTCCGTGCCTCCATTTCTCGACCTGTAAAATGGAAGAAATAAAAGCACTGACTTCATACAGGTTGTGAGGGTTAGAAGAAGGTGAGACCAGGGACAGAGCCGGCTAGCTTTGGGACTGCAGCTGTCTGTTCAGTTGGCTCTGGTCCTCTGGCGAGGCAGCAGGTACCTGTGTCCATGTTGTCACCCAGCCCGAGACTCCTGCCCCATTTCCCCACACGCTCAAGGCCCACTGCAATCATTGTTCGAGAAACTTGATTTCCGTGAGATTTGTGAACAAAACCCCTGAATGTTGTACTTTATTCATGTATTCATGTTCAATGTATAATGGTTGAATGATGAAAGTATATTTTTAAATTTTATTAGACTTTATTAGCTATTCCCACTCAGCAGGCTGAAAGTCCATCTTTTAAAAAACTAGATCTGTGATGACACCCAGTGGCCAAAATGTTAACCACTGACATTTAAGAGATAAAACGTATTTTCCTCAGCATACGAATACTTAATATTGCATATACTTTATCTTTACAGTTTGAGACCAGTTCAGTAGCAAAGCATGAAAAAGTTTTGCATGAAGAATATCATCAGTGAAATTCAGACAAATATTCTTTGGTGCTATTTTTGGTAGTAGGACAACTTTCCCAACCAGTGAAGGCAGAGAAGGGCACCAGGTCATCAAAGGTGACATTTCCATAGCAGATACGCCCAGGACCTGTTGTGTGTAATCATTCACTTACTCACTGAAGAAGTATTTCCTGGTGTCCCAGATCGAGGCGGAGACTCCAAGAGGGAGATTAGTATCTGGGGGGTTTATGTCAGATCACATTTATAGAAGGGAAAGCGGGGGAGGAAGATGGGGCAGAGGGAGGGGAGAAGCTGCTCTGGAGTCTCGGGAAAGGCTCCAGCTGACCCCACGGGGAGCTCTGAGGCTAGCACAGACCCTCAGTGTCGTCTCTTCTTGGGGCAAGAGGTCAGGGCTTTTATCCTCTACGTCCATCCAGTACCCCTGGAAGGGGTGACCTTGGGTAAAGCAACTCTTTTTTGACTGAAGCAGGGCTAGAAAGGGCTGGCAGCTGAGACTTCTCTGTTGACAATTCTCTCAGCAGTTACGGAAGTATGTCCTCCAGCCTCAAGGGTGAGCTGCGTGGCCCATGCCCGTATTCACCACACTGAAGTCATATGATGCCAACAAAACAGTTAGGTTTTATGACCTTCTGGAATTTAAAGATGCACATGAAAAAACCAACACCCAGATGAACACTCAGGGCTGTGAGGGAACACTGGCCTTTAGGAGAATAACGAGCAAGAATGGGGTAAGAGGAGGAAGGGCAATGCTTAGCTCTCTGCCGGTTTTCTCATGCAAATAGAAGAGCAGGGACGATACCAAGAGACCTATAACATTTGGACTGGGAAAGGTTTGCCTTATTCTGTGGGCAGTTTGGAGCCACTATAAGGTTTTACAAGAGAACTAACAAGCACAAAGTAGACAATTAAACTGGTATGAATGGATTGAATTGGAAAGACACTGGGCATTTTAAAGCCAACATAGAGATTAAGCATTTTCTTTTAAAGGTCACCCCCAATTTGCTTCAATATTTCTGGTCTCATTCCTCATCATTTCCTTCCAGATCCCATAGGTCCCATACACAATGGGCCTCTTCCATTCACTGAACACAGCAGGTTGAAATCCCATTTCTTAGATATTACCTGTTGACACCAATGAGATTTTCTGCAGCCATGAAGGCCGAGCACAAATTTCACCTCCTCTTGAAAAGCTTTTATTGCTTCAAGCCCTCTAAAGTCCCCTCTCTACTTTCATTCTTAGACAAAAGTAAAAATTACTTCCTGTAACTCATAGAATTCTGTTTGGCCTGGTCTCTGTTTACTTACCTCTCTAGACTCATCTCTCATCCCATTCCACTGGGGAGTAAGTTACTAGGACCAAATGTACAGCCTGGTGGCTATAGTTAACAATACTGTGCTCTCATTTTCCTAAGTTTTTCTGAAGCTTAATTGGTGAACCAGTCTTATTTATTTTTCTATTTTCAAGGAATTCCACAATGTCTTTAACTTGATAGATCCTCCACTGTTGAGTTAAAAAAAAGTAAATAGTTCTCACAGATAATATTACTTTACTGATAGCTACTGTCCTTCAAAGAATTATAGAGTTTAATCAAGAGTATTTCATTTCCAAGTTCATTGATGTACTAAGAAATTTAAAAGAATTCTGCACTATATTTGATAGCCAATCATCCCCAGAGCCATAAATGCCTACACTTACTATATATATGGTATATATTTTTTTCTGTGAAATATGTCTTTTAAGTTAAACATCAGTACATTTTCAACTGTAGAAGCAGAAGGGACCATAGAGGCAGCCTATGTCCCCCAGTTCATATTTAAATAAACTAGATCGTAGGTATTAAATGATTTGAAAAATGTCATTTAGCTAGTTTATGAGAAAGTCAAAGTTGGAATCCAAATAAATCAATCAACACCATCATTGTTTTAATCATCATCAACATTCAGATGCCCTACATTAGCCAGAGACTTCTCTAAATGTACTACTTACATCATCTAATGTAATCTTTACAGTCCTATGAGGTGATACTATTATTCCCTTCAATTAGAGTAAGGAAGATAGGGCACAGATTGGATAACTTGTCCAAAGTGCAAGATGCATAATATTACAATAAAAACCCTCAAACAGATGTCTTTTTTCAGCCTCTCCATTTCACAAACCCAGATATATCCACATGTGCAGTGGATGGAAATGGAGCTGCATCCATAGTAAGTGGACGCTTTCTCTTGACCTCTTGATCTGGGCTGGACGGTCTGCAACTTGCGTTCCTTTAACCGGCGTGGAGCTGAAGTAACATTGTGTGAGTTCTAAGGAAAATTTCAAGAGGTTTTGAGAACATCTAATATCTTCTTACTGCTTGGAGATTACCCTGTTAAGAAGCCTAGGCTAGTCTCCTTAAAGTCGAAAGATCTCCAGAAGAGAAAAGGCCCCAACGACAGCCAGCAAGTGAGTGGAACCTGGACCATCCAGCCATTCTAGCTGCCGGCTCACTGCACGGCAAGAGTGAGCCCCGATAAGACCAGAGCAACCCTGCTGAGCTCTGCCCAAATTGCTGGCCCACATTAGTGAGAAAGTGATTGGTGGTGGCTTCAAGCAAATATATTTTGAAGTAGTTCATTATATAGCAACAGATAACTGGGGCAGTGTATGGGTCTATCATTTGATTAGTGTTAGATGTTTCTCCCCCCTTTTGAGTCTTTCAAGTAGTTTTGTGGTAAGCAGTATATAGTTGGGTGCAGTTTTTGTAACTGAATCTCATAACCTCTGTCTTTTAGCTGGTATGTGTAGACCATTCACATTTAAAGTAATTATTTATACAGTTAGATTCAAATTTACCACCTCTGTAAGTGTTTTTTTTCCTCATTGCATTCCTTCATGGTTCTTGAGCCCCTCCCCTCCCTTCTGTTTTCTGGACTCTCCAGCAGCCGCTGGTAAAGTATGCAGACAAGTGCCTTCCTGGATGAAATCGTGTAAGATGCGTGTTTTTGCCTACTCCCTCTGCATCAAGCCCTGGGGGGATAGCCCTGGCGAGTGTTTGCGTGCACATCAACATTCCTTATTTGCTGTAGAGTTTTTTTGTCCCTTGTACATAAGCCTCGTTGACTTTCAGGGTTATATGTTTTGGCCGCCGGTCCCATGGGTGGGAGTCTTAAAAGTTGGGGCACTAAGTGTGGAGTCCAAATTCTTCACTCCTCATGGAGAAGCTGTGAGTTGGGAGCTCCCTCACAGCTGAATGGCGCTGTGCTGGGGTTTATGGCCAGAGGGCCTCAGCCTTTCCTACCAGTTTCAATGCGGGTATTTTCTCACTTGCCTGATACGTAGGAGTTGTTCAGCTAGTTTCTGGATTTCTCTCAAAAGGAATTGCTTCATGTGTAGCTGTATATTCAAGTATGTTTGTGGGTGGAGGGGAGTTCAGGAGTCTCCTGTGGTGTCATCTTGGACTACCTCCTATATCTGTACTTCTCTTGACAAACTCATAATGCATGCACATAACCCAAGTGCCCATCAATGGGTGAATGGTAAGAAAATGTGTACACACATTTGCTAAGTGAAATAAGTCAGACAGAAAAATATTGTTATGATCTTATATAAGTTCAATTTAAAAAAAACTGAGTTAATAAACACAGAGTTTATTTATGGTAGCCAGGGGCGAGGGGCAGAGGAAACAGGTTATGAATGGTGGAAGGGCAAACTTCCGGTTATAAGATGAGGAAGTTACTGAGACCAAATGCAGCGCATGGTGACTATGGTTAGCAATACTGTACTGTATATTTGAAAGTTGCTAAGAGAGTAGAACTTACATGATTTCACCACTTAAAGAAAAAAAGAAATGGTTACTGTGTTGTGAGGTAATGGATGTGTTGACAACCTTATTGTGGTAATCATTTTATAATGTATACACTGCTTAGCAATATTTCAAGTCATGTTTTACATGTTAAACTTACACAATGTTATATGCCAAATACATCTCAACAAAGCTGGAAAAAATGTAGTAAAATGTAACATTTGTAATTCATATGTAAAGAGAAAACATAAAATTGGTCAATTTTTAAGTTTACCTATTCTTTCCTCTCTACTGATGAGCCTATCAAAAGCATTCTCCATTTCTTTTTTTAAAAATATGTTTTATTGATCATGCTATTACAGTTGTCCCATTTCCCCCCTTTTATTCCTTTCTACCCTGCGCAGCCCCTCCCACCCACATTTCCCCCCGAGTTTAGTTTATGTCCATGGGTCATACATAAAAGTTCTTTGGCACTTCTACATTTCCTATACTATTCTTAACCTCCTCCTGTCTATTTTCTACCTACCATTTATGCTACTTGTACCTTTTCCCCATTTCTCTTCCTCCCACTCCCCTGCTGATACCCCTCCATGTGATCTCCATTTCTGTGATTCTGTTGCTGTTCTAGTTGTTTACTTAGGTTTTTTTTTTTTTTTTTTTTTAGGTTCGGTTGTCGATAGTCTTGAGCTTGTTGTCATTTTACTGTTCATATTTTTGATTTTCTTCTTTTTCTTAGTTAAGTTCCTTTAATATTTTATATAATAAGGGCTTGGTGATGATGAACTCTTTTAACTTGACCTTATCTGGGAAGTACTTTATCTGCCCTTCCATTCTAAATGATAGCTTTGCTGGATAGAGCAATCTTGGATGTAGGTCTTTGCGTTTCATGATTTTGAATACTTCTTTCCATCTCCTTCTTGCTTGTAAAGTTTCTTCTGAGAAATCAGCTGATAGTCTCATGGGGTCTCCTGTGTAGGTAACAGTCTCCTTTTCTCTTGCTGCTTTTAAGATTCTCTCCTTCTCTTTCATCTTGGCTAATATATTTATGATGTGCCTTGTGTGCTTCCTTGGGTCCAGCTTCTTTGGGAGTCTCTGAGCTTCCTGGATTTCCTGGAAGTCTATTTCCTTCACCAGATTGGGGAAGTTCTCCTTCATTATTTGTTCAAATAAGTTTTCAATTTGTTGCTCTTCCTCTTCTCCTTCTGATACCCCTTATGATTCAGATGTTGGAATGTTTAAAGATATCCTGGAGGTTCCTAAGCCTCTTCTCATTTTTTTGAATTCTTGTTTCTTCATCTTTTCTAGTTGAATGTTTCTTTCTTCCTTCTGGCCCACACTGTTGATTTAGTCCCAGATTCCTTCCCATCACTATTGGTTCCTTGTACATTTTCCTTTATTTCACTTAGCATTGCCTTAATTTTTTCATCTAATTTGCAACCAAATTCAACCAATCCTGTGAGCATCCTAATTACCACTGCTTTGAACTGTGCATCTGATAGGTTGGCTGTCTCTTCATCCCTTAAATGTATTTTTTCTGGAGCTTTGATCTGTTCTTTCACTTGGGTCATTTTTTTTTTTTTATTTTGTCTTGACACGCCTGCTACATAGTGAGGGGCGGAGCCTTGAGTGTTCACCAGGGTGGGGCAACTCACATCTGGGTCATGATGCTGTCAGTGAGGGAGGGGTCTGAGAGGGAACAATGGTGCTTGCTCCACTCTCTGCTGGATTTCAGTCACTCCCCCACCTTCCCACAATTAAAGTGGGCCCTTCTGGTGCTGATTCCACCTGGGGGTGGGTGGGCTTGTTTACGTTCTAAGACCCCGTGGATCTCTCCAATGAACTATCCTGTGAGGCTGGGAGTTTCTCGATGCCTCAGCCCCCACAGGTGTTTTCAGTCAGAGGTTCGAGGCTTTATTTTTCTGCACTGGGACCCTGGGTTGCATAGTCTGCCCCACTCCCCAGTTGATCCTCCTGGTTCATCTGCACGTGAATGTGGGACCGCCTGCTCCACCAGCCACCGCCCTGCCCACAACTGCTGCCTTGCGTGCCCCAGTCCTCCACCACCACCTTGTCCACCTGGATGCCCGTCTCCACCCCTCCTACTGGTCTGGGTGAGTGTTGCTTCTTTAACTCCGTGGTTGTCAGACTTCCATACAGTTCGATTTTCTGTCAGTCCTGGTTGTTCTTGTTTTCAATTTGTTGTCGTCCTTCTTTTGGTTGTGCGAGGAGGCACAGTGTGTCTACCTATGCCTCCATCTTGGCTGGAAGCCTGCATTCTCCATTTCTGTTGTTGACTTCTAGCATTTTCTTGTCTCTCTTATAGTTACCATATTTATCTGACATCTTATGTCGTGTACTTTTCCCATTACGTCTCTTTACATATTAATCATAGCTATTTAAATTGCCTGTCTGATAATTCTAACATCTGTGTCATATCTGAGTCTGTGATGATTGCTGTCTCTTCTGACTTCTATTTTTTCTTGCCTTTTTGTGTGCCTTGTAACTTTTTGTTTTTGTTGTTGTTGCTGAAGGTCAGATATGTTGCTGGGTGATAAGTACCAAGTCAAACTGGTCTTTAGTGTGAGGATTCAGTAATCTTACTGGGAGTGGGGCTGTATTTAATGTTTCTTGTACCAGAGACTTCAATCTCCCCATACCCTCCACCCCGCCCCCGGAGTGCTTTTGTGACTTTGGGACTTTCTTTTGTATTGCCCCTTAGTACAACCTTTCAGCTGTGTGTTGCTGTTCTTCTACTGGAAACATATTGGTGTGGTTCAGGGTGTGAAAAAGAAGGGGCCTGAGTTGTGCTATTTACTGGGCTTGTCTTGGGAGTATGGGAGTGTTTCCACCCCTCTGCCTGAGATCCAGCTTTCTTCCCTATGCTCCTACTGTCTGTCCTGCCTGCAACATTCACTGTCTGTTGCCTTGATGTCCTCTCCTTTCTGTTGACTGTGGAGTTTTCCCCTTTTAGGTGAGAGGAAGGCTGGTATTGGTTGGAATAGAGCAGAGTTCCCTTCTCCCAGTTGGGGTACCATGCATAATGTGTGCCTCTCTGGCTGTACATGTCTCCTCAAATTTTGGAGTGGTTGTTCACTCTCTGACCTCAGTTCTCTGATTAAGTCTGAGAAAACATTACTGAGTTTTAGTTTACCCAATTTTTCTTGTTGCGAGGAACAAGTTGGCAACTTCTAAGTTCCTTACATATAGGAGAACATATTTGTGGCTAAGATTCACCACAATTGAGAACACAGGAAGTAAGAATTACAGTGAGGACTTAACTGTCTTCTTGTACTTGTCTTTGGGTCACTGAAATGAAACAAAGACTCCAGTATAATCTATACTACGCACGATATTTTCTTTGGGAGATATTTTGGCAGGAATTTATTGAAAATGATTCATGTGGCTGTTAAAGGTAAGATCTGAGAATAGATGAATAAAGGCACTGTAAGAGAATTCCACAGAATAGCTCAAGGGACCCACAAGAATCAGCAGTAACTGGGCTGGAAATAGTAGGTTGTGTCCAGAGTATGCTTGTACTAGGGAGCATTTTACCACATTCTGTGGTCAGCATGGCGTCACTAAAAGATTTTTTAAAAGATTTTATTTCTTTTTAAAGAGAAGGGAAGGGAGGGAGAGAGGGAGAGAAACATTCATCAGCTGCCTCTCACAGATCCCTTAACCAGGGACCTGGCCCACAAACCCAGGCATGTGCCCTGACCAGGAATCAAAGCAGCAACTTTCTGGTTTGTGGGACAGTGCCCAACCCACTGAGCCACACCACTTGGGACTGAAAGATATTTTATTTTAAGGGTAACAGTAAACGTGGACAGTTAAACCTAGCAATAATATTGGATAAACTGAAAGGACACTGGGCTAGTTCTATCAAGTTCAAGATTTGGTAACCGACTAGAGAAGAAAAGGAAATATTGTGAAAGACTGTGATGTCTCAATGATGAGATCAGAATTTGAGAGGTGAAGTCCAGGAGTCTGGGTAATAACATGAGGAGTTTGAGATGCAACCAGAACTCACAGCAGATTAGATTTCAGTCATTTAATTGTGGAGTCAGCCACATGGCAGCTACAGCTGAGAAAGAATAGAGAGATGTGTCTCTGGGAAGAAGTACTGGGGTTCGAAACTTTGGGGTGCGTAAACTTAAGGGATAGGAGAAAATAGAGTCAGCACATGGAAAAGCCAGAAAGATGGGAGTAAAACCAGGACAAGTTGTTAAAAAAAATTAAGATAAATGATACTCCTTTTCTTCCAACTTCTGTCCGGCCTATTACAGGGGCAGATGCTGAACTGTACAAATCCATCCAGTCCCGACAACAGAAAACAGCTTCCAGTATAGCTAGCTGAATGGATTGCTTCTTGCCAGAGGTTTATATGAATTGTTTTTTTCACTTGAAAGAGATGCAAATGTTCCACAGGAAATGGTTAGTGATTATTAGGTTAAGTGTTCACATTTATGAGATAGTGCCCCATTCTTACAATCTAACTAGGTTTGAAAGTCATCTGTGGTGGCTAGAACATTGTGATGAGAGCCAAATTTAGGATACATAATTACCATGACCTCAGGGGTAACTGCAAATGATTTACCCAAGTCAAAATGTAACCTTTACGGCATTTCTTCTGACAACTGTACTGTGTATTTATGCTATATGTATACATGTGCAAACTATGATCAGGAGTTTTACACCTGGTATTTGGTGGTTTGTTTCTCACACTCATTGCATAGTCAGTATTCAAAGGATTTCCGGGCATGTTTGGTTTCTTCTGTAGCAACAAGGCTGTTTTCATCAAGTCTGTGAAATGTAATTTTATTAATAGAAGAGCATGTTTTATCAGATACACTGCCCCCAAATAAATAAAACATCAGCATATTAAAAGCACACGAACACAGTTTTACAGGGTACGATACAAAGTCAATTTTGGTCATGTTCTCACTTGCATTTACTAAAATTGTGAGAAAGATAGTAATCAATCTCTAAATAATTATCTTGCTTAAAGAGAAAAGTACAGCACAATTATTTCACACAAGATTCTGGAGTGATGACTTCAGAAGACCTTGCTTTAGAAGATATGAAGATATATCACAAATTGAATCACATTCTCTGTAACATTAGAACATGGAATTGTACTTGATCAAAAATAAAAGTAGCTGAAGTAGGCTGTATATTTCTTTCCCAACATTGTACTAATTTCTATTTTTGGCAGGAATTAACAACCTTTTCCATTAGCAGGAAAATGTGCTCTGCAAACTCTCGGAGGGCACCACGGCCACCATTGCACTTGCAAATGTACCCAACAGCCTTCTGGGCAGTGGAACAGGCATCGGCAGGAGCGGCGCTCAGGCCCACTTTCTTCAAGCACTCCTCATCAGACACTTCGTTTCCTATGAAGTAAAGGAAATACTGGCTGAATATTTAAAGAGACAAAGATATCCTTTCCAAACAATGCAAACAGCAATCAATAAGTAATTGTGGTAACTTTAATAACTAAAAGGACTGCATATAAGAATACTATGGATCGAGGTGTCCAACCCCCGGTCCACAGGCTGCACGTGGCCCAGGATGGCTATGAATGCAGCCCAACACGGGCCGCATAGTAAATTTAAATTTACTTAAATTTACTAAATTTAAGTAAATTTAGGATTTACTTACCATTTTTTTGCTCATCAGTTTTTGTTAGTGTTTGTGTAGTTAATGTGCAACCCAAGACAACTCTCTTTCTTTCAGTGTGGCCCAGAGATGCCAAAAGGCTAGACACCCAGACGGAACAAAAATATGTTAAAGAATTTAAAAGTATAGAGGTGGGGGGGTTCTCCCCAAGCAATTCAAAATAAACCCTTATCAGTTAAAGGAGGAGAATGGAGTATACTTTCTGCTTAACACGCACATTATAATAACTAGAAATTCTATATATAATTTATGGATTATTTAGAAGTTCAAACATATGCAAGAACCCAAGTTCTTGTAATAATTGATAACATGGAATAATTATCAATGCTTTGGATCATTTATCAATATTTTTTCTCTATTCCTTACCATCTAGTTTTTTGGAGGGGAGAAAAAAAATTCCCAGATACATTTTACTTCCAAACTCTTTGGCGTCTATCTCTAATAGACACATATATATTTTTAAAAAGTGGCATATCTTAAGTCTTTTTTAATCTGTAATAGTTCTCATTTGTAAATCAATTATTTCATTGAAAAATCACCATCACAACTGACATAACCACATTCCTTTCTTCCCTGCCTTGCTTCTTTTCAGTCCCCACCCTCGTAGTTCCCCCTTCTGTTGATAGGAGGAATTTCAGAAGTTCTCAATACCTTAGATTGGCCATTCTGAGTATAACTTATACTATGGAGCAATACTAATAAAAAAATGCTATTTAAAAGTTTATTTGTTTTACATTTATCTACTAAAATATTTTTTCTTATCTTTAAATGTACTAAAATTTAACCTGTTTTCACTGAGTGATGATGAAAATTAAGGTATTTCTTTGTATTATCAAACTAAGCTTTACTTACTGTATTTTTTGGACCATAAGACACACTTAGGTTTTAGAGAAAAATAGGGAAAAAAATTTGAAGCAAAAAAATGTGGTAAAATATTTAGTAACATAAATAACATAATATTTCACCAATGTAAATGTAAACAGAACTCAACAGCAGCATTAACAACCATTATTCCTCCCAAATTTGGAGGGGGAGTTGTGTCTTATAGTCTGAAAAATACTTATAAAAGTATCAGTATTTCTAAGGAATATACTGTTCTATATTGTATTTATATGGTCCATATAAAACACTGCTCTGATTTCTTAAATAAAAATTTGGAGTTTATTCTCTATTTTCCTGATTTTCTGACCTCTACTTTAAAATTTTCTTTTCATATTTTTAATTTTATTTCTTTTATCATTTTTTTACTGTCATTTGAATACAGTTGCCTCCATTTCCCCCCCCCCCCCCCCCACTTTCCCTCACTCCACCCACCCCCACCTCCCACCCTCAATCCTACCCCCGTTGGCTTAGTCCATGGGTTCCTCAACCATCCTTTCCCTTCTTTCCTCTGTTATCTCCCTTTTAGAGTTTCTTCTTATGTCATATAAGTAGTGCTTATCTTGGTAGAAACATTTTTTAAATAAAGGCAAAAATGTTCAAAGTTATCATAATTATCACTATTTATGGATAGACACTACGTTTTGGCGTATATAATTCTACAGTTTTACCTGTATAAGTAATACACTTATTTTTACTATACAAGTTCTGTCCTGAAAGTATTCAGCCATGTACTATGAGAAAGACACTTATCGAAGATACAAGAAACACTGTACAACAGGACAATGGTGCCTCAGTCCCTTTCAAAGTAGATACTTTGGGACCTCTCTGATTTTGTTGATTGCAGCCCCTACACATTCAACATTCTCAGGTGTTCTACTTGTTGCAGGCCTTCCAGAACATGGATCATTTTCAATAGATTCTCAATCATCTTTGAAGCATTTGTGCCACGCTTCATTTGTGCTGCACTCATTGCATCATCCCCGAAAGCCTTCAGAATCATCTGGATAGTTTCCATGGAGGAATGTTCAAGCTTAAAGCAAAATTTGATGCAGATTTGTGACTCTACTTGCTCAGTCATTTTTAATGTGAGGGCCACACAGTACACATGCTCACAATGGTGTCTACCACCCCCAGTGGCTGGTACAGTGAAGTCCTCATTGTTCATGCATGTGCATTCTAGTCCACCCTCCACGGCTGCCAGGTTACATCAATCTCACACAAACTGTTCTTGTTATGTTAATAATGGCTGAACTTTTTCTGGACATACCTCGTATATAGGCATGATATTATACATTTTATATCATTTCTGATTCTCTTTCTGATGGCCTTACAGCGTTTGACTTGTGTTTATATTATAAACCAGAAAACCAAAGCTTAGAGAACCTTGCTTAAGGTCACAGGGATAATAATAAGCAGAGCTGGGATTTGTTATATATTCTATTAGAATTGTTTTCTTCTTACAAAACCTAGATCCCTTCCTATCAAAGCGATAGTATTTTTATCCATGGAACCTCCATATGTAGTTCAAAGGCTATTTCTGAAGGCCCCAGATCATATGCTTCCAAAGCATTCTGTACTTTTTTAAAGGTCCATATTGCCCTGGTAAATATTTAATTCATACATGGTTTACAGTTATTATGTACTTTAATAACGTGCCATTATTGGTATTTAAAATACTGACATCATTAGACTGTGAGCTCAGTGAGTATTACGTCCGAGGAATCGGTTCAAAGCCTGCACATAGCAGGCATCTAATAAATATATTTGCTTAGTACTATGTGAAACACTTGTGAAATCTCATCATGTCAATGAATATACTTTAGAGCATTGTTTTTAATAGGTACATAGTATTTAATTTTATGGATATTCTATTTTTGTAGGATATGTAGATGATTTCTTTTTTTCCTCCATTATTGGCACATTTGTCCAATTTCTTTCCTGGAACTGGAATTTTAGTGTCAAAACTATGTACATTTAGTAACAGCTAAAAACATTCAGTGTACTTTTTATATATTAGAAATTGCTAAATGCTTAATTCAGACTATATCATTAATCTCTAGAACACACCAATGACAATGGACAATTTTAAGAGTTCTGGTTTATAGATATAGATATGAAGGCCTTCCGTACCAAAACTGGCCAGTCAGGGCTGTGGCCTGACTCCACAGCACGTATTGGACATCACGTTACCAGGCTACACTTGATAAATATTTCAAAGTAAACTCCAGAAAGGCTACCCCAACTTAATACTTTTTGTCAGTAATGTAAGAGAATTTCTATTTCCTGATGATAATGCTAATCCTGGGAATTTTCTTTCTTATTTTCTACTTCTTTAAAAAAGTCCTGGTTCATTTTATTATGGCTGAATGAAAAGATACCAACCAAGATATGCCACTTCTTTCCAGCACAGGCCCATCTCTTTTCTCCACTCATCTACAACTGCTAGCTTGTCTGGCACGTTGACTTCCATTTTGCAGTCCAGTTTCAAGGAAGAGAGTGTCTGCTTTGAACAGGCCCTTTCTGAGATTAACCTCACCTTAAAAAAAAAAAAAAAGGCAAAATGAGAAAATAAAGGAAACAAATCTTTCAGAATAAGATAAGACCTCGTAAAGAATACAAGTCATAACTGAGTAGTCCTTTGACCTTTTGAAGGACAAATTAAGTAAAATCAACTGTTACTTTAAAATAATAAAGCTTTAAAATATTTTATATCTAGTAGTCCCATAAAGGTGAAAGACTGTTTTTTATTGTGGAAAGGATTCTATCTACAGGTAAAAAAATACAACATACATTGTCTGAAGCCAATCTAAGATTTTCCTACAACTCAATTTATCCAAAGGGAAGTGTATAATCTGTCTCTTGTGCTGCTTAGGACACATATGTAACATTTTCAGTGAATTATGAGAATCATCTTAGGCTTCATTTTTAAAAACAAATGTTACTGTTATCGTGTTAATTGTTAACAGTTAACTATACCTAACTGTATAAAAAAGTATGTGTCTATTTAAAAAGTAAATAAAATAATATGCTATTTTGAATTAAATTTTTAATCATAAGAATAAGCTACATTTTAAGGTATCAAGATATTTGCTATTTTTCTGAACAGTGGCACCTACTTTTTATTAAATCTCTCTTGATGCAAGATCCTATAGCAACTAGATAGCACCTATTTAAAAATAATATGTTCACATTTATTAAATAAAAATAAATATTGCTTGCTGGTTGACATTTTTCTCATTTAAAAGTAAACAGTATGATAATTTTCTAGGTATGTGAAGGTTAAATATCATATTTTAATAGCCAATACTAAGAATGTGCATCTTGTTTCCCTCACATATTCCTTGACCCTGAATCATAACCTTAATAAACATTGCTATATTCAGGGGCACATACCTCAATACCACTTTTCTTTAATAAACTTATGCCAATAGCATCTTTTACATCATAAGATATTATTTCTTTTTGGTCTCCTGATACATAAATGTGGCCATTGGTGAGACATCCATCAATACTGCAAACCAAAAGTTTTATCTCCTTAAACTTCTCTTTGCCAAAATAGCCATATCTAAAAGAAACCAAATACACTTTTGAATACAAGTGCAATGCTAATCACTATTTCTCATCTGGCTAACACCAGTACACTTAATAATACATTCCCATTCAGTTATCCAAACATTACCCTTCATATTTACTTCACATACACACTTCACCTTACAGTGGAGGCTAAGTAGTGTGGTCTGGGTGGACTATGTGTTTCTCAACTTACTGAATAGGTCATCTACAGGAATATTTTATGTACATGTCTTCCTCACATGAGCACACTAATTACATGGATCCTAAGATACCTGGAGTATCACAAATCATTGTCTCTAAATACAATTAAACATATCTACTAAAAATAATGTTCGAATCTCATGCAAAGGCTATGTAAATTTTGTTTTTACCTTAATACTCTTTGTTCTGCAATAGGCCAATCAATATCCACATCTATGTCCACACTGTACTCGGCTCGCATTTCGTAGTAGGCCATTTTCCCACCCTAAACAGAGTACAAATGCCATGAGTACTGTTTTTAACATGCATTCACATATATCAAAAAGCTTCTCGTAACAGAACAATGAATTCATTTCTATAGTACTGAGAAAAACGAGTAACCCAGTACCATTAGTGACATTCAACAAATCTTTTTTTTTTTTTTTGAGGGGAAAGCTTATCTTTTTGTTTCCCATATATTCAAACCACATAAAACAAATAACCTTAACATTTCATCGACATAGTGTAAGTTCTCATTTTTGTTTGAATAGATTTCTATTTTAAGTTTGCCAAAAGTAGAAATAATACCCATCCTCCAGTATTATCACAATAGGAATTTTCTGTTCTAGTAAGTCTCTCTCATCATCATTCAAAGGCAGTATAAATGTGCTTGGAATTTGTTCCTATTTAAAAGTAGGGGCAAGATAGGGGAGAAAAACATAACTGTAGTATCTATTGTACAGAATCACCTTAGACCCGTGTGCTACCTATGGGAGTGGGGTCAAATTGTCTGGGTCATATGTGGGCAAAGGTAGGGATAGTTTCCTGATCCTGGGATAAGGGAGCAAAAGGAGAAACCTTTCCTATGATTACATTCATTTCAATATCAAGGTCAACTAGTGGAAAATTTCATTTTTCACTATTGCTAGTCTCCTCACAAGTCTACTTATGATAAGACACTTCATATTTTTCCACACTTTAGGGAAGGGTCAAACCACAGTTAGGGATGGTGGTATCTCTGTCAAATTGAATTTTCCTTAACAGTCAAACTAGTCTGTTTACAGTTTGCCTATACACTGACCAGAAGATTAGAAAAATATTTTTCCCTCAGATCATAAGTCACATGAGAATTTCTACTATAGAGAGTAGAATTCTGATTTTTCTTTTTAATGCTATTTTTTGAGTAACATAAGGATCTCAATCCAAATCCTGACAGTACCATTTACTACTTGTTTTTGCCTTGAGCCAATCACTTCATTTTTCAGAGTTGCCATTTCTTCCTCTGAAAAACTGGGTGAGGAATGTCCACTTTATTCTGTTGCTCAGCAGATTACAAGAGATACCCTATGTAGTGTTTCATATAGTTCTTGTGCATGGTAATTGCTGAATAAATAACAGCTCTAACTAAAATGAAAAAAAAAAAAAAACAGTGTCTGATGTAACCATGTAGGCTCTAAAGATGAGAGACAGCCAACTTCCTTATTTTAAGATAAGAGCAAAAATGGATAAAACAATATATGCAATGTTACATAGGGATAGAGACAAAACTATAATTAGTTTTCATGATGTTGAGGTTGGTGCTGTTTTATCTTTACTATACTGTTTTTGTTTTGCTTTTTCTTCTTCTTTTTCTAAATAAAGCAATAGAAGCTATTCAACTGTACAACCACAACTTGACAGTAACATAACTGTAACAGAGTTTTGAATGGAATAATATGACTACCAGGACACTAGTAGAACATTCAACTCTTGATTGATTCATTTCTTATCTTAATGTTACAGTTGTAGCAGAATTCCTTGCATATTTACTGAATGGATTCCAAAGACCAGTTTGGGTGAGCCTGTAGGATAAATGCCTCAGATAATAAATCTTGTCAGTAGTGCCTTTCCTCTAAGGGTTGACATTTTCCATTATGAACTGTGTCATACGTCTTTCCTAAAATTCAAAGTATACACACAAAAGGGTCTAAAGGTTTTTGCAAAATGAAGACACAAACCTGTAAGTAACCCATCTCTATCAAATGTCGTTTAGCAAAATAAAATGAGCCATTTTCGTATAATTCTCCATCCCAATCTTGTCGACGAGGTCGTTTAGCTGGATTCAAATTCAGAGGTTCAGTCACTTCACGAACTAAAAGCAAAAAGCTATAGTAAGTCCACACTGCTTTGGATACTACAAGTGTTCATTTAGCATAAAAATAAACTCAAAATATAGAATATTTCTGTATCTGGATAAATAAAAGGATCTTAACAAAATCTCTACTAATTCTGATGACTTATCCTTGTTTTCTAATAATAATAACAATAATAATAGAAAATAAAGTCTTTCATAGAGCAATTCTGCATAATAGGATTTTAAGGTACTTATGTAAGTATAATGCTTTGGGAGGACATCAAGGCAAACTTCGAGTACAACAGATTCAAAAAACCTGAATTATTATAAAATACTCATATTCAATATCTGAACCCTTTAAATTATTTCTCATTATTTGTTTCTATAGAAACACAATGTATGTATTACTTATCTCACATGGTTTAGAAATGACTTTATGGAATTATTACAGAAAAGTGAAAATTTCACCATTAAATTACTGAAACTATTAGTGACAGAAATGCTTACATGTTATGTATTCTTACTAGTGGTTAAAAAAGATGTTAACCATACTAATGTTTATTTATTATTAATCTTAGTAATGAAGGCTCAGCAATATCAACATTAATTATAATATGATATAATAAATGATGCCCTCATTACTGGCATATAGGGATTCCCTTGTCTTTCACCTAAATTGTGTTTGTGGGTGTATATGGGTACGTATGCACTTGCGTTGTGTGTGTGTTTAACAGCTGGTAATTCTTCAGAACCTTTCTTCACTTCCGGTTGTTACTTCTCTATACAAAAAGTATGTAGTGGTAGAAACAACCTCTACATACTTCCCTAACTAAACCATCCTCTGCTCAACGCCACGCCAATGTTTGATACAGTCAGGAAAACACTCAGCATACATCTATGGAATACGTGGTATAGTTTTACAGGAGCTGGATCACAGCAGTGAACATAATTCTCCTCTCCTGGAGTGTGCAATCTAGTGGTGGACAGAGACAATAAGCAAATATGCGTAAACTAGATAATTCAAGTGGTACTTTGAAAAACAGGAAAGAGGGATAAGTCCTTCCTATGTGATTAAGGATCAGTGGCTGAATTCTCACTAGGGATATTTGCTTAGTTTGAGGAAGATGTAAGAGAAAGATCAAGCTTGGTTTAAGCAGTGAGACTCTGCTGGAATAAGGAGAAACGAGAAGAATTTTTAATGGCCTTATGGACTACAGTCACAGAATGTCATTTGTAGGAACCTCAAACACAAAGCCAGTTCTTCCCACCCTGTGATTCTCCTGATAGAACTTCACTGCATGTGCGGTGGCACAGGAAGCTGGGAATCAGCGGGAAGGCAAGGAGAGATCATTACAGTTTCATAGTGCTTCGATCCCATTGTCCTGTTAGCAGAGGGGTATCATCCATACATACAAGGTGCCTGACAGACACCTGCAGTAGTAGGTGAATGGAAATTATAGCTGTAACCCAGCCCAACTCCTAATTAGATCAAAGTGATTAGCACCTTATCCTGTCAGCCCTATAGAAATATACTCCAGTCTGTATGGAATATGATAAAATATGATAAAGAAACAGAGACACATGATATTGGATATGCAATTAAAGATTTTCAAATAACTATCATGAACATCTCGAAGACATTAGAGAAAAAGATTTTTTTTTAAAGAATGAAAAGATGTAGCATTTTAAGAGAGAATGGAATCTCTAAAAAATAACCTAAAGGTATATTCTATCTACAATGGAAAAACACGGTATCTGAAATAGTTCACCAGATAGAATATGCAGTGCACTGGACAAGTCAGAAGAAAGGACCAATGAACTCAAATGTAAATCATCAGAAATCACTTAAAATGAAGCACAAAAAGAAAAATAAGTAAATAAATAAACAACAAATAATCAATACAGAACAAATCGTGAGAGACATTTGGACACCATAAAATTGTTTAAAACCCATTAAGTGGGAGTCCCAGAAAGAGAGGAGGGTGAAAATGTGGCAGAAGAAATATTTAAAAAGAATTTTTGAAAACTGATGACAGATTACCAACCTACAGATATAGAAAGTTCAGAGAACTCCCAAAAGATGAACACAAAGAAAAAGCACATTAGTACAACTAAAGATAAAATCTTAAAAGTAGCCTGAGGAAAATCCTATTCAGAGAAATAATGGTAGGAATTACAGTTGATTTCTTATAAGGAACAACAGATGGTGGTACAAGATAATGGAATAACATGTTAAAGATACACCTTGAAAAGAATAACATTTAAGTTACACATATGTTAGAGATAATTAGGCCAGCTTTCTGCACTCAACAAATGTGAAGGCACCTAACAGAGACCACAATGCCTTTCCTGAAGTATATTACATTTATCTATTTGTTGGTGATTCTATTCATATTAAATATTTTGCTAGTTTATCTGGCTAGAAATTCGGCTCTAGCTAAACCCTATGGACCTCTTCTTACATAAAGAGTTACATATTTTGGGAAGTAATTGCACAATTCATTCTTGAGGTCCTCTGAAACTTTTTGGTGCTCTCTATTCCCACAATTCTATATGACTTATATGGAATTTGTCAAACATGTCTAGAAAAAACATAAAGGTATTTGATCTAGAAAAATTATAAAGTCAGTATCAAAAGGCACATAAAGGGTTAAAATGTCTCTGTAAAAAGGAAAGCAAAGACTCAATTTGGGCTCACTGTTTTGCCTCAATAATTACAAGATTCAGAACTGATTAGAAATGTCATTACCTACTACAGTTAAGAATCACACGTTCTCTTTTACTGCTCCCTTGTTACTCTCCTTCCTCCTAAAGAACAGCTGTGTATGAAAAACTAATAGACTGATTCTCCATAAAATGAGCTAAAATAAAGACTGATGAAACAGATTACCTCCTTTCTGAATTTCACTCCATCGAAACTGATGGCGTCTCACAACAGAGAAAACAGAATCATATCCTTCTTCTCGAATCATTTCTGCAACTTTCTGAAGGTCAGCAGGATGTAAACATGGAGAAGTAGCTTGAATATTTCCTACGATGTCAACCTCTTAAAAAAACAAATTAAAAGGACATCAGAATAAAGTTCTTTGTGAGCCAGAAATCTTAAATGCAAATGTTAAAGCAAGTATTGGGAAATGATAAGGAAGTTGGAAATTACATAATATTTTGAATAAACGATTAAACTCATACCATTGTGAAAATTAAGAAATTCTACGATGGCATCTAATGAGGTAGAGCTGTCTTTTGAAACTTCAGAACTTCTTCGATGCACTTGTGCACCAAATTGTTTGGCCACATTCTCAATTTCATCGTGATCCGTTGAAACCCACACACTGTATAGGTATTAAAAATATATAAATAATGCCAAGTCACTAAAAGAAATCATTAAAAATAAAAAGGTGCTCTAAAACCCCAAAATACAGCTTATGTAATGTTAAAATAGTTTTTGTACCATCAAAATAATGTTAGAGATCCAAAGTACAGTCATACCTCAATACTCATCAGCTTCAGAACCTGTCAAATCCTGAACTCATCACGTTGGATGAGAAACACATGTTTCAGCACTGGCACTTGCCTGGGACTTGTCCCACTTGCTAGAATTTTTCTGAGTCATGATGCCACCCCGCTAAAGAAAATGCTTGATTGTTCTGTACTCGTTGGTATTGACACTTGTCAATACAAGTGTTCCGGAAGGAATTAACGATGAGTACTGAGGTACCACTGTACTATAAAATTTCAAAATTATAAAGTATTTTGAATATAAGCAATATTTTAAAATATCTGAATAAAATATCGTGAATATGTTTAAATTTACATACAGAAGTAATTATACTACATATAACATATATTGTTATTCCTATAAATATTATTGATGTGGCTCCAGGTATAATTTCATAAAACTGGAAAGATACTTGGTATTTTTAAGGCCACTGGTATATTAAGCAAAATAGTAGCTCTAGAAGTTCAAATAAAAAAAAAATAAAAATACTTTGCTTCTTATTCCTCATCCAAATTTAAAATATTTTATAAAGTATTCTAATATACTTGTTTAAAAAAAAGTGGACTTGGCTTTGCCAAACCATGAAGCTGAAAGTTTTAAACTTAGAAGAAGCTAAATGATAAGTCTGGGCCCCAAAATAACAGAAAGGTGCAACTCTCTTCGCCAAATTAATAATGGGTATATAAATATTTGAACACAATCAAGTGGGTTACAGCCCATTGATAACAATTAGAACATGACCTGATTGTCTCAGGAGATTTTAGCTTAACAGATCTATTAACCTCAGCTAACAGAGCTGCCCATTTAGACTAAAATGAATGATGACTAAAAAAAAAAAAATGCCATTATGGAGAGGTGCACCAGTCTCTATTGAAAAGTTTCGGGGACCTTTACAAATTCCCACTGCTAGAAATGGAAGATGTGAATATTACTCTAGCCATAATGTTTTAACAGTGTACTACACAAAGATAATTTAATGACTTATAGTCTTTGGCATATGCATGTACTTTTTTTTAGCCTCTTCATTCAGTATTCTCTGAAGAGGAATTACAAGTGTCAAATGTCTCCACTCAGTTGCCAAGAATGAAAAGAAAGTAACTAAAGAAATTTTTCTGTCATCTCTTTATTTCATTTATTAATTTGATTTATGCCCTTTAATATTTGCAGAAGGAGGATTTAAATCTAGAAATGAAATCAATTAATCTCCCCTCCCCCATTTTTTTCTAAGGAACCCTAGTAAATAAAATGAGTCACTGGCTAGAGGTCAGATGTCTCATATCTACTTATGTCACTCTGACCCTGTCTTCTTCCATCTTGAAATCTGAAATAACTTGAGGATAGATTTTCTGATAGGTAAATGTCACAGTCAAAGGTATATAACAAAGTAAAGTACCATTGAAAATCTAGTGAATTTTTTAAACAGAGAAAGCGAGGGAGGGCAGTAAAATAAGAGAACATAGTTAAAAGTGAACACTGAAAACAAAAATATGGGTCTTTTGACACATAATTTACATCATTAAATAAATTGCTGAAGCCATTTATTTTATTGTCCTGATCTTTACTGTATGAAAATTCAACACCACAGGATTCAGTGAACTTTCTGAAATGCTTAAAAGATAAGTTAAATAAAATAGAGGTTTTTGGAAAAGGTTTGTTTGCTTGTTTTTCTTCTTTACTGCCTTTTATCATTCATTCATTCCTTCACTCATGAAATGTTTATTTAGTCCTATTCTGTCTCAGGCACTGGGCACTATCCTGAACACTGGGGATCTACAGACCTTGAGAACAGGCCACGTTGTTCAGCCCTACAATACTGTGTTGGCCAGCACAGTACTCTAATTCCCTTGAAGCCATTGAGGAAGAGAAGTAAGGAAGCAACAACTAACCTTTCTGTAATTCTTTACCTTTCACAAAGCATTTTTATAGTGCTTGCCGTGTAACAGGTGCTAATACATATTTGTTGAATGATGCAGGAAATGGTTGAGAGTATGGACTCTATAGGAAGGGTCACACTACACACTAGCTATATGACTACACAAAATCCATAATCTCTCAAAGCCTCAATTTTCAGTAAAATGGAGGTGATAACAGTAATTACCTCTGATGGATGTTATGAGGATTAACTATAAACCACAACACAGAATGAACATTAAAAAAATGTTGGCTGTTCAAAATAATAAAATAAAAACGTTAATAAAAAAACACCTACACAGTCTTATTTAATCCTCATACTGACTCTGTTTAAAGTTCTGTTTTCAGACCATCGAAGGTCCAATTGTCTAATTTGTATGTATTACATAAGGCAATGACACTGGGAATGTAAAAAATAGCATCCAATTTGTACACTTAAAATCCAATGATCATTATCTATTATTAAAGGGTCCAAGTAAATAGACAATCTTCCTGTGGTTTAGGGGAATCAGATGAGGAAGAGCAAAAGAGAAAGAATGAGCAAGTGAACAAACAGGCCACATAAAATTTACAATCAAGTTTAGAGTAAATGTCAAAGTCTAAATGCCAGTGGCTTTAGCCTCGCATGAAGTCATACTGCCTCTAACAGGATAAACAGGAATATCAACCACGATGCCTATGAAAGTTATTTCAAATCATGCGCAGCCATTTTAAAGATAACACAGGCCTTTTGTTAGTCATAAGTCCACACCCTAGAAACGCTTATTTTTCACATGTTAGGCAACCGTTAAAAAAATTAATTTGTTCTGAGCTTTACTTATACAGAACTGAACCACTGTAGAAAACCAAGCTTTTACAAACTCAGCTCTAACAAAACACAAACCAGTCAGATTTTCTTCAGTTCCTCCCTGGGGTAAATATTTGTTGAACAAAGAAAGTAGATAGAGGCAGGAAGGCTGCTCCAAACTCTAACTGCAGCTTCAGAATAAGTCAATTAAATTCAAGCCAGCACATTTTAATTGAGGTTCTGATATAAAAAAGCACACCAAAGTGAGTAAGGGAGTAGCTTCTCATCAGCTTTTCACTTAGTAGAGCGAGGGTCATCCCAGGCCAAATCTGGCTCCAAAGAATGTTAGCATTAAAAAAGCTTTGAAGATAATTACTACTTTCCCATTTTACCAGTAACACAACTGGCCCATGGAAGAGATGAAGAATGTAAAAACCTTCAATACAAGGGGGCAATGTCAAGGATAGATCTTCGTGCTATATGCCAGGCACTAATTTAATGGTTGTATACACTTTATCTCACTTAATTCCTTCAGCGAGCCTATGAGACAGACACAAATCCATTCTCAAGATGGATGCAGAGGCTCAAAGAAACTGATTTTCCCAAATTTGCACATAATACATCCACACACTTTGACTCCAGGGTCTATGGTCTTGCCTCCCAGCATAGTGCATGCATTAAGCAAAGAACAACACTGCTACATATGGGGAAATAAAGGCACAATTAGTTTCCACAGAGGGGACTAGCAAAAGCTTCCTGGAGGAAGTAGTGCTGGTCCTTTCTAGTAACTTTTGAGTGAAACTTTCCAGATCCCTAGAAAGGATGCCTGATAGCAAGCAGCTGTGTGACTCACAGAGTAAAATCACAGTAACAGATATCTTACGTTAGAAAAGGGAGTTGGAAAGATTATACTCTTTTTACGAGTAAGGGATATGCTAATTTTATTACTTCTAAGTACTATTATTGGCACAGTGACAGGTACCATAGGTGGCTCAAAGTATAAAACATTAAGGAGTTTATACTCTAGTCTAGATGTATTAAATAAAACTGGCACAGAAAAAGTTTCTACAGTGCTCCAGTCATTTATTCTTTCAGGGAATTTCAAACAAATGCATTCAATAAATGAAGACAGGAAAATAATTGTTTAATACACTCGCGTATACATGTCTTTTCCAATAATTTCATAGCAAAATCCCCAACGTCTGCCTCAATGGCTGTTTATTGGGTTTTGATTTATAGCATCTATTCCCCCTTTTGGTAACTGCACTCCAATTTTTCTCTTGATTAACCCTCTGTGTCTTTGTGCCAGGGCCGCTTCATTATTGGCTCCAGGAGTGGAAGAGGGGGCTAAATTATACCAAGACAAGCACTATGTTTTCACAGTCACAGTGACTGGTTCAAGGATGAGCAGGGAACCCAGTGAGACCTAATGAGACTTTAAGTTGCAAAAAGGAAAGTTCTTTTTGACTAGACTGAAACCTGGCATAATATGAGGAATACTGTCAAGGACAAAGCCAGACACTAGTTATAGCAGCAAGGTCTGGTTTTATTCATTCATTAACTATTGCAATAGGGAACATAATCCAGCATGAACTGAATTTAAATTCCCCCAAACAAGGCTGGGGTATGCTAAGGGAAAGGCACTGTGGGGTATTAAAGGGGGTCACTTCATGTAACTAGGCCATTCTGGGTTTGTTAACTGGTGCTTAGCCAGAGGAGATGCAAACATCTAACTTGATGACAGGAGACAAGGTGCAAGCTGAAGCAAGGCACCTGTATCCTCCCTAGAGACTGGGGACTGAGTGAGTTATCTCCCCAGAACGTTTGAATTTCAAAGAGATGGCTGTCAGATCCTTGAGGACCAGTAAATTTAGGTCTCAAAGGGCAGCAAAGAGATTTATAATTGCAAACTTTTGTTTTATTTATTTTTATAGAGGGGAAGGGGAGGAGAAAGAGAGGAAAGAAACATTAATGTGTGGTTGCCTCTCCTGCACCCCCTATGGGGGACCTGGCCTGCAACCCAGGCATGTGCCCTGACTGGGAATCGAACCAGCGACCCTGTGGCTCACAGCCTGACACTCAATCCACTGAGCTACTCTAGCCAGGACAACAAACTTTCTAAAGAAACTGCTGTAAGAGGGGATTCAGGAGCTATATGTTGAAAGAAAAGTTCTCCTGGCAGAATTGAGCATTCTCAGGCAAGCATTTTTAAGTGGGACTGGGATCATCCTAGGAACATAGACAGGCTGCTAGAAACCATGCTGGCATCTGGTTGAGGACAGAGGTTTGGACAGAGTTGTTATGTGTATGGGAAGTTCTGCAGTTCTCAACACAACCACTCTGATACCCTAAAGGAAGAGACTATATAGAAAAACCAAGAAACAGAGGATCCTGGTGACAGAGTGTACCATTACCTTACTTTAATTTTAAAATATTTATTACCACCTGATAAATGTACCTTAATTTGTTTGCACATTGTCAGTCTCTCCCTATTATAATGCAAACTCCATGAGGCTAGGGACTGGCCCTATTGCCCGTCGTAAAGTAGGTTGTCAGTAAATACAGGGGTTGGCCAAAGTAGATTTACAGTTGTTCATATGGAAAGTAATACAATACAATAATTAATAAATTATAATACAAGAATAAACTGTGTTTTGCATACTCAACAACTGTCAACTTACTTTTGTCCACCCCTGTATTTGCTGAATGAATGAATCATTTTTTGCCCTTGAATATCATGGTACTTCAAACAAGCCTTACTGGTTGTTTTGGTGAGCCAGTTTGAAAGGTATGCAACATACCTCTTGTTGCATACTTCATGTATGCAACAAAAAGTTGGAAATGAGTTTTACTCTCAACCTGTAATTTTAATTTCTAGTTCATTTCACAAAAACAGAATTTTACTACATCACTGCAGTCTGGATGCACCTTCTGAATCCTTATTTTTCAGTGTGTACCCTTTGTAAGGAGGTAAAAACTTTCGAAAGTCTGTAGGCTTCACGGGAAAGAACCACATCATATTCACCCTGGTATTATCCCCTTGGATGAATATTGCAGGGATTAGGGCTCAGTAAATGTTTACTGAATTGAACTATACCCCCAAGTCTTTCCCTATCTGTCCTCTGCACACTTCCTATTACATTAGTGTTATCTTCTGCGGGCCAGCTCCTATTTACCTCACTCCACCCAGGCTTCCTTTGGATAAAAAAAAAATAAATTAGTAACTGTACACTTTTTGGTACCTCCTTTTTAAACAAGGCTGGGTAAATGAAAATCACATATATAAATGTGGGTAATTAATATGCTTCAGAAACAGCCATCTCTTTAAAAACCAAAACTGGTACATCAAACGTTAAAATAAACAATTTGCTCCCCACAATAACAAATTCAAATATAATTAGGTTGAAGTTACTAGGTGTAAACTCATTCTTGGCACAGAATTATACCTCCCATTTTTTATGAATGACATCAGCTTGTAACTCCCAACCATTATGGCATCTGGCAATGTCTCTATATGATGCCGTCCTCAGGGCAGCCAAGGTTCCAAAGGCATAATAAAACCATTTACGAGCTTATGAAACAGCCAACTGTACGCTTTCCCACTGTCTCTTCCCTACGTACAAATGTAGGGAGCCCTAGATTGTGCTGACTCACAGGCAGACAGCAGTTGAGTATTTATCAAAGGTCAGGAAAGGATCTCCAAGCCGAGCTTAAAATGAGAAGTCCTTTACATTTACACCCCACCATTAATGAACCTGATGCCTCCCTAATGGCAGCACCAAGTGGTCATCAGACGCTGAGCAGCAGTGGATCCCCAATGGCCTGTCTACAGAGTTCACATATTATGGAAGTCATTTCACAAGAGTGGCCTCCTTCACCCAGTGCGGTCAACAAGAGCGAGCGGCGGAAGACGGTTAAGAGAAAATTTCCGCCTTTAAGGGTCGCATTCTCAAGGGCGGGGACAGGAACTGTCCCAGGTCATGACCATCAGCAGCTACAGAACAAGGAATAAACGGGAGCCCGATCCCCCTGAGCTCTCAGCGGGGGCCCAGACACGCCGGATCTTGCACACCCCTTCCAGCAGCGATTGCCCCCCGGATCCCCAGCATCGCCCGTGGCCGGCTCCCACTCCGGACCCCCGCCCAGGCCGCGCTGCCCACTCCAGTACATGCGCACCTCTGGAAGACCCCCGAGTCCAGAGCCGCACGCAGGACCCAGCCAATGAGCGGGACCCCCGCCAGGTGCTTAATGTTCTTCAGGGGAATGCCCTTGCTGCCGCCCCGGGCCAGAATCAGGGCTGCCATGTGCGGGGGCTTCTCCACACCTCGGCCCTGGCCGCCGCGGGAATTGCGCTGCAGCTTCGGCGGCCGGCCCCGGGACGGCCGCCCCCGCGGGTTGGAAACGGAGGTGGCGGCCCCCTTCTCCATCGAGTCCATCTTCCTCCCACGCCTTCTCCCCAGCTTCTCCACATCCGGGATCTCGTCTCTCGCCACCTCAGCTCGGCGCTGCCGGATCACCCCGCCTCACCGCTTGCCGGGTGGCTGCTCCTGGCCTCTCCCCCACCCGACCCGCCCCATCCAGCCCCGCCCTCTTCGCGGAGCACGCTGGGAATTGTAGTCCCGGGCTTCCTCTCCAGGGTCTCTTAGCAGGTTCTCCAAACCCAAGCCTAGCAGTGAGAATCCAGAGATGACTGGAAGTATATAGTTCGGGGGCTGGGGGTGAGGGGGATGATATTGTTCGGAAATTTCTAAAATAGTGTAGATTATTGACCTTTTGCTAGAGAATTTACTCACGTAATAATTGTAGTGGGTTTCCTGCAGCATACCCTGATGCACCGTAACACGAATCAATTTTATATTTAAAAATTGTATTTTCAATATGTATCTTTCAGCCATGTTCCCGACACTCATTACTTCCAAGAGATTATCTCATTTGAATGTCCTGCAGTCACCTTCAACACAACATTCTAAAAACTCAGCTCTCCCTATGGGCTCAAAATGCTTCTGCCTCTATACTTTCTATCAACTTCACCAGCCACCTAAGGACAAAAACCTGGAAACAAACCTGAATATTCCTTTTAGTGTAGCAAACACCTATTCTAGTTATTTTCATGTGTTTGTTTAGCTTCGGGTTTCTGTTTAAAGTTCTTTGGTTTTTCCGCCAAAATTCTTTCCTTTTAGGAGGTGTTACTTGTCTTATCTGGTATTACTTGTCTTACTTGGCTTCCTTTCACTCACATCCTGTCCATTGTGATGGAGGTGTGTGACCCAAGCTAGTCAATCTAAGTACCTCATCTTCCTGAACACAGCTGTGGTCTAGGGACAGGCCTATGATCAAGCAGAACCCATTGGAGTCCTTCCCAGAGACCCCCCCCCCCCCGGGGAAAAGAAAAAAATCTTTCTCTTGATGAGTTTCTGGGTACTAAAGGGCACATAAACCTGAATCCTTAGAGCAGGATAAGGTATGGGGGTAGGGGAGTTTCTGTTGTGAAATGGATTGGGAGACTGATTTTCACACCAAAGAAATCAGGGCCAAGATACACAGAGAGAAAAGAGAAAGAGCTCTGATGGCATCATGTAAACATTCCGATCCAGTTCAGAGGTTCAAAGACATGTACACACACACACACACACACACACCCTGCTGTTTTTTATAGATTTTGGGGAAGGCACCATTGACCTAACAACAGGCATTTTGCTTTTCACCACTTTTGCAAGCTTGCATCTGGAAGTAGAGAATTTCCTTGTCTGTTCTACATGGAGGCTAATACATCCAGAAGGAATGGAAAGTGGTGGTATTGCTGTCCCTTCTCAAGGAGAGTAAAAAGATGTTTGTGCTTCTTGGGTCTTGGCCTTTTGTGAAAGATATGGAATAAGCCTGTAGTGTTTTGAGTCCTAGGACAAGCACTGGAAACTTTAGATCTTTTTGCTTGTGAAGTAGCTGATGGCCCTGCCCTTCCTGGCGGTGGCTCTAGGAGAAAAAGCTGTGCTCTTCTTGGATATGGGGAAGGATGGCTCTGGACAAATATCAGTGCAGTGCCTGAAGAAGGGGCCAGACTCCAAGAGCCAGCCCAAGACTACAGCGCAAGTGGTCAGTTTGCCCATACACTGGCTCTTTGAATAGGACCTTTGTAGTTACTGTGCTTCAGAAACACCAACACTGATTTTTTTGGCAACTATGTGAGAAAGATACCTGCTTCTTACCTACCAAAAACTCTTTTCTTCTCTCCACCCAAATAACAATCTTAGTTCCCACTAATAATAAAGTTACCATTCTCCACAGTAATTCCCTAGAAGCTCATAAAAGCTAATGGGCCACCAAAACCTGAGCAGTTTGACACTGGTGGCACATTGGTGTTCTCCAAGCTGGGAACAGAACAAGTGGCACACAGTTACTTATCAAAGGAGATTACAGCAATTTGAGTAAACGCAATGAGATTGTGATCTCCTCCAGGAAAAGGACTGTTCCTTCCTTATAATCACATCCAGAACGCCATGTGGGTCACAGTATGTACTCAATAAATGTCAGCAAACTGCATTTCACATTACTTCCCCAGTCTCTGCCGACACATACTTTTGTACATGGTAGTTGCAACCTTATGATAATAAAGCATTTTTTATTCATTGTATTGTTACAGTACAATTTTGGTTAGAGCTGACAACTGGCTGTTTCAGTCATGAGAAAGAAAGAGAGGGGGAGAGGAAGAGATAGAGAGAAAGGGAGAGAGAGAATGGTAGTAAAAGTGGAGGGTGATTCTACTTTTCAATATAACCCTAGGTCAATATATGGCACAGAAAGTCTGACAAATACTTTTTCAATGAAGTTAGAATACACTCATTTAATATATTTTTCTTCTTTGTAATCAATGCATATAATGTTTAAGTTAAGAAAGATGGATAAACTCTAGAGATCTGCTATACAACATTGTACCTATAGTTGATACTAGTGTATTGTACACTTTAACATTTGTTAAGATGGTAGATCTCATGTTAAGTGTTCTTTCAAAATAAAAGAAATATTAAAAAGAGAGAGAGTGAGGGAGAAAATAACTGCCAGGAAGAGAAAATGTTTGCTTGTCTTTGGATTGCTTTGGAGGAATAAAAATAAACCACTCTCAAAGCAAATTTTCAACTCATTCTTCCTTTAAAGATAAATATTAAATGTTGCTACCAAAGAATCATTTATTCATATTTATAGTACACAAGTCTTTATATTACCTCTTGTTTTATGATTTCATATATGAACAAATGCAATATACATCTGAGTCCTTTTATCCATTCATTTGTACACGTTTATTGCATGCCACCAGCCAGGGCCTGTGCTACACTCTGGGAATGGCAAAGCAAGATGAGCCAGACACAGAGCTCAGAGCTCTGATGGGGAGACAGGCTAACATCAGCGTGTGTGGTTTGTGCTGTGGTAGAATTTGTGTGTGCAGAAGTAGGCAAGCTCCAGTGGAGATATGTTTAGGTTAGAATGAGATTTTTGTTGGCTGAGATGAACCTTGAAATATTCTTAAAGCGTAAGAGCAGTCTAGGCTGAGGGAACAGCATTGAGGAAGGCACAGAGGAATGAAACAACATAATAAACTGGGAAATATAAAGTCGGTCACTATACTTGGAGCATATGATACTTGTTGGTTAGTAAGAAAAGATTCGAATAGAGAGGAACATGTGGGCCAGATTATAGCACATGAGGGTATTATGGGCCTGGCATTGTCAAGGCAGTTACAGACAGCAAGCATATGATGTAATTTATTCATTCTTTCAAAACATTATTATTGCATGCCTACTGTGCCTCAGGCATGTTTTGGGGCACTGGAAATCCATTGCAGGTAATGAAAAGTGCTCAATTTCTGAATATATCTTAAAAATATAGTTAATAGGATTTTCTGACAGATCCGATGAGGGGAGTGAGAAAAAGAGGGAGATATAGCAACAGCAAAATCTTTGGCCTGGCTATTACTAGGAGGGAGCAGCTATTCACTGAGATGGAAGAAAGTGTAAAAGGGCCAGTCTGTTTTATACAGATCATATATGGGACACCTATTAGACATCCAAAGGGATACAAAAGTGTTATTAAATATATAAGTCTGGAGTTCACAGGACAGTATAGAATATAATTATAACATCATAATTGTCAGCATGTAGATAGTATTCAAAACCATAGTAGTAGTTGACCTGTAGTCAGGACACCAGGTGGAAAAGAGACAAACTACATATCAGCTAGAATGAAAAAGCTGATAGAAAAGTGCGAAGTCTGAGTCCTGGTCTCTCTACCATGCAGAGGCTAAGGACATGAAAAGGACACAGCGAAAAAGACTGAGGGAGAACAGCCTAAACAGAAAGGAAACCAGTGTGGTACCTGAAACAGAAATGAATGCAAGTGTTAGAAGGAGGAAAATGTGATCAACTATATCAAATGTTATGATGATGATAGAAAAAGAAACTGTTGCATATAGCAATGTAGAGTCTTCAGTGATCTTAAGGAAAGCAGGTCCATTGGCTTGGTGTTAGCAAACCCCTGCCTGGAGTGGATTAAGAAAGGAATGGGAAGAGGGAATGTAGAGTTTGTAGTAAGTACAGGCAACTGAATAAAGAATTGTGTAAGGAACAAGAAGGAAACAGACAGTAGTTGAAAGGTTAAGTGGGGTCAGAACAGGTTTTCATTTTATTTATTAATTAAGAAGTCAGAAGTACACCATCTTTATGTGGTAGTAATAGAAAGGAGAGAGGGAAAAAATAAATGATACAGAAGAAAGAGGAAACAATAGCCGAAGCAACTTTGCTTGAGTAGACTACAGGAGAGGTGGTCAGATTTTAGGCTAGCTTTGGCTAGAAACAAAAGAAAAGATAAATTTTATGGGCACAAGTTCAGGTATGTGGGTTGCATGGCCAGTATTCAAAGACATCTCAAGAAAACTACAAATCAATATGCCCTATGAATATCAACATAAACATCCTCAAGAAAATAATGGTGTGTTAATTTCCTATGAATGCTATAACAAATTACCACTAACTTGGTGGCTCAAAACAAAAGGAATGTATTCTCTCACAGTTCTGGATGCCAGAGGTCCAAAATCAATATCACTGGGCTAAAATCAAGGTGTTAGCAAGGCTGCCACCTCCCTCTAGATTCTGATGACAGCTGGCATTCTTGGGCTGGTGGCTGGAGCACTCCAATCTCTGCCTCTGTGGTCACATTGGCTTCTAGAATGCTTCCTTTTGCTAATATGCAGATTACTTTAATATGCATTATGAGTAGAAAGGGTGGAAAGGGTGTCATGTAGCTCCATCTGACAGCCATGTCTAAATTCCAGATCTGGCTTAGGCATCATTTTTATCTTAGAATTAATTAAGATAGTATAAAAGTGCCTAGTTCGGAATTTGGCCTGTTATGAAAGATCAGTGAATTGTATTGTTCAATATAATTTTGTTAATGGTGATGAATTTCACCAGCGAGTGGGCAGGAATGAAGCCACACCAATGTCTAAATCTAGCGCAGTGTCTGATGATGCAAGAATCTTAGTTCTAGCCCTGGCTGGCATAGCTCAGTGGATTGAGCGTGGGCTGGGAACCAAAGTGTCCCAGGTTCAATTCCCAGCCAGGGTATATTCCTGGGTTGCAGGCCATAACCCCCAGCAACCGCCGCACATTGATGTTTCTCTCTCTCTCTCTCTCTCTCTCTCTCTCTCTCTCCCTCCCTTCCCTCCCTAAAAATAAATAAATAAAATCTTAAAAAAAAAAGAATCTTAGTTCTGTGTAAAGTCCTCTTTCCTTTCACATTTCTGTGAGTCTTCAGGGTCGTCTTACATAGGATTAAAGTCCTGGCTGCCACTTACAGTGCCTGCGGTTGTTAGATACTCGCAGACTCTGAAGACCTCACTTCTGTCTCTGGAGCTAAGCTAAGACTTTCTTACTAGGTTTTTAATGAATAGATTTTTACAGAGTTGTAAGTGCAATATATATGCAATTTTATATTCATTTGGCATCGTCTGTATTATTACAAAGTCTTTCAACTTATTGTTAAATGCTGTATAAAATTACTTGAAGTTGACAGACGATAATTTATTTAGCTCAACAGTTTCTTATTGCTCAACATTTTTATGTAAGGTAATAATCCCTAATAACTTTGTGTGTAAACATGTAATTATGTAGGTGAAAGTTCCTGGATTTCCACAGACAAAATTGCTGGATTACAATGTAGTGATTATCTTCTGTTGAATCCAAATTAAGATTCAATGCTATCTGGGTGTGTTGGCAGCTCTTACTAGTTACATGCAAGTTACCTCTTGCTACATAATAAATTACCCTAAAATTTAGGATCTTAAAACAGCAAACATATGTATCTCACAGCGTCTAAGGGTCAGAGAGTAGGTTTAGATGGATGATTCTGGCTCAGGGTTTCTCATGAGGTTTCAGTCCTGCCTTCACCTGGGGCCACAATCATCTCAGGCTTGACTGGAGCTGGAGAATCCAAGTCCAACATGGCTCACTCACGTGGCTGTTGGCAGGTCTCAGTTCCTTGTGGTCTATTGGATTGCGGGTCTCAGTCCCTTGCTGGATGTTGGCCAGATGCCTCTCTCAGTGCCTTTGTATGTGAGCCTCTTTATGAGGCAATTCACAGTATGGCAGCTGGCATCCTTAGAGCAAGCGACTCAAGAAAAAGTGGAAGACAGTAAAAACAACAACAACAACAACAACAAAATGAATCAACAAACAACTAGAACAGGAACAGAATCATAGAAATGGAGATCACATGGAGGGTTATCAGTGGGGAAGGGGAGTGGAGAGATAGGGGAAAAGGTACAGGGAATAAGAGGCATAAATGGTGGGTAAAAAAATAGACAGGGGGAGGCTAAGAATAGTATAGGATATGTAGAAGTGAAAGAATTTATGTGTATGACCCATGGACATAAACTAAGGCGGGGAATGTGGGTGGGAGAGGGTGTACAGGGCAGAGGGGAATGAAGGGGGGTGGATATGGGACAGCTGTAATAGTATAATCAATAAAATATATTTTTTAAAAAAGGAAAAGTGGAGAACAGAACAACAAAGATGAAAGCTAGAGTACTTTTTAAAGACGGTTTCCAAAGTCATATACTGTCACTTTTGTTTCATTCTATGTTCAATGCAAGTCACTAAGTTCAGTCTACACTCAAAGGGGGAAATTGGGCTTTACTTTTGAAGGGGAGTCACCCTAATGAATTTATGGACATATTTTTAAAATCACCACAACCTAGGAATTGGGCCTTCTTCCCCCCCATTCCTTTTTTCCTCCTTCTCTTTTATAGCTCAGGAAAGAAGGAGGTAACCCTCCCCAGCCCCAAATTCCTGGTAAGGATCTTAGAAAGCTAGCTTAATAAGTCCAAGTAGGCAATAATTAGTACAATATTTTTTAAAGCCCCTAATAGAACTCACAGAGCCACCAAATCATAGGTACTCCCAGAAGGTGTGATGGCAGCCCCTGAACAGGAGAAAGCTCAGCTGCCAGATCCTGTTGCTGGAACTCGGGATGCACGTCCCTCGAGGAGAGACAACGAACAGGGTGCGAGGGTTTGGACTGAGTCATGAGCTGCTAGTGGTATGGTGTTTGTGGCCTTATAATTATTAAGATTTGAATTGACACTAAATATCTGGGATAAACAGATTAACTTTTTAAAAATGTGTAGCAAGACATACAATTTTTTAAAAAACATGGATGTGTTTAATGCTAGGAAAATTATTCCAAAAAATCAGGTTGGAAAGGAACTGGAGAAAATAAAGAACTATAGAAAATAAAGTCACATGGAGCAAGTAAGAGAAGAATTAATATGGAAGGAAAGGCTCCAGTGGAAGCTCAGCTTATCTGCAAGGACTCGCTGGCTCCTTATCTACCTTTCCCTATAAAACTCTTGCTGATAACGATTTTAGAAGGAGCGATAAAAGGGAGGCACCTCAGAAATACTGAGCTCCCAGCCAGCAAGGCCCTCAGCTACCTCAGCCTTTGAACTCCATGAGAAGAGTTGATAAGGAGAGGACCGAAGGTGGCAGAGCTCTTGTGGTACTAAAAACATTTGACAAAGACCTGTCCACAATTAAGGAGCAAAATATCAGGTCTTTACAGACACACACTTTATAGACACATTACAGCCGTTTTTCTATGACAGACATGAGAGAATAGAAGGTGGAGGGAAGCAGTTATACTGTATCTGCCGAGGGAGTCATCCTCTGTTACTGAGAATGCCAAGATGGGTCAGGAAGCACTCAGGACTCAGTGTTCTCTAAAGCTGTGGAGTGGGTCCCATGAATACTAGATTTAAGGACAACCAAACCAGAAAAGGATTTGCCTAGCTCTGAATGGAGAATGCTTCTGGAACAATGGTCTGCAAAGTGGTGAATTCAAAATGCCCATTTTGTGCTCGCTGCGGCAGCACATATACTAGTATTGGAACAATACAGAGGAGATTAGCATGGCCCCTGCGCAAGCATGACATGCAAATTTGTGAAGCGTCCCTTATTTTTTTTAAATGCCCACTTTGAGGATGTTAACAGAGAGAGATGTACGCATAAGCACAGTCAACATTTATTGAGAATTCATGTGCCGTGCAGATTGCCGAGTATTTATGTGAATTCTTTTTTCGTTCTCATGACAACCCTAACCATCACCCCCACTGCGGATAAGAAAACTTAGCTCTGTAAATAACTTTAACTCCTGTTCAAAGACCCACAGGAAGTGGTGAGATTTGAATGCACAGTATCAAAGTCTTTAAGCTGGATTTTAGATCTCTGTGCTCTGAGGATTGAATGATTTCATAGTTAAAGTCTGACTTAATTGGCAGAGGAAAAAAACAGAGAAAGCACCAGACCTAGAATAGGTAGGATCTAGTAACAGATGTTTCTGTAGCTAGTGCAGTCACTTGTCTGGTATAGATGGGGTTCTTGGGCAAGATGGTGGAAGAGCTGCGGAAACCACGAGACCTTAGGATCAAGCTAGTGCTGATCCCATCAGGTGCTTTTATAAACCACTTCCCAATAGGGAGCTGATAGAGAATTTCCCTGTTCATTGTGTACTTGCTGTAGAGACATTAAGGCTGGTAAAGGCAGGGAGGCTGGTATTCCAAAAAGAACCATCTAGCAAGTAGAGACACAGGAGTGTCACCCTGATCAGAGGTCAAGAGGGTGGGTCATCTTATCAGAACTTTGTCCCCAGTTGTTGCCTTGTGCAGAAGACAGCTGCTAGTCCCAGGTTGCATAGGTCTAGCCCCATTTCTGAAGGAGTCTGTAAAGGGAAAAAGGAGGCTGTGGATGGAGGTGAATAATCTGCAGAGGCTGTCACACAGTTGCCCCGTGCCCCAGCCACGTCCCCTCCTCCTTCTCTGCAGGGGCGTGGGGCTGGGTAGCAGGGCTCCTTTCAGGCGTGTGAGTGTCTGTGCCCCAGCAGAAACACTGGGGTGCCCCAGTTAATACGTTCTACATTTCTGAACTCGGCAGCGGGATGTGTGGATGGGGTGCAGATCTTTGCATGGGATTGAAAGATTCCAGAAGACAGACTGTCACCTGCACATGCTTTGTGCTCCATGTGTATATGTTCAGATCTTCCTTTGATCACTGATTAGTTGTTTGAAAAATTACTTAGCCTCTATGAGTCGAAATTTTCTGGTCAATGTCATAGATATGATAATGACCACATAATAAGATTGTTTTGAGATAAGTGTCAATGTATTAAAAGTGTTTAATAGGGTGAATAACATATAAGAGTTATAAATGGAGCTATTGGAATATTTATGTATTAGGGAAGAAAATGTTAATTTATGAGCTGGCACAATGTTTCATATTTCCTAAGAAGATATCTGAGCCTTCCTTTTTAAAGCATAATGCCTGAAGAGACTCTCTGGGTAGAAAAGTTGAAGTTTGGGTAGAAAAAGTGAAGAGCATGGCCTGCATGAGCTGGGAAGAGCATTTATGATGCTTGCGGTGCTGTGCTGTGCTGAGCTGTAATCACCTTCTGTGCCCTTCCGTCTTCAGCTAGAGCCCGCCTCCCACACAGGCTCCGCTAGGGGCCTGGGTGTCGGGGAGTGGAGCGCAGGCTTCAGGGCTATGTCTAGCATGTGGGAAAGAGTGCTACAGCAGGACAGAGTGCACAAGATACGAGATGTAGACTGGGACTGGGAATGCTGCAAAAGCAAGAAATCGGAAGTAGGAATGAGTAGGAGAAATGAATGGAAGCCTCCCAAGAGTCTTTGGCGGAATGACATGCCAGCTAGATGTAGAAGCAGAGTTTGAGCAAGTTTTCTTTAAATTTCAAAGAACAAAGTACTGTGGAAAGCTCAAGGACTTTGAGGACTTATAAACAAGTGATACTTAGGTTACAGTTATTCTTAGTTTGATTCCAAACTTAATCATGTTGGTGAATTATTGGCAAATGTGGTGATGGGTCTTGAAGTACTTGTTTATCTTTGTTTTCATGAAGACATTTGTGTTTTGCTGAAGGAGGGTACAGTAGGCTGAATAGCAGCTCCCCAAACATGTCCAGATCCTAATCCCTAGAACCTGTGAATATGTTACACAGTAAAAGGGGCTTTGCAGGTACAATTAAGTTAAGGATCTTGACTTATCTACCCTTAAACTGATCTTGAGATGAAATTATCCTGGATTATTCAGGTGGCATCAGTATAACCAATAAGTAATAAAGAGGGAGGCAGGCATGTCAAAATCAGAAAGAGATGATTAAGAATAGAAGCAGAGGTCAGAGGAGAGAGGAGATGCTGAACCTGATGTCTTTGAAGACAGAGGAAGGGGTCATAGGTAAGCAGGCAGCCTCCAGCACCTGGGAAAGGCAAGGAAACACCTCCCCTAGAGCCCCCACAAGAAACAAAGGCCTCCAGGTGCCTTGAGTTTAGCCCAGTGAAACTACCCTCTAGACTTGTGGACTTCCGACCTCTAGACTGGTGAGCTAATCTGAGTTGTTTTAACCCACTAAATTCAAAGTAATTTGTTACAGCAACAACAGAAACTAACCCAGAGGGGGAGTTTTGAGCTTTTGGGAAAGAATGGGAAGGCAGAGGGACAGTGTGCTGTCAGTCTTCCGCCAGGCATTATGGGTTCAGGCTCTTTGAAAGGAAGAATATAGATGGCAGGTGCAAGCAAATTGGAGGGATGAGGGCAGAGGCAGCACCGCTTAGGGCTCTGGATGAGACAGTATGACACACACCAGGGAAAGTGGAGAGCCAGCACTGTTCTTAGGTGAAGAGGTTGCTTCTGGATATGTTCCTTTTCTGGGCAGAGCAGAGGGAAGCTTCAGAGTCTATGATGGGGGTAGTGGTTACAGGAGACAGGGCCAGGAGCACCAACAGTGTCATTGGTGGAGCAGGACCTATTTGGGGAAATGTTAGACATCCTGAAGTTGAAAGACTTGAGGGACATTGATGGGAGAGCAAGTTTTCACATGTGCAGGGAAAGCCAGGCTGTTTGAATCACCGCCACTTCTGCTACTTGATGTATAGGGCCTGGAGATACTTAGATAACAGCGGTTTTAAGAATCCTGATCCACTTAGTCAAATTGCTTTTCAGGATTTATTTACACTGGTTCCCGGGATGCATGTAAGGCACTACAGTAGGCCTTTTAAAGGTGAAATGTATTGAGACCACAAATTAAGAGGGTGCTGGTACGTTCTGACCACTAGGTGGCCCCATTCCTATGGACTGGAGAATTTGAGGACCACCAAGGGTTGAAACACAGCAGAATATGTTTTTTGAGTGGTAATCTGAGTACTTGTGTGCTCTGGGCACATTTTTTTTAAAAAAAAAATGGTATGTAGGGTCATATTAATATAGGAGATTTTTTCCACTATCCTTTATATTTACAAGTGTTTGGTCACCTGAACCATATAGAGGGCCTTTTTATCTATGAAGTCAGAGGGTCCTGTGTTCCCTAGCAGGCTTGAGATGTGGACAGGAGAATGGCATTAAAATCCTCCTTTTTCTAATATTTAATTTTGTTCTCCTTTTGATAATGGTGGGATGACAGAATATGCAAGGACTTAACTGTGTTTCTCACTTTATACATTATTGGCCACAGTATATTTGTATAGCCATTTACCTCATCATCCAAGAAACATTCATTGAAGACCTGCCTATTCTGAGCAGAATAAATTTCTTAAGTACTGTGGTAGGTGATAAAATTTAAAAAAATACACCCCAAAGAGCTTCAATTGTGAAGAAGCTTAACGTTTCATGGAGAAGAACAGATATATAAATTATTGAATGTGACATATGGGGAATAAGATGTATGATGTAAACTTTCTTCAATCTTCATGCATTGAGTCATATTCATGCATTTATTTGCCCATGTGATACATTGGCACTTCCTTTCACTAACATTTATAATACTATTATAAATGTATAAATATGCTAGGAAAATGTGCTTCAGCTTTAACAATGGACACAAATTTAAGTCTTGAAACACAGTCATTTTAAACTCACCATCCATACCTTAAACATAAAGAGAAATGACAAGTATCAGTAAAACTGATCTGAAATACTTTAGAAAGTCCAGGAAATGGGGGAAATGGGGAATTTTACAGTGCCCAAAGAAAAAGAAGTGGAAATCATTAAATGAAAATTGTGGTAGTGTGATACTATTTTGAAAATACTGGTAATATTTGAAAAATACCGATGTATCCTCCCTATTACTTGATTGCCCTTACCATTGTTTTGGCAGAAGACTTTATTCCTAAGTTCAGGTGCTGCTATTTGAGATAGGAGTCCTCTGTTCATTAATTTTTATTGTCATTGGTCTATGAAAGACCCCTCTCTTATTTTTTCCCTTTTCATTCCTAAATCTCACTCACTGTGCTCTCCCTCCCATACACACACCCAATGTGTTTCATACATGTCCTTGGGTATGTATGTGTGTGTGTGTGAATGTAGCTTTGCTTTGCTACATTTGTATTAGTTTTAATTGTGCTATGTGAAAGAAGTTCTTTCTTCTTTCTTCTACTTCTCCTCCTCCTCCTCCCCCCCCCCCCTTCCTTTTTTCTTTTGGTCCTATACTCGACCAGTATAGTGGATAGCAAAAACACTAGCCAAAAGCTTCAAGACCCTACAGGCAGAAAGACAGGTGGGGGGATTGGGGAGATACCCTTTAGGGGTACAGACATGCAACCAGTGAAGCCACCTGGGCCTTGTCTTTTCTTTGTGCAAAGTTTTTATTACTAATTCTGTCATGCTACTTGTTATAGGTCTATTCAGATTTTCTATTCTTTCTTGAGTCAGTATTAGTAGTTTGCATCTTTCTAGGAACTTGTTCATTGTTTATTTAGTATTATTTTTAAAGTTAAATGTATTGGGATGACAATAGTTCATAAGATGATATAGGTCCCCAGGGTACAATTCTGTGATACATCATCTGTATATTATGTCATGCATCCACCACCCAAAGTCAAATCTTCCATCACCATACTTTTAACCACCTTTACCCCTCACCTCCCTTCCCTCTGGAAACCACCATGCTCTTGTCTGTTTGTTTTTCTTGTTTGTTCTCTTGTTGCTTTCAATTTTATAACCTACATATGAGTGAAATCATGTGGCTTTAACTTTTCTCTGACTTATTTCACTTAGCATCATATTCTCAAGATCCATCGATGTGTTGCAAATGGCAGTTTTCATATTTCCATATAGCTGAGTAGTCTTCTACTGTACGTGCAGCACATCTTCTTTATCCAGTTACAATCAAAGGACACTTCTGTTGTTCCCATGTCTTAAACTTTTTCTGCCTCCAAAGGTTGGTGGGGGAAACTCACCTTTATAGTCACACCAACAAATGAGGTATATTCTCCAAAGAGGAATGCAGTTTTTGCTTGCTTATTTTGTTTTGTGTGAAAGTCTGTTCATCAACTCAAACTGCAGCAATCGGTCATTAAATATATTTTCCTCCTATTAGAGTTAAAAATGTTAATTTCTTTTGACTTTTCCAAGATATTAATGAGACACATAATATCTAGGTCTTTAAAATTACCTTCTTTTTATATGACATACTTTCTCATTATCACTATAAGAATCAGAAAGAGAACTTGTGTTGACTGAGTATCATATTTGTGACCTCATTACCTTGACATTAATACACTTCTCTGTCCTGGTTAATGAACCTGGTTACTGTAACACCAGTACAGCAGTTTGTACTGGCTCTTAACTCACCCAGTGTTGGCAGCTTGGTCAAGTCTCAATCTATTAGTGTGAAAGTTTCTTATGTGTTGGGGTATATATAAAATTGCATAAAAAATATATAAAACTTTGCTTGTTGCAAAGTTTTCAGGCTATCCAAAGTTGATGGGGCATAGAAAAGCATTGTGCTACTTGAGAAAGTTTATTTTCTTGGTCTATTTGAGCTTTATTATATATTTAAATTTTATTTGTAAATTGTGCATTACTCATTCTCTATATACATAAAAATTTTCATAAGCTCATGCACACAATAATTCTTTGTGGAGACCTGGTTATTGAACATTTACCAACAGACTGTGTTTGGGGCTAGAGAAAAAAGGGGTATTTTATGTCTAGGAATGGAAAGGGTCCTAACAAAAAGCTAATTAAGCTTCAATGATTGTGTCCTTGACATACGTACAACTTGCACATCCTCTTCTTCTCTCTTCTCTGTGCTCTGGTACCTTACCGACCAAGGTTCAGAGCCAGGCTCCAGCTGGCTGTGTGAGCTTGGGCAATTTGCTTGAACTCTTTGAGCTGTATTTTCTTCCACCGTAAAATAACAATAACAGTCATGATGGCGATGAGGATAATAGTTTAAAGGAGCTAAAATAGCCCTGGCTGGTGTAGCTCAGTGGATTGAGTACAGGTTGTGAACCAAAATGTCGCAGGTTCAATTCCCAGTCAGGGTACATGCCTGGGTTGCAGGCCATGACTCCCAGCAACCGCACATTGATGTTTCTCTCTCTCTCTCTTTCTCCCTCCCTTCCCTCTCTAAAAATAAATAAATAAAATCTTTAAAAAAAGGAACTAAAATATATTTTTGCTTACTTTGTGTTTTGGCCTATGCTAAACACTTTCTATATGTTAATTTATTCACTCTTCACAGCAATTCCATGGGGCAGTTATAACCCCAATTCCTGGTTTCCAGATGAGGAACACTGAGGCCCAGAGATATTAAATACTAGACCGAGGTTTCATGTCACTCTTGGGTTATGAGTACTTGGCAGGGTAGGACACCAATCCAGGCAGCTCGCCACCAGGGCTACTGTTTTAACCAGTATGATGCTCTACTGCCTCGAAGAAGGTGAAGATCAAAAAAGGTAAGATACAAAAGTCTTAACATTGCTGGTTAAATATTAACTATGATTTACTTCCCCTTCATTCTAATTTTATATAACATTTTATCTCTTCAGCTAGATTTAAGGTTCTTTTTAGGAAGATTTTACATGATTTTTATTTTCCCATTACATTTGACATACATTATTGTACTACTTTTGGGTGTATACCTTAGTGGTCAGACATTACATGACTTACTAAGTAATCACTTCAATAAATCTCACACCCATCTGACACCACACAAAGTTATTAGAATATTATTGACTATATTCCTTATGCTGCGCTTTTCATCCCCATGACTATTCTGTAACAACCAATTTGTTCTTCTAAATCCCTTCACTTTTTTCACCCATCCCTCCCAACCCCCTTCCATCTGGCAATTATCAAAATGTTCTCTGTATCTATGAGTCTATTTCTGTTCTGCTTGTTCATTTATTTTGTTTTTTACATTCAAGTATTGATAGATTTTTTTCTTGCCATTTTATTGTTTATATTTTTAAAAATCCTTTTTCCCTTCCTCTTCTTAATGAAGATCCTTTAACATCTCATATAATACTGGTTTGGTGGTGAGGAACTTTTTTTTTCTTATCTGGGAAAATTTTTGTCTGTCCTTTGATTCTAAATGATAGCTTTGCTGGGTAGAGTAATCTTAGTTACTTGCTGTTCCTCACTTGGACTATTTCTTGTCAATCCCTTTTAACCTGCAAAGTTTTTGTTAAGAAATCTGCTAACAGTCTAGTGGGAGTTTCCTTGTAGGTAACTAACTGCTTTTCTCTTGCTGCTTTTAAGGTTCTCTCTTTGTCTTTAACCTTCTACATTTTAATTATGATTTGTCTTGGTGTGAGCCTCTTTGGGTTCATCTTGTTTGGGAGTCTCTACACTTCCTAGATTTTTATGTTTATTTCCTTCAACAATCTGTCATTACATTTTCAAGTAAGTTTCCAGTTTCTTGTTCTCTCTCTTCTTCTCCTGGCACCCCCATTATGTGAATGTTGGTACACTTGAAGTTGTCTCAGGGGCTCCTGACTCTATCCTCATTTTTGGAATTCTTTTTTCTTTTCCTTTTCCTTTTTTTGTATTTTTAAATTGTTGTTCAAGTACAGTTGTCTCCATTTTTCTGCCACCATTTTCCTCTGTCCCACCTATCCCCACCTTCCACCCTCAATCCTTCCCCCCTTTGGTGTTGTCCATGGGTCTTTATACATGTTCTTTGATAACCCTTCCCTTTCTTTCCCCTGTTATCCCCCTCCCCACTCCTCTCTGGTTACTGTCAGTTTGCTCTTTATTTCAGTGTCACTGGTTATATTTTGCTTGCTTGTTTGTTTTGTTGATTAGGTTCCACTTATAGGTGGGATCATATGGTATTTGTCTTTTACTGCCTGGCTTATGTCACTTAGCATAATCATCTCCAGTTCCATCCATGCTGTTGCAAAAGGTAGGAGTTCCTCCTTTCTTTCTGCAGCATAGTATTCCATTGTATAAATATATCATAGTTTTTAAATTCTTTTTTCTTTTTGCTATTTTGATTGGATGTTTTTCTTCCTTATATTCCAAATCACTGCTGTGATGTTCAACTTCATGTACTCTACTGTTGAGTCCTTACAAATGATTCTTCACTTCAGTTAGTGCATTCTTCATTTCTAACTGATCCTTTTTTATGCTGTTGAAGCTCTCACTAAGCTCCTTGAGAAACTTATAACCAGTGTTTTGAACTCTGCATCTAGTAGAGTGCTTGTCCTTGTTTTGTTTTGTTGTTTTTCTAGGGTATTGATCTGTTCTTTCATTTGGGACAAGTTTCTTTGTCTCCTCATTTTGGCAGCCTGCCTGTGTTTGTTTCTATGTATTAGGTAGAGCTTGATAGAGTGGCCTTATGTAGTAGATGTCCCGTAGGGTCCAATGGCACCGCATCCCTGATCATCCAAACTGGGCACTCCAGGTGCACACCCTGTGGGCTGTGTGCACACTCCTGTTGTAGTTGAGCCTCAGTTGCAGTTGGGCACACTAATGGGATGGATTTAACCCCAGGCTGATCAGCTAAAAGGACTGGCTGCAATCACTAATCATTGGCCTCCTACCACCATGGAGGATTAGCTGTGCAGGGAGTTACCTTACAGAGCTCACAGAGCACGACTTACTTCAGCAGGGCTCTGGTACTTGCTGTTCACTGGCCACACTGTTCACTGGGTACACTGGCTCTGGGGCCTCCTGGAAGGTGTAGGTCAAGGTCAGCCACCACTGGTGCTCTGCCTGGGGCCACCCGGTATGAGCTACAAAGTGATGTGCATGTGGCTTCTACTTGTGCTGGGCTCGGAGATGCTCTGGCAAGGACAAGCTATGAATCAAGGCTGGCTGGTTGACTAGATGTTTACCCACCTCACTACAGGTGTGAGTCAAGGGAGCACCTACAGGAAGCACTTATTTTGGGCCATACTTTACATTGCCCATATCTTAGTTACTGTGATTGCATTTCTCAATCCATTTTGATCCTTCTGGGTTCTAGCACTAACAACTTTTATGGTTGTTCTAATAGTCTGGATTCTCTGACTCTCTATATCGCAAAGGACCACTTTCCTTTGAGTTTTTGTTAATTTATTTACAGGCATTGTTGGCAGAAAGTTTGCAGGAAATTTGTGAAGAAGCCTTCCCCAGAAATGGTGAAAAAAATGTGATTATTGTATATGTCCAATCTCTGGATGATATAATAGATTTTCTAATTTTATTCTGTTTGGTAAGCAAACAAATTGTATAAACCTTACTTTCATCTTTTTTGCCTGCTTTTGATTTGATCTTTCAAACACAAGTGCCCTTTTATGTGCCTCACACAATTTGGTGGGGTGTGTCTTCTACTAGGTTTCAGGTCACCAAAGAATTTTTATCACAACTTTTATTTTCCTCATAAAAGTTTATGAATTAAAGATAAAAGATGGCTCAGTAAACTGGAAAAGAATTTTATTTTATTGAAATGCAATCTGAGAGCACTCAGGAAGTGACTTTTAAATTTAATGTGATCCCTTAGGAACTATAATAATTTATAGACTGGAACATTTGATCACATCAAATATACAGATTGTATGATGTGTGTGTGTGTGTGTGTATTATATTCCCAGCTTTTAAATGACTGTGGGTGGTAAACAAATCAGTTTGATTTGTATAACATTTGGTTATAGGCAGACTAATTATACATTTTTAACATTCAATCTTAATATTTATTAAGCTCTTATTGTGTAGAGGACACTAGAATGAGTAAGAGACAGGTTTTGTGCTCAAGGAATTATTGGAGGATGTTATACAAGTAGAATTAACAGAAGGTGGGTAGTGAAATGTGAGTACCAAAGAATAAATAATAGAATTTGGTATTTAAAGGGGAAACAAATGACATCCAGTTCAAAACATCAAGAAAGAAATCAAGGAGTACACAGCCTTTTGAAATGAGCCCTACCGAGGGATTGGACAGCATGGGACACTATATGCTATCAGATATTAATATCACAGGTATTCTCATTTCACTGTCATCCCTACTTTTCTCTGGCCCTGGACCTCTTCCCTAGTCTTTCTCCCACTTTTTAACCTGCTAATAAGAACCAGGTGAATTCAAGAGCTCATTTTTTTTCTTTAACACACGGGGAATATTAATGTGAGTTGACAAACAGCTGGTTGAAGTAAAAATGAAATAAAAATTACTAGGATCTTCAGTTTATATATGGTTGTTTGGTTTTCTCCTTACCACGATTCACACCTAACTCCTACTGGCCAAAGGTTGCTCACCATTGCACATGCAGAGCCTGCACATACAGGAATTCAGTAAATATTTGCTGAGTGATGGAACAGACAGACAGGTAGAGGAAAGGAAGAGAGGAAGGGAGGGAGAGAGGGAAAGAGAGAGGAAAGTATCAGGATAATTGTCCTTGTATTTTCTTCATTTCAACTTTCTGATCTCATGTTTAAAGTTTACTATTTTTCATGCTGTAAACTAATTGTAAAATAATTACAGCACTGACAGGTAAGATAACACTCAATTTCCTTATAGATGCAGAATGATTAAAACATACAAGAACACCTAAACAGTAAAAACAACAATCTTCTGCTTTTATGAAAACATAGACCTATAGTCTAGTGATGTCTATAAATTCTTCTTATGATATGAATATAATATTTTTGTATTGATTCCTATGGAAATAAAAATAAAGGGAGAATAAGAAGAGAAAATGTTGAATATAACATTTTTCTAAGGCCCCCAAATATTTGAAATTAAATGATAATACTTGAATTCAGGAGATTGTCTGTTGAAGCTCAGGGAGAGTCTGCAAATACACATCAGCTACAGAAACCTGGTCCTGTGAACCTGGAGTTCACAGGAGACAGAATGCTCCCAATTTAACATGTTTCTATTAAAAATGACTTTATTAATACCTTGACTTTATAGAATGCATGTATTCCTCATTACAATGTTTTTGTAAGACTTTTTTTATTCACACTATGTAAACTTTTCATTCTTTTCACCTTATTTGCTGAAGTTACTTTTCATATTTAACTGTGCTTTATAATCATGTAGTTGAATGTACTGAGCAAAGTATAGTTAAGGAAGCCTGGCTTCTATTTCTGTTTCCTCTAATCTCTTCCTCTTTCTAAAGGATACTGCTTTTAATCTTTTTATGATTTATCTGTTTATTTTATAAATAACACATATGTATATATATTATATAGGTTACATATAATAACATATATATCCTTTCTCTTTTCCTAGATAAATCACACAAAATTTTCTCTACTTTATTTATTTATTTATTTGGTTTAACAATATAGCCTAAAGATAATTCTATAGTAAATATACCATGTTAAAATAATGAGGAAAAAAAATGAGTTATATTCCATAAACACTGAAATCGCTTGTAGACTTTTTGAAAAATATGTCAGAGGTAAACAAATTTCACTCCATACAAAACAGTTGTTTATTAAATAAACATTAATTTTTTGGTAATCAGAAAGTAATTTTTAAGCACTTATTCATATAGTAGTTTGTTGCATGCATATATATGCACACATATATACTTATGTACACTGTAGTGAGCTTTTGTTACAGTTTATACAATCTGTAAGAGTTTTGGATTGATGTGTAGCGTGTTCTAGTTTTTCAGTGAGAATCTCATTGAAATAATGTAATATATTCTTCAAGTTAGTGTTGTTACATAGAATGTCTAATTTACAGAAAGGGATTCCTGATAATAAAAAAACATAACTGTATTATATCTTTATCCTAATTTGTCAGTATGCTATGGTTTTACTACCCAACAGTAGATGGCACTCTAAGTATATACTCATTAGAGGACAAATTAATTTATTTTCTAATAGACTCCAACGTGTAATTTACATTATTTGATATTTGAAACTGTTGTATCTAATATTGTTCAAAAATGAATGGACCTTTGCCTGACATCTAGAGATATATTTCTGATATATTCAAATTTATTTGAAATACTATTAGTTATAACTAAGGGATTTTGTGGAGGTAAAGATGATGCTGCTGGCACAAAGTCTAACTTTTACATTTTAAATCAGTATGGTGAATAATGGATCAGTCATTCGAGGGTTAGATGATCTAAAATGTAGACTAAGTGTAATCCTTAACCATTAACAATGAACTACCCACCCCCATTTTTAAAAGACTTCAATAATTTTTAAAAAATCAAAGTAATCTTAATGTCCAAATCATAATTTTGTTAGCTGTCCTTAACTAATAATATATATTCTTTTACTTTGAATTCTTTTGTGGTGTGTTTGAAAAGTTGGTCTTTGTGTTGCTAAATCCAGTTTTTATTCATAGGTCTCATCTTGTCGGACAGTCAGCAGCATCACATGCAGCTGGTCCTTCTTTCCTCCTGGAAGCTCCTTTTTGCTTGGCTTTCAGGACACTGACAGACACCTCCTGGTCTTCCCTTTCCTCACAGGCTATTTCTTTTCCCACTGCTCCCTAATTTTCTAATCTTTTGATGCAGGCGTGCCCCCACATCGAGTAATCTCTTTCTCTTATCTTCCTTACTGATATCATTCAGGTTTACAGTTTTAAGTATAAGTAAAATATCCACATTTTAAGTGGAGTCAAAGAGATTGAAGTGTACAAAAGGAATTGCCGGATTATTTTAAAGCAAATCTGATGCAGAAGAACAGTGATTGTTAATTGTATTATATTTAAATTCCACAAAATTATGGAATGTGTGGTTGTGGGTCTGGTGTGTCATCTGAATTCAACCCTCGTGTCTAGGATGACAATGTTCACATATATAGTCTTTAGCTTAGACCTCCTCTCTTAATTCTGACATATGTTCAACTGTTTATCTGGCAATTCTACTTGGACATCTAATAAAAATCTTAAATGTGCCCAAGCGTTCTTCCTACCTCCAAACCTCCTCTGTCATACTCTTATTTATTTCAATTAATGGTAGCTCCATACCCTTTCAGTTGATCAGGTGGAAAACATTGAAAGCATTCTTGACTTCTCTATTTCCAACCTGTCCTGAAGTCTTGTGAGTTCCTCTAACTTCACATATGCAGAATTTGACCGTCTCTTACCACGTCCACTCTCACCACCCTGGTTCAGTCATTGTCTCTCACTTGAATTATTGCAATAGCCTTCCAACCTATCTCACCCTCCACTCTGGCTGCCTCACGATCTGTTTCCAGCAGAGCAGCCGGAACAGTACTGTCAACATGTAAGTCAGTTTGTGTTACTCTTCTGCCCAGAATGCTGCAGTGGCTTCACATTTCACTGAGAATAAAATCAAAGTCCTTATAACAAACTACAACGTCAATAAGACCTGTCTCTTATTACATCTTTGGGGTTGTCTCTTAGTACTCTTCCAGTCTCTCACGCCATTCCAACTGTACTCACCTCTTTGCTTTACTTCAAACACAGCACATGAGTGCCTACCTCAGGGACCTTGCACTGGCCATTCCCTTTGCCTGAAAGACTCCCTTTAGTATTTACATGGCTTCCGTTCTCATCTCCTTGCTTTCTTCACTTCTCACATTGAGGAGCATATTGAAGGTCCAATTTACGATTTCAAACTTTATCACTGGCCCCAGTAGCCCGCTTATCTTATCTGACTCTCTATTTTTTCCCAAAGCACATATCACATTTGATACAATATTTATTATGTTATTTATTTCCTGTGCTAAAATATAAATTTCACTTTAGTGGAGGTTACTGTCTTTTGGATAACTTCTCTATCAGTGCCTAGAACAGTGCCTGGCATATTGTAGGTAATCAATAAATATCTGTTAAATGATGATGGAATAAATGAATGAGTGGTAAGGGGGATAGTATACCATAATCTTTTCAGTATTAAAGGTCTCTAAATATCACTTAGTCTTCACTTAGAAACCGCCACTCATTTGAAGGATGAGTCACTTTTATGATGTTTTTTTTCTTTTAAATCTGATTGAATCAATGGTGGACTCACTAGAATGAAGTTCCAAAATATATGAAAGCTGACCTAGTTCAAAATATGATTTACACAATTTAAAATGTAACAAATAGGTGCCTAATACTTGAGAAATGTTTAATATCGTGAATATCTTGAATTGCCTAGTAAGGAAGGAAACTGACTTTAATTGGGCTGCTAACATGTATATAGATACTATAGGACGTTCACATATACATTATCATTTACTCTTTGCAGCTCGATGGGGTGGGTATTGCCCCATTGTTGCTGACTTAGAGGTTTGGCTAGGGAGGATAAAATTACTTGATCAACATCACGACTAGCTGGTACCACATCTGGGATTCAAACTTAGTTTTGATTCATAAGCTCATAGTCTTTTCATGACACTCACGACCCTGCCTCCCTTTTAAAAGCTTTTTAAGAGGAAATAGACATATATGTGTATATGTATATATGTATATTTCTATATAGTGTACCAAGGCCAGGTATATTAAAAATCAGATAGTCCAGTGATTCTTGGACATGTATAGCCCAGAGGTGTCCCAGCTTCTGGACTCACCTCTAGTTTCAATCTGGTCTGCAATGACCTTGATTTCATTTGATTTTAGTTAAGATAAAAATAGATTAAAAAGAAACAGCATTGTTGAGTTCCCTTATACATACCCTAGATCTGGAAAAGTAGAGGTTGAATATTTCAAGTCGTTACACACTGAACTTTTAACTCCTTTTATAGAGAACAAATCAGTTTAAACTGTAAAATAAAATTATCCTATAAAGGATACAATTTGGCTACTTTGACCTCTCTAACAACCAAGATTAATTTTATTTTGATTCCCATAAAAAATTAACCTAGCTCTTGACCTAAATTTGGATGGGAAAATAATAATTGAACAAAATACTGTTGTCTGAAGTAGAGTCTTCTTCCGGTCCCAGACTCTGCCTGATAATGACTCAAAGGGCAAAGCATGGGCAAAGGTCACATGCTCACACAGCTGCTCCCACACCTGGATCTCTGGAGACTGCTAATGATCTGCCAGAGCCCAAGTTCGCCCCTCACCCATTTGGAAGCAATAGCTTCAGGAAGTGCTCTGACCTTTACGCTATAGGTTGGAGTCACAGAAAGTTCTTTCCTCTCTCATGCCCCAGTGTTAATAGAGTGACTTTTTAGGTCTGGGGATGTTTCACATCACTTTTATTTTGAGATCCCATGTCTTGAGACAGCTGGGGAGTGTTAATGACCGGGCTACAGTGCTCAGGTCTGCACGTCCACGTCCCTCAGTTCAGAACAAGGGAAACCTCCTGGGATGCGGTTCTCACAGCACAAAGGAGACACTGAAGCCTTGGGACGATCCTCAGTGGGAGAGGAGCTATTTTTCAACTTGGCTCAGGACCAAGGGCCGAAAACCATGAAGCCATTGATTACATATTACTTCTTGGGGCCAAAAAGTAGAAATTATACAAACATACAAGAAAAACTTATTGTATTTTTCCCACATTCTTTCTTTTCCCTAGATATATTGTTTAAATTTGAACAGTGGTGCAAAAGATCCCATGGGAATGACACTTCCCACATGAATGGCTTCCTCGCTTACAAGAGATTTAATTTAATTCTTTGGTGCAGAGGGGCTGATTTAAGGCTATAATTTAACAACAGAAATCCTTACATGCCATTATTTGAAGGAAGGGAAGGAAAAGATTAAATACCAAAATTCTATAAGTTGATTAAAGTTGTTCAGTGTGGTATTCAGTTTAGCATTATCTTCATGTCATACTTGCCTATGCCAACACAAAGAAGTCTTGGGGACAAGAGAAAAATAAGGAGGACTGAGATGTGCCATAGAGCAGTTCAGATCAACAACCACATATTAAGATCCACATTCCAGGAACTAAGTTAGTTGTTGAAGGTTCAAAGGTGAATTGCATTCAGTCCTTGCCATGAGCTTTACCATGACCTAGAATTTAAAGGTTATACTTCACAAACCAAAAGCAAAATCAAACTTAGTGCAGGTAGATGCGATGAGTTACCTTACAATGCCTTTCAACACAGTGACATGACCCTTGTCTGCCATCTTGAATCGTAGAGATGTTAGGAATTAGCAGTTGTATCTGATGAACTAGCTAGACCAATGAACCATCCAAAGCAAATTAAAATAGAGAAGCCATTTACCTATCTCCAGGAGATAACCTATGTTATTATGTAACTTTATTGTACTCCTATGAAACGGAAGGTATGCGCCCTTCTAACAGAAAAATATTTGAAATATGGATGAAAATAGAAAGGTTCATGGAGGTATTCTGTGATTCTTTGATAAATGTTATTTTAATCATATTATCAGAGCCCTGTAGGGTCCCACAATCTCAAAGAATGGGAAAGGACTGATTCTTTTTATCCTATCAGGATTCACATACATAAAATTTTGATAACTATCTTTTGAGCTACAGACTTCAATCTGTAGCAAAGCCTATTGAGAAATTCAAGTGCTTGTCTGTATATCATCTTGTTTACTCTTTATAACAGCTCTCTAAAGAAGCTAATATTGTTCCTGTTATTTAGAGAAAGAAATTTTAGAGATTAACTAACTTGCCCAAGGTCACTCATCAACTTAATGGTGGTGCTGGGACTCCGAGTCAAGATGATATAAATAGTTACCAAATATGATGAAATAAAAAAGTGCTAAAATTGTAAATATTTCATTGCAAATATAATTTATTACAAGGCTTTTTGCTGTACTTGAAAAACAATAAAAAAGGAAAAACTAAAAAAGTAGAATTGCTTACATTGTGACATCTGCTAAATATAACCAATGACAGTATATAAAATGAGTTCAAGCAGCCAAAAAAAAAAAGCATTTTGCTTTCTGTGTAATTACTACTTGAGAATATCTTTGCATTTTCCAGAGTACCCTTAAATTTTGCAAAGTGTAATTCCACTTGAAAGAACAGTTTTATCAATTTACTAATTAAAGTCACTTTTCTTAAACAAACAGGTAGTTTAGGGAAGAGGGCTGCAAAGTTAAGAAAATATGTATTGTATGTGTCTTTAATTCTTTTTTTAGGAAATCAACTAGTGCTTTCTTGTTGACATAACTTCTGACAAGACTGTTAAAACCACCATAATATCTACCCTGGCTGGCATAGCTCAGTGGATTGAGCACAGGCTGCGAACCAAAATGTCGTAGGTTTGATTCCCAGTCAGGGCACTTGCCTGGGTTACAGGCCATGACCCCCAGCAACTGCACATTGATGTTTCTCTCTATCTCCCTCCCTTCCATCTCTAAAAATAAATAAATAAAATTTTTTTTAAAAACACCATAATATCTAGAATACATATGCTATGGAACAGACAGGGAAAGGGGATATTTCAGTAGCATTGTTTGAATGGGAAACAGGAATCCAGGTTTAAATATATGATTCAGTTAGATTCAAAGCCTATAAAACATGCTTTTTCTTTTGTTATACCTTAATAGCCTCCTTTTTTTATTCTTTTACAGGGCATAAATTGCTTTTGAACTGTGAAGAAAGTATTTGTTTAGTAAATGTATGGTTAAGAATTAATTAATTTTTTAAATTCCCTTTACCATTTCCCCCTCTCTCCCCCCTCCCCATCCTTGCTGATACCCCTCCATGCGATCTTCATTTCTGTGATTCTGTTCCTGTTCTAGTTGTTTGCTTAGTTTGTTGGGGTTTTTTTTGTTTTTTTTTTTAGGTTTGGTTGTTGATCATTGTGAGTTTGTTGTCATTTTACTGTTCGTATTTTTGATTTTCTTCTTTTTCTTAAGTTCCTTTAACATTTCATATAATAAGGGCTTGGCGATGATGAACTCCTTTAACTTGACCTTATCTGGGAAGAACTTTATCTGCCCTTCCATTCTAAATGATAGCTTTGCTGGATAGAGCAATCTTAGATGTAGGTCCCTACCTTTCATGACTTGGAATACTTCTCTCCAGCCCCTTCTTGCCTGTAAGGTCTCTTTTGAGAAATCAGCTGACAGTCTAATGTGATCTCCTTTGTAGGCAACTTTCTCCTTTTCTCTTTCTGCTTTTAAGATTCTCTCCTTCTCTTTAATATTGGGTAATGTAATTATGATGTGCCTTGATGTGTGCTTCCTTGGGTCCAACTTCTTTGGGACTCTCTGAGCATCATGGACTCCCTGCCAGATTGGGGAAGTTCTCCTTCATTATTTGTTCAAATAAGTTTTCGATTTGTTGCTCTTCCTCTTCTCCTTCTGGTACCCCTATGATTCAGATGTTGGAACATTGAAAGATGTCCTGGAAGTTCCTAAGCTTCTTCTCATTTTTTTGAATTCTTGTTTCTTCATTCTGTTTAGTCGAATGTTTCTTTCTTCCTTCTGCTCCAAATCCTTGGGTTGAGTTCTGGTTTCCTTCCTGTCATTGTTGGTTTCTTGTAGATTTTTCTTTATTTCACATAATGCAAACTTCATTGCTGCCTGGGTCTTTTTCATGCTGTTGAAGTACCCAGAGAGTTTCTGGAGCAATGTGATAACCAGCGTTTTGAATTGTGCATCTGATAAGTTGGCTATTTCTTCGTCGCTTAGTTGTATTTTTTCTGGAGCTTTGATTTGTTATTTCATTTGGGCCATTTTTTGGTCTCAGTGCACCCCTTACATAGTGAGAGGTAGAGCCTTAGTTATTCACCAGGGCGGGGCAACCCACATCGCCGCGTTGTGATGCTGTATGTGGGGGTGGGGTCCAAGAGGGAACAGTGCTGCAGGCTCAGCTCTAGGCTGGATTTCAGTCATTTCCCTTCCTTCCCATAAGCAAATTGGACACTTCTGGTGCTGATTCTCAGGTGGGTGGGTTTATGCACATTCTAGGACCCTGTGGGTCTCTCCAAGGAAATCTACTGTCAGGCTGGGAGTTTCTCCCACTGGGGCCTCAACCCCCACAGGGGTTTTCAATCAGAGGCTTTGAGGCTTTATTTCCATGCGCTGGGACCCTGGGTTGTGCGGTCCATCCTGCTTCTCAGTTGTTCCTCCTGGTGTATCTGCACTCGAACGTGGGGCCACCCAGTCTGCAATCCACTGTCTTGCCCATGTGCCAGCCACCGCCCTGCCCAAGTCTTCTCTGCCTGGCTGCCCACCTCTGCCTCTCCAACTGGTCTAGGTAAGTATTTCTTCTTTAACTCCTTGGTAGTCAGTCGGTCTTCCATTCTGTTTTTCTGTCAGTTCTGGTTGGTTTTTGTTTGTAAATTTGTTGTTGTCCTTTTGGTTCTGGGAGGAGGCACAGTGTGTCTACCTATGCCCTCATCTTGGCCAGAAGTCCTGGTTAGGAATTAATTTTTAATACAGTGATAAAATCCTGCAGAGCACATTGATAAAAAATACACTACATACACTTATAAACAATCCTTAGAAAAACCGAGAATACAAAAACCAATCAGCTTTGTGCTTGTCTTGTATCATCACTACCTTTTCTATTTTAAATCCCTAAGGTTAGAATAAGAATAGCGGGAAACAAGCTCAGTCTCTGAATGCTGCTCCTGGAGATCTGTTTATTTGCACTTGGCTTGGTTTATTATCTCATTTCACAGCTTCTGTAATACATGGAGGATATGAAGCAACTCCTTTAGAGGTCCTATAGCTATGAACATCTGTGTGATTCCAAGGTTCAGGGAAAGTGTGCTTATTGTCTTTTAAATGATAATGGTAACATTGACTTTAATATAATTAGGTATTTTATTTCTTAAGTAGATTTAGCTGTAATATTTAAATTAAAAGAAGGTTTTTCCTTTATAGTGGAGCTGAGAAGATGTGCACCTGTAGCTGCTATAGGCTGGCCATAACACCAGCCATGTGGAAGAAGTGGGTTCACATTGAGGGAGATAAATCCAATACACAGAAAGATGCAAAAATGAGAGGGAGACTCACACACACACACACACACACACACACACACATGCGTGCGCACCCGCCCCCCCCCCCCCCCCCCCCCCCACTGATGACATTGGATTCCTGGTTCTAGTTCCTCAGGGCTCGGCAGTGGCCTTGACCTTAGGTGTCCTGACACCTGGCTCCTCTTCTTTAATTCTGCAAACTGTGTGAATAGCTTTTCAGGAAATATTATTTGTAGTTGCTGTTGTTGCTGATGCTGTTTCTGTTGCAATTTCTGCTTAAGCTAGCTCAAGTTTCTATCGTCTGCAACTAAGGGTCCTTATACATTTAGGAACATGTTCATCTCAAAAGGTTTATACATCTCAAGTATAATCTGGGCTCAGAAGTTCTGTGAACAGGAAGGAAGGGACCATGCAGTGTTGTTATGGCCTCTGAAATGGTCTTTAGTGGCTGAATGTCAGAAGGCCTAAAAGAGTTCATTATCATAGTGCTAAATAAGAGAGAAAGTTATATACTCTGGTTTGCCTGGAACACCCTAGTTTGTACCACTTGTCCTTGTTTTCTGTCAGGCTTGGCATTTGTCTCAGAGTTTTAATTTTCTAAATAAGCATTAGTATATATAATTGTATTAAAATAATCCAGCCTCAGTTTGTTAAAGTACCACCTCTCATCTCTATCTTCTGCAATGGTCTCATCAGATACGTGAAATATGTGTGCAGTGAAGATTCTTTTTAACATACGATCTAGTCTAAAAGACATCCAGCAACAGCCTGTTTCTCTTCTCCTAATCTACCCAACAAGCAATCCTTCTCTTTATTTTTTTTATTTTATATTTTATTTTATTTTATTTTATTTTATTTTATTTTATTTTATTTTATTTTATTTTATTTTTCTCGTTCAAGGACATGTTCATTGAATTTTAAAGAGAAGGGAATGGAAAGAGAGAGAGAGAGAGAAACACTGATGTGAGAGAGAACATTGATTAGTTGTCTCCTGTAGGCACTCTAACCCGGGATCGAACCCACAACCTATGTATGTGTCCTGACCAGGAATCAAATCAGTGGCCTTTTGGTATATGGGACTGCACTCCAACCAGACTGAGCCAGACCAACCAGGGCTCACATTTCTCTTAAATGGCAGTATGCAGAATGAGTGAAGGCACATCTAAAGACAGCAAACTCTTGCCCTCTCTGGTGGTGGTAGAGATGTGTTCAAACTTGTGGCCCTAGTCAACCACTTGCAAGACCTTCCAGCTATGTCCTGAGTCATGCTATTGCCTTCAAGAGGCAGGAAGCTTCCAGGCTCCTAGTTAGGGTTCCAGGATTAGGATGATCTGTAGGAAATTGTAGGTTAGGTTTACATGAAATACACATAGGCAATTACAGGCAGAGCTGTCTTCATGTCGGTATATACAGTATAGTTTGCACACCTTTCCTCTGATGATTTTGTCATTATTGTATGGTGGTTTGCTGCAGTTACTTGTTTCTATCTTGTTGCTTGGTAACACTTTAATATTTTGCCATAAGTCCTTTTAGGCAATGGCGAACTTCAAAATAAGTGCATATCCATCAAAGAGTTAAATGCCAACCTTTTACAGGTTGATTTACTTATAAATTATATTCCACATGTCATTAAGCAAGGAATTATGATAAAATTTGTTTTTGAATAAGTAAAAGTATGCATAAAGGTTCACTTGTGTTCCCAAAGTCTCTTTCTCTGTGGATTCATTTCCTTGTGTGCGTATGTATACATAAGACTTTTAAATTACAAATTACATTCTAATTTTTTGGAAACTCATGGCAAGCTGAATTAGGAGTATATTGGGCAATTATCCAATGGATTTATTCACAGGAAATAGCTAAACCTGATAATGAGTAGATAACTCATTCATTGCCTAAACTCAACTGATAATTGCTCATAAGTTTATTTTCCTTTGTTTATGTAATACAGATTTTTCCAGCAAGTGTATCAAAATATGTTGCTGATGGGGAGAGTTCTAAACATTCTAACACATGAACTTGCTTTTGCTTTTCCCTTTCTATGTAAGAAGCAATGATGAGTAAGACAATTAGATACCTCAGTTTATCATCTTCTTCAAGAACTATGCTCTAGGCAGGTTATTACTGGCTCATGGTTCTTTTTTGTGTCCTCCACTTAAGTTCTCCCCTAAAGTCTTAATTCTCCATTGAAGTTTTCTTCATGGGAAAAATAAAGTAGCAATATTTGCACATTATGATAGCATAGTGATGTAGTGGCCTGGAGTCTCATACTCCACACCCAAAGGAAAATAAGCAGAAATCATAATAACCAAAGCTAAAGATTCACCAGGAGAAATCAATCACAGAACCAGACTAGGATATTAATTTCAAAACACTAAAGATTATGTTTTTTGATAATAGAAGCCAAAGAACCTGAGGTGACCGGTCTTCTTTCCCAGCAGCCTCATCAAAGAAACAAAAAGAAAACTGACAAGATCCTGAGAAATACTACATACTTTATATCCTTCAACTTGGAGTGAAGCCGGCTAAGGGGTTGCAAGGGGGAAAACCCATGACTAGGTCAAGTAAAGTCTCTCAAGAGCAGAAAACTCTACATGTCACCAGAAGACCTTAGTAGAGGCTCAGTGGCAGGGAGCTGAAATGGAGGAAATGAGTCACAGACCCAAAGGGTCACATCCTGACTGAATTGAAGGGTCTCCGATCTAGGACAATTAAGGGGAGCTTTGAAGAGTAAGCAGAATCTATGTCCTTAGCAAGTAGTTAATTTAGCCCCATCTAGATTCTACCCTTTTCCTTCCTCTGCACGCATAGACTATAGCCAGTGTATACACTGCCTGGTACTTCAGGTGTAGCATAAAAAGGGCTGAGAAGGAATGGTTTAGGATAACTGGGAAGAATATTTTTACTATTCCTCTCCAGAAAAATTTTAAAACCAATCATTTAAGGAAGTGTCTCTTGAGTATAGGAACTGTTGGGATTGGTTTACAAGTCTGTTTCACATGAACCAACAGCCAAAGGAAGAATTTTTACATCGTCCTCCAAGTGTGTCAATACAACATGGTTGTATTTTTCTAACCCCAAAGAGTATTCACACTCTTTCCCACAGTCATTTTGACTTTTATGGTGTTTCCTTTTAATCAAATTGTCATTAACATCTGTTTTAAACAACAAGACATTCCCACGGTAGCAAAACTATGATGATTTTTTCATATGGAGAATGTAATGGAAACACATGAATTGAGGAAAACAAACCAACGACGTTAAAACCTTGGAATTAGGGGGGGAAACTCTGATCAGTTAATCTAAACCTCACTTTGTGGGGAGGAAAGTGAGAAGGAGTCACTACTCCCACAAAGTTCTTCCTTGCTAAAATCTGCAGAGAAGAACCAACTAGTATCAGAATTTCAGTTATATTGAGACAAGCCACCACTAACTCTTCTGTCCCATTGTTCCTTGTAAGGACTTTCCCGAGATGGCAGGAGCCTTTCACACTTAGTCTCATTGTCATTAGTGGGTCTTTTGTGTCATAAGTAATGTGGTAAGATGAACACATTTTTCTTAATAGCTCTGGTACAGGGTAACTCTAGGGGTCAAACGCTATTAGATGATAACTAGAAGGAGCACTTACCTTTGCTGTTAGAGTCGTTCCATGGATAAAACTGTGGGTATTGCCCATCTCAGCCGGCATGAATTTTTACCCAGCTCCATCACCAACTGAAGTACTAAAAGTAGGCAAGGACCACAGAACTAACTTAGTCAACATGTTCTTTTTATAATAGGTTCTCCATCATGTTCCACAAACAAGAGCTCTCCTCAGGTCCATCAAAATCCATACCAGGCCTGTTGCTCCTTTAAACACTGTACTGTGGTGTTATACCCAAAATATGGGTATATTTCACAAAAGGCCAAGGAAAAATTGGTTTAAAAAAAGTGTTTTTATATAAATGCCCTGAGATGCTAATTTTTTGTGGGATCAAAATTTTATAATTAGATGCTCAGAGGTGGAAAGAAAATCTCAGATATTTAGTTTTGCCCTCTCTCCAGTCTATTCTTATTTGATGTGTGATTTCTTATAATCTCATCTTTTCATTTACATCTGTTTAACTTAACTGGGAGCCTACTAATCTCTGCTACACACTGGGTATAGAGTGCAGAACAAAACCCATAGTCTCTGACCTTATGAAGATTCAAGTCTATTGGGAGAGGCAGAACTAAATTATCATGCAAATGACTATATAATCTCAGTTTGGTAAGCTTCCATTGCTGTAGTTGCATGGCACTTACTACTTTTATATATAGCTGTTCTGTTTGTATAGTACAGACTATGAGGAAGTACTTCTACAGCTGCTTCTACCTCACACAGTGTGGGCCATCAGTTTTCACATGCTTCTGGGAACCATCTAAGCACCAGGTTTGCACTGTCTCCTTTGGTCTTTGCCAGAGTTTTATATTCTGTATCTTAGAAAAGCGTTGTTGTTGTTTTTTTAATTCAAATTTATGCCCTACCCATCTTGATCTAGTACCCTTGGAATACAGCTGCATATGAAATTCTCCCAGTTTCTGCTAGTATGAGTTGGCTAGAGCCTACAGCTCCTTTGGAAGAGTCCCTTCCTTTTTTTTCTTATGGGCTCCAAAATGTTCCAGCTGGGTTATCATTATCCTTGTGGCCAGGAGGGAAGTGAGGACAGATCCTGGTTGTGACTCATGCTGTGTTGCAAGGAAGGACTTCAGTATAATCTTTGAGTAAGGGAGCAGTTTATACCCTTAATGGAGAGGAATAGGCCCCTTCTGAGGCTCATAAGGCAAGGGTATCTGCAGACTCAAGAATTTCAGACAACTACAACTATGTGTCGGGATCTCATTCTTTCCCATACAGCATCTGATCTTGGCATACCAGGCATAGCAGAACCTTGGAGTTGCCTATTCTTATTAAGTGCTGGCCTTGGTCCTCAGCTTTCACTGACACTATCTATATAGATTAAAATCTTTTGTGTGCTACAATGAATGCCCTCTGGCTTACAGATTTCATTTTTAATTGTCAATTAATCATGTCAGCCTTTCCCAAAGAGTCAATAGAGGTTAGCATCCAATTCTTCTGTACTTGTAGTTATTACTTACCCTATATTTCTCATTTGCCAAAAAACCATTTCAGATCACTAACAATGACAGTTTTAACAGAAGCATGGATGCATTATACACGGAATATCTGCGTTTCAACTACTACCAGTGCTGGAGTCATCATTGTCGGCTGGGTGGCAAGTAGTTCAACTTCAAAACCCCATCTTGGTGTTTGATTTCTTGGACTCCACTTCTGGTACCAATTGTTGCCTGATTAGTCCCCTTCAAAGAGAGCAGGGAGTTTATTAGGGCATACTTAGGATCGACACCTATGGAATGGAAGAGATCTAAAAAAGACACGACCAGGTAAAGGAATAAATTGGGCTGTGCCACAGTATCAACAAAGGCCTCAACTGACCTCATGGGAAGTTCTGGAACTGGGTTGGTCCTTTAGAATGGTCTCAACTTAGGGCAAGGGGGCTAGCTTTTTATGCCCCTGAGTCAACCAGTCAGTGAATAGGGCTACCCGGGAAGGCTGTGTGACCTTGGACAAGGTGAGCTGCTTCAGCAGAGGAACTCATCAAAGACATACCTGGGTCTATCTTCTGGGAGTAACGGGCATCATATTTATTACTGAGAGCATGAGGGAACTTCTGGATGTGGCCCATTTTAACCAGGAGTATGCTCGAAGGCATGCAGAATGACGGGCTATCTCTAATATCCTCTCTGTTTAAACACCTGTACTTGACCACAGTTCCCCTCTGCACTGATTACTTCATAATGCAAAAGTGCATCTGTATCCACGAGGCAGTCTTTCTACAGAGTACCCAAGAGGGCCTGTTTTACCTCTCTTTTGGGCCTACCTGGGCTTTCTACCATCTTAAAAGCACTTAAATATTTTTCAAAACTGAGAAAGGAAGTAAGAATCTTTGAATTTGACCTTGTTTTCTTTCCTCCCCTGTCATGGCTTCTTTCCTAGTTTATGGCATTTCCTATGCTACATTCTCTGAATACTCTTCACTCTGAGTAATAGATATATAATATATATATAGCTCCATTGTAAAAGTCCACTAGATCTGTAAATGGCATTTCGGAATTTAGAAATTCCTGTTCACTTCAGCAAATGTGGCTTTCAAATCAAGACTTTCTACAGAGGAAAAAATAAAATATATAATTTAGCAATCAAATCTGATTAGGGACTTTACAGTTCTCCTGATGCCCTATAACCCAATGGTTTAAAGGATGGTAGTCTCTCTGTCTGTCTGTCTGTCTCTCTTTCTCTCTCTCTCACACACACACACATACACACACACACACACATCATTTTAGTGAAAGGAACATAGTTGTGTTTAAAGTTTTGCAAATATTATAGTTACTATGATAGCGGAGTTTCAAACTTTATATATACATTGGCATAATATATTGAAGTTCTAAAAATTATTTGCATCACACCCTGATTTTTCTATTCATAGCCATCCTCCATACAAGTGGTAGAAACAACTTTCTATATGCTCTGACTTTGAGGGGGGGCAGATGTGGTAAATGACAAATAAGCCAATTAAAATGCTTAAGAGCATTTGTAAATCTACAGCAGAAACAAACAAGCTTGAAAACAAAGCTTTTATTTGAAGCAGAAAGGCTCTGTTGAGAGAAACATATATAAGTAAATTCCGACTTATCCGAACCCATATAACTTGAAGCAGATTCCAAGAATACAGGACATATCACTGATGTTCAAGTTATATTAACTGGCCCACCGAAAAAAAAAGAACCTAATGAGATGACAGATGGAAATGGAGGTGATGTATTACTGAAAATCTAGAATAAGTTGGTTTCTAAGAAAAAATTCTTCTCTACCTGCTTTTTGAGTAGGAAAATTAAAGTTCCAGATAACTGGAAAACACTGGAGAACAAACATATGGTAACTGTTTTGGATACTCCTGAAAGTGGCCTAGGAGACCACAAGCTTCATAAAGAAGTTCCATGTGTAATATTGTACTTTAGAGTAGGTCAGTGATGACTAAGGGAGGTGACTAGGCTGATGGTCCTGCAGGTGACCTTACAGAGTCACAAGCAGCTCAAAGGATAAACATCACCAGTTCTATCCAATACCCAGTTTTACTTCCTCCTCTGACATCTGAGAGATGGATTTCCCAGTCCACAATTAAGTGGGACCATGTTCCTAACTTGGCCAACGAAGTGAGTTTATAAGTGATATGTCAATTTTGGGGGCTGAGGTACTAAATCTTCCCTAGTTGATTCTACAGTCTGTGTCTTCCCCTACCATAGTGACAGAGAAGGCCAAATAGCCTAGATCAACGATCCCCAACCTTTTTGACACCAGGATCTAGTTTTGTGGAAGACAGTGTTTCCACAGATGGGGGTGGAGGGATGCACAGCTAGGCTGTCTGTGAGTGAAGCTTTGCTTGCTTGCCTGCTGCTCACCTTCCGCTATGCCGCCCAGTCCCTAACAGGCCGCAAATTATACCAGTTGGTGGATAGGGGTTGGGGACCCCTGGTTTAGAATGCATAACTGCAAGATGGTTGGTGGAGCCCTCTTCAGCATGGCTCCTGAGTGACTATATGGAGCCAAGCTCCCTGGAAAACCCCAACAGACATGCAGCATGAGTTAGAAATGAACTTTTGTATGTCAGTATCTGAGATTTGGAGATTATTTTCTCCCTCCCTCCTTTCTTCCTGTCTTTCTTCTCCTCTTTCTTTCCTTGTTTCCTGCAGCATAGCCTCTCCTATTCTAACAATGGGTAGTACAGGAAAACTCTGAAGCTTCCAAGCAGCAGGTGCCTGAAGGGCCTGAAAAGACTGGAGGTTAGAATGAAGAGGATTTAGAGGATGTGGACTTCAGTAGTCATCACCAGCTTCATGATGGCAATCAAAAAGCCTAGATTTGATCAGAAAAAGCACAGCAAAGGCTAGAGAACTTCTTTTGATTGCAGAATAATATATAAGTAATATATGGCAAGTAATACTTATATAATTAATATGTATGTAATATGTTCTTTGGAAATTTAAGTCTACTCTAAGGAAAGGGAAGAAAAGGAGGAGGAGGAAGAAGGAGCAGAAGAGGCAAGAGGAGGAGAAGAAGAAGGAGAAGAATTAGAGTAAGAGGAAAAATCTTGAGCAACTGAATTTAAATACTGAATTGATCACTTTAAAATCAGAAATGATGGCATTGCTTCAAATTGAAAAATTCATTTCTTCCTTCCAGTCACAAAAATTGAGAGGTCATCATATAGATTGAGTAGCCAAAGCAAAATAAAAAGTAGTACAAAAAGCTAACAACAAGCAGAACTGGCTTTTACAAAATTGAGGCAATAAAGATAATTTAAAAAACCCTGAGAATAAATGATAATGCAATAATTAGAAGAGAAAATATTATTTTTATTTCCAGATGATCCAATGGCTAACTTTAAAAAGTCCAAGGATTCAACATCAAAACTACTAAAACAACAAAAAAGCTCAGTAGGTTCTGTGGTTTCAACACAAATAAACAAAACCATTAATTTCCTCAATTTAAAAATCAGAAGTTATAAAATGCCACTTTAAGATGTTCCATTCACATCAGTATATTAGTTATATTTAGCATTTTGTTGCTAATAACAGTTTGGTAAAATGTCTGGTTTTTGAATAATAAATAATTTCCCTATATAAAAAATCACAAACGGTAAAATGCAACTTTAAAACATTCCCTTACAATAGCATGTTAATTATGAAATGGATTTTGTTGCTAGTGGCAGGCTGAAAATAAAAGCGGCATAAACAAGGTAGATGTCTCTTTATCTTTCACTAAAAAGTATAGTGAAAGATAGGCAATCGAGTGTTGGTATGACTGTAATTATCAGGTTTCTTATCTCTGTGCTTTGTTGTCCTTAAAGAGTGGCTTTTCTATCATCCAGTTTCCTTCTATGTTTACAATGGCAGCTTGAGCTCCAGCCATCATGCCACCATCCCAACGCAGAAAGCTGAATGTCACATGGGGCATGTTCCCCTGTATGTCCCCACTTTAATAAACCTTTCTAGAAGTTTCATCTAACAACTTTCACTTATGTCCCATTGACCAGGAATTACCCACTGGCCATACATAGCTGCAAGGGAGACAGGAAAATGTTGGTTTTTAACTGAAAATTTTGTCATCTGGAATCAAACCAATATTGTTTTATTAAAAAGGAGAAAGGGAGAATGGATATTAGTGTTGGAAACTAGCAGTTTCTGCCATAAACATGTTTAAAACTGCATGACACTTAGAATATTAAGGATTTTTTATTGGCATATAAAATTGGAATAAATTATAGTAAAGTTGAAAAATATAGTTGGAAGTGCAATGATGGTGGCCTTGGGTGGGGGAATCCTGAGGATGCAGTAGATTGTCAAAAATGTTCTAGTTTTTGTTTGGGGGGGTAGATTTGTGAATGCTTATTTCATTAATAAAAATTAGCAGCTAACTAAACATGATACATCAACAAACAATGCATGATACATGAACAAACAATAAGAGTGTGTTATGAGCCAAGATGCATTATTATCCTGTTTTAAAAATGAAAGTACAATTTTGAATCCTAATTTTTTAATTAAAAAATGAAATGACTCTAACACATATGGAAGAATAAATGGGTGGGAAAGCCAAGGAAAAGTGGAAAAAAGAGGATAAAGAAAACAATGTTCACTAACTGTCAGATTTTTAAAAATCCTAATATCATTTTGATGAAGCACTTTATTCTTGGGGGGAGGGACCAGACGCCAGTCATAAAGCTATGCGCTCGCAGATTCATGGGTGAAGCTCTTTGCATGCTTTATGGGGAGTAATGAAAAGAGATTACTTGTTCACTCTTCTACATTGAAGAGAAGTTATTACTGTTGTGCTCATTCTACTACGTCCACCCATGACTCCTGTAGGGATTTCAAGGTGCCTTTTTTTCTGTATCATTATCACCTTCTGCTACAAGTCTGTTGGTTGCCTAGCCCAACATCTATTCTCTCTCTTTCTGCCCTGATCTTATTTAGCACCTCAATAATGTGAACGGGAATTTTGTAATTCCTAGGAAATTTTCTTTTTTAAAAAGATTTTATTTATTTATTTTTAGAGGGAGGGAAGGTAGGGAGAAAGAGAGGGAGAAAAACATCAGTGTGTGGTTTCCTCTCACATGCACCTCCCACTGGGGATCTGGCCTGCAACCTAGGCATGTGCCCCGACTGGGAATCGAACCAGTGATTCTTTGATTCCCAGGCTGGTGCTCAATCCACTGAGGCACACCAGCCAGGGTAGAAATTTTCTTAAAAGACAATTGAGTGTACCCTTTGTCACTTTTGCTTCTGCTTGGGACTGTGGCTGTGATGGCTGGAGCTGAAGCAGCTGTTCTAAACATAGGGGAAAACTGGATGACAAAAAAAAGCCATTCTCTAAGGATAGTAAAGCAGAGAGAGATAAGAAGACTGATAATTGCACAGCCATACCATCCCTGGATGGCCTATCTCTGCACTAGTGAAAGATAAAGAGACATCTGTCTCATTTATGTAGATTTATTTTCAGTCCCTGTCACTAGCAGCAAAATCCATTTCATGACTGATACACTATCATAAAAGAAATATTTTAAAGTTGCATTTTATAGTCTGGGCAACAAAAGTAATACATTTGTTAACAGAGTGGAGGGGAGAGCTTGGAGCAACTCAGGAGTCCCTGTGACTTCACGGAGCCACCAGTCTCTGGAAGGCCACTCCACTGCCAGAGATTCTGCCCCCCTGGGGCATAGTTGAAGGTCACTCTGGGTTACCTCTGTTTTCCCACCAGCCAAAGTGATCTTGTTAAGACTTACCTTCTGTAGATAGAATTATAAAAGCAATAGAAAGCTTTTTCAAATGTATAGCTATCTTTTAGCATATGGAGTAGTACAATACATGACCTCCTATGCCAAAAATTGGATATGTCCCTCACTATCACTGCTACTTCAAATGGAAAGTCCTTACTGCAAATCTAAAGTGACAATTGTGGAGATTCTAGCCAACAACCTGACAGTTAAAGAGCAAGTTACGGTCAATTTGAGGATGGAGCTGCGGAGATTTAGGGGTGTTGGGGAAGAAAAGATGGAAGTAAAGATTTGAAGTGAAGGCTTGACTATTGAGAGTGCATGAGAACTCACATTGGGTAAAGTAAGCTTTGCTAAAAATTTTCTCCAGCCCTAAAGGATTGTGGGATTCTTGGCAGGTCAGTATTTCTAGCCTGTGAGGGACAGATGCATTACTCAGAAGTCTGGGCGGCACAACAGTCAACTGTCAGGATCACTGTTAAGCTGGAAACTGCAAAGTGGCTTCTTTCCAAGTGTACCTGAGTCATGGACTTCATTCTTGGAGGATGTAAACATATTTACAAGGAACTTTTCCATTTTTTCAGATTAGTTAAATAATGCTGATTTATAATAAGATGTTTCTAAAAATTTAGGTACTACTATAAAAGCACAGTTTGAATTTAAAAATTAAAATAGAGACAGAGTCTTAACATTTTTTTTTTCCATTTTATGTATTCTCTTGGCAGTTTGGGTCAAAGGATACCCGTCAGGAGTCAATGCTCCGCTCACTGCTGTATATGTGGGTGGTGAATAGCACCCTTTCTTGACTTGCAGAAATATTTTTAATGTGTAAATGCTAGAAGATAGTGAAGAAAGCTAATAAGACGAGAATGTATTCATTTTAAACATGGTGTTGGGGGAGAGCTCTCTGAATACCCTGAACTGCCAGAAAAACAAAAAAGTGTGTCCTACAGAAAAGCCTGAAAACACTTCCCTGGAGGCACAAAGGAAAAACACGGCTATTTAACTTCAGGTATATCAAGAGAAGGCAGAGTTGATTGGAAAAAAAAAAAAAAAAAAAACAATAGTGCTGGAGAAAATGGGAGGCATCAGGAAAAGAAGAAGACCAAATACGCAATAGATTGACTCCATAAAAGTTTCAGCCAGGAGCTGAACAGGGCCTTTGAGGATGAGCATCACTCATCACTCATCACTCATCACTCATTCCCAGGGTCAGCAGCAGTCAGAGCGCGCTTGAGGGCATGTAGCACACACACACACTCAATTCTTTCTCCACTTAACCTTTCCTATCAGTTAAATCAGCAAAATGCCTGCATTGTCTCATAAATATTCAGTCTCATCCAGACAACACTAGGGGGAGCAACACTGTAGAGTAAGAGCTGTGAAATTTTGAGCTTCACACTCATTCTAGGAATATTAAAAATGACGAAATCTCAGACAGGAATGGCTGAGAAGTGGCAGGATGTCCAGCAATGTGAGGGTGGGCAGCTTCTCTAACTAGAAAGGGAAGCACTTTCCCAGGGAGTCAGATGGTCAGAGCTGGGGATGCGGCTTTGGATGGCTGAAATCTTTGTAAGGGGAGTTTTGTTTTTAAGACTATTTCTTGTCAAGTCTATACATTAAAGTCTATACATTTAAGTCTGTACATTTAAGTCTGTACATTCAGGAAACTAGGACTTATCACTCTCAGAGACTTTGCTGCCACATTTTGCAAATTAGCAGGGACATGGCAAGAATAAGTAGGTAGGACAATTTTAGGCCAAGAGCTATACAATTATGACCTAGTCTTAAAAAGAAAACTCTTGAAAACAAAGAATTTTTAGAATGAATGATACTTAAATAATGCAGAGAATACACTATGTTATTTTCTTGTAAGAATATTTTAAAAAACAATTCAAGAAATTTTGAATTAAAGACCAAGAATTATGGGAAAATATTACAGTACTGAGGACAGAAAAAAATAACTAACATATATTAAGTGCCTGTCCTTGTGCTTTGCATATGTTGTTATTTTAAGCTTCACTAGGACCCTAATAAGGTAGGTAGGGCCAATCATATTTTTCAAATGAGAAAATAGGCTCAATATTAGCCAAGTAGTACCCTAATAATTATTTGCTCATCTCACTCTAATATATTTATATAATAGAGATGTTCAGAAGTGACACAGAAAAAGTTAACTTTATTTTAAAATGTAATTAAAATTTCAATTTTTTTAAATTACTTTATTGTTATTCAATTACAGTTGTTTGCATTTTCCCCCCACCACTCCCCGCCCACCCCAGCCAAACCCCCCTCCCTCCCTTGCTTCCACCCTCCCCCTTGGTTTTGTCCATGTGTCCTTTATAGTAGTTCCCGAAAACCCTTTTCCCCACTGTCCCCTCCCCCGTCCCTTCTGGCTACTGTTAGATTGTTCTTAATTTCAATGTCTCTGGTTATATTTTGTTTGCTTTTTTCTTTTGTTGATTATGTTCCAGTTAAAGGTGAGATCATATGGTATTTGTTCCTCACCGCCTGGCTTATTTCACTTAGCATAATGCTCTCCAGTTCCATCCATGCTTGGTATTAAGATTTAATACAAACACTGGAAATGTATATTATCTAAGAAAGCTTTTTGGCATTTGACATTTAGTAAAAAAAATTATTCTTTCAAAAATTAACTATATATCTTATTACCCAAAGCAAAAGCTTGTCTCATAGTGTTCTTGACAATTAAAAATGATTATATATATGTGTATATATACATATATATATTCCTTCACATTTATTCTTCCAGCCCTCTGTCCCCCCTCCCCTCTGACAGCTGTCAGTCTGTTCCATGTTATCCATGCCTCTGTTTCTCTCATGTTCGTCAGTTTGTTCATTAGATTCCCCGTATAAGTGAGATCATATGGTGTTTGTCTTCCTCTGACTGCCTTATTTCACTTAGCATAATAATATGCAGGTCCATCCATGCTATTGTAAAAGGTAAGATTTCCTTCTTTTTATGGCCAAGTAGTATTCCATTGTGTAAATGTACCACAGCTTTTTTATCTGTTCATCTACTGATGGGCACTTGGGCTGTTTCCAAACCTTACCATCATACTTTCATTTTTAGTTCTCTCCACCTGTATCCTGAATAATTTACTTATTCTGTCAAGTTGTTTTTCTATTACACGAAGTCCTTAGTAGCAATGAAACACCAATCCAAAAGAACTTCTGCACCCCAATGTTAAATAGCAGCACAATTTACAATAGGCAAGTGCTGGCAGAAACCTAAAGCTTCATCCATAAATGAGTGGATCAAAAAACTGTGGTACATTTACACAATGGAATACTACACAGCGGAAAGAAAGAAGGAGCTCCTACCCTTTATGACAGCATGGATGGAACTGGAGAGCACTATGCTAAATGAAATAAGTCAGGTGGTTAAAGACAAATACCATATGATTTCACCTATAAAGTGGAACCTAATCAAGCAAAATATAGCCAGAGACATTGAAATAAAGAGCAAACTGACAGTATCCAAAGGGTGTGGGGAGGTGGATAATGAGGGAAAGAAGGGGAAGGGTCATCAAGGAACATGTATAAAGGACACATGGACAAAGTCAAAGAAGGGAATGGTTAAGGGTGGGAGGTGGGGGTGGGGGAAAGTAGTAGGGGGAAAATGGAGACAACTGTATGTGAACAACAATTAAAAAAAATAAAAAAAATAATAATACTGTTATCATGTCTGCAGATTCTGTCCCAGATGGATTTTATTTTCTCTTGTATGTTTTCTTAATTTTTAAAGAGAGTTTGTCTTTAGAGGTGCTTGTTTATTTTCCTGGGAGAATCCCGTGGGAGTGTGTTGGGTCACGTTCCACAGAACCAGACACTTGAGATGAGGTTTTGGTGGTGGTGCTTATTAAGGAAGTGTTCCAGGAAAACTGGCAAAGGGGGTGGGGGTGGGACAGAGAAGAGGAGAAATCCCAACATGTAGATGATTTCAGACAAAGTCCCATGAAAAATTATCTCAGGCTGATGCTGCAGGGGCCTCGGGTTTCAAAGTTATGCCACAGAGTTGTAACTGAGGCTAGAAAGCTATGAAAATTGCGTGAGTAGTGGATGTGTTTTAGAGGGCAATTTTTTTAAAAAGGAGGCCCAGTAGGTGCTGGATAGGAAAGCACACCAAAGGAGGGTCCCCACCCTGCCCCGCCACCCCAAGAAAGAATGAAAATAGATCCAAGGATCTGGGTGAAGCACAGACTCTGACATCTGAGGACCATTATTTATGTTTGGTTCTAAATTTGGGGATTTTCTGTTACTATGTGGGTTTCCATTCTGAAAAATACCAGGCCAAAGGAGCTAATTTCTCGTTTAAAAATTGTTTTCACCCAAAGCACAAGCCATGAGGAGCTTGCCTGTCAGCTCCCTGGGCTGCTGAGCCATTTTCCCCTTAGTTCCTCTTTACATGATGGGAATAAATCCTGTACAAAAGGCCTTTAAGCAAGGTTTCCTTTCAATCCCCTAATCTGTTCTGTGTAAGAATTAAAATCCAGTCTAGGCATTAGCTGATTGAATTATCTCCCATAGCACCTTCTACGGCTGCACACGTTTGCACGCAAGTCTGGTTGAAGACTTTGGGCTGTGTCTTCGAAAGGGCTCTTCTTGCTCCTGCTTTGGTTTTCTGTTTATATAGTATTTCAGTTTCGGATCTTCTATCTCTTCTCTCTTTCAGATGAGTTTTGTGTGGGAAGAATTTCAAATCTGAACTGAAAGTAAGATTCTTGCCTTTCCAGTCTCTGTCTGGACACCAGTAGTCTTTGAGTGAACCCTACATTGTCCCTTAAGATGAGTGATGGAGAAAAGTAGGAGGGAGGGTACAGAGAAAGCTGTGACATCAAAGCATTCCAGAAATGAAAGTGTGGAAAAGTTGATATCCTCAAGAGGGGTAAACAGGAAGAACACGCCACCACCATGACCAGAAGGCGTGATGAGCGTGTTTGTGTGCTCTGTGGCCTACAAACGTATTTGATTCCTGCAGCATGAACAGAATTGGTAGGAAATCCTCTCTTTTATACTCTTTTCTTAGAAAATAGTATGAGATTTTCGACATAGTCAGAGAAACAACTGAAATGCAACCTTCCTCATTGTTCTTCCAGCCTCTGAAACAGAAAAATCCCCGTGTGCTGAGTGTATGACAGGAACTGAGACTGGAGTCTGAAGTTAGGATTTTTTTCCTTTAGTACTTTGTGAAAAGTACTGTCATAATACTGCCCCTCCTAACATGCCTTATAAGGTAACAGCCCAAATGAAGATGTAGAAGAAGCATTTAAGCTTCCAGCAAAGACAGTTTTGGGCAAACACTTCAAATACAAACTGTAGGGCTGATACTGAACCCTTTAAGCTATAGTTCCAAAGTGTCAAGCATTATTTTGACTCTCTCAGATGCAAGTATGTGTACTGAAAACATAGGATGATAATAATGTGACAGGCTTGTAAAAACCATGGTCACGTGGGGCACACCATTCTGTCAGGAAGAGTTTGAGCAGGTTTATAAAACTCTTTAGACAGAAAAAGATATTGTTAAGAATAGCTCTAGTCACACTGTTGATGTAGGTGATTGTTGTGTTCAGGTTCTTACAGAGATTGTACTATGAAAATGATCAACTACTCAGATCCCGATATTAGTTTTCCATTCCCTAGGAATTGAAGGAAACTCTTAAGGAAATGTAGCAAGTATCTCAGCTTCCATCCAAAGATAGAAGAGTTTCTGCCTATGTCTGGAAGACTGGGAGTTTTCCTACAAATTTCTCCTAAGCTAGGAGGAGGTAGAAGTACAGAAGTTTGGTCAAGTCCAATATGTCATTGTTAGAAGGGAGTATATTTGCATTTGCCACTTCAATTATCAATCCACCTGGCCACCCTCAGCCCAAGAGTAAAAGACCTGCAATGAAAAATAAGAAAAATCTCAAGAGACCCTGCATCTTACTGGAAGTGCTGGCATTGGTGACACAAGAAGAAAATCTCAGCGATGTTGACAACAGCTGCATTGGTCATATGGGTAACGATAAAATACTGACTCCAGTGCCTTCTATTCTCTGCACGTAAAACATCAGAACACCTGGCCAGAGACGAGAATCCTCAGTCTTGGGCTACTTGGTGTCAGCAGGGGTCTTGCCTCTGGGCAGTGGCAGTGGTAATGCTAGTGGATAACAACGGCACAACTGCCAATCTGAATTTAGGCACTTTTGGACCCATTTTCTCAGTGATCTGGATTAGGAGATAAGAAAAATGGTAGGTTACTCCATGGCAGTCAGCAGAATGCTGTTAGAACTTGTGTGAGAGACTGGATATTCTTAAATTTATTTGAGAAGATCTGGGGGTCATATTTGTTTTTCTTTTCATTTGTGGAATGCTTCATGAATTTGTGTGTTATCCTTGCATAGGGGCCATGCTCATCTTCTTTGTATTGTTTCAATTTTAGTACATGTGCTGCCGAAGCGAGCCCTGTGGGTTATGTATTTTGAGGAGTAAGCCAACAACTTGTCCATCACAAACACATACTTCAAACAACTAAACAGATGATTGTGTACATGGTCATAACCAGATGACCAATACAGAAATCAAATAGACTGTGTAATTGGAAGCAGGAGATGGAGAAGCTGTATTCTCTCTGCCAAAACAAGAGCAGGAGCAGATTGTGGTACTGACCACAAATGGCTAATATCAAACATTGGAGTAAATCTGAAGAGCGCTAAAAGAATTATAGTGCCAAAATATAACATAATAACATTCCTAATGGATTTAAATTCCACATAAAACACAGATTTGCACTGTTAAATGTAATTGACCGAGAACCAGAAAAACTGTGGACTGAGCTACAAATGTTATTAGAGATGAATGCAAAAAGGCAGTGCTGGGTGTAAAAAAAAGGGAAGGAAAATTAAAATGGATGACAGAAGAAATGCTGAACATTGTTAAAGACAGATGAGAGGCAAAAGTAGAGGTTATAATCCTGAACATAGTTTTTCAATGATTATCACATAGAGACAAAGAGAACTATTACAAGAGTCAATGCAAGGAGATAGAAGAAAACAACAAAAAGGGGAAAACAAGAGATCTCTACAAGGAGATTCAAGAAATAAAAGAGAAATTCAAGCCTGGACTAGGAATGCTGAACAACCACCAAGGAAGCATGTTATCTGAAGAGGAGAAAATAGAAAGAAAGTATAAACAATACACTGAAAATCTATACAGAAGAAACAAAAGAATGGCAGATATGTTTGAAGTTTTCTATGAGGAGGGATGTATAATTCTAGGAAGCTTCTCTAAAATTATTGGGAAGAAATAAATCACCAAGGGTAAATGGGTTACTAATAGAATTATTTCAGGCCACAGAGACAGAATCTAATTCTAACAAGAATATGTCGACAAACTTGGGAAACAAAACAACGATCTACACAGACTGGAAAAGTTCAATATACATCAAAATCTTCAAGAACGAAGATGATGAGGAATGTGCACAGTGATTATAAGATGGTTGCTCTAATTTCCATGCAATTAAGTGGTGCTCAAGGTGATGCAACAAAGACTTCTATCTGATACAAGCAAGAAATGCTGGATGTTCAAGTTAGATTTGAAGAAGGAAAAAATATAGATGCATGCAATTGCTGTGCAAAGCAATTAAACCTCCTCCTGGCATTTTCCAAAGAGAGATCTCATTTCATGCTCACATGTACTACATGGATTTACTTGTATTTACTCTTTTTTATTTCCCTGTATAAGAAGCATTTACTGCTAAAATGTGTAAAACGCATTTTTTTTCTTCTACATCTTCCTATATAACTGAAATTCCCTTTACTATAAAGTTTTCTTGCATGTATTTTCTTTTTTTCTCTTGGAATTACTACTTTTAACCATATCTCATCTTCTGCCTCTCTTGAAATAAGTCTTTTTTTCTTAAAGTTTTGTATATTTTCCTATCCTTTAACTAAGTTTTATTGTTGTCATTGTTTTTGCTTTCCAATGAGGGGAGGTGTTAGCTCTTGATTGTTATAATTAATAGGTCAGTTTTCAGATGTGAATTATCTCTATCGTGTTATTTACTGTATTTCAGAAGAGAGGTTTCACTTCATTTAACTTCCTCTTTGTCTTTTAAAATAACTACTTGAAATATTTTCCCTGGTGTTTTTCCATAGACACAAAAAAAATGGGACAAGGACAGAAAAAAGGAGTATTACGGAAAATGTTTCAAATGAAGTTAGTTTTTTTTAAATGATTTTTGTTTGCCTTGCCAAGTTTAAACCCATGAAGTCATAAATAGATACTAAATACAGAAAGGCCCCAAATGAATTGAACCTATTATATTTTATGTATAAAATACTACATCTTGAGAAACAATCTTTTCAATGTAATAAGTGTTTATAATAAATAAACACCAAATAGCACTAATGTCTTAAAGTTTATGGTTTGATAGGGGTTTTCACTTTATGTTATTTTAATTTTGTGCAAAAATACCCAGAAGGCTGAATTATTCCTTTACATTCTTCAGAGCCTTCTTTCTATAAACTAAGAGCACTGGAAAACTATGCAGTAGAGTGTTCAAGTGAAAGTCGTGCTTGAGACCTTAAGAGCCCAGAGACTCTAGACACATAGCCGCTGGGGAGGTGAGAGGCCGGAGGGCAGCCCCCAAACACAGCTGAATGAGCACAGCCAGAGTGTAAATAAGAAATAAGCTTTTGAGGTTTATTGAGGTTTATTGATATTCTGACAGAATATCTGGACTTACCTTCATTAATATACCCTAAACAATTAGCAAAATGTACAAGAGGAACATCATAATGCTGAAAGTTATATTGATGGTAGCTTGCATAATATGAGACATAAAGATATCTCTACCACATAAGTCAGTAAGTCTATTTTTTAGTGATGCATTATTGAAAAATAAGAAAGTTAGATGAGTACAGAAGATCTCTGTATAGGCTTATATATTTTTTAAAAAGAGGAAACAACCTAAGTTTTCACCTCCTGATGTTAGAATAAAATTAAGATCTTTATTGTGACCAGCTAAGGCCTTGCCTACTTTGCTTCATCTTGCCTCACTCTTCTTTGAATTTACTGTACCTTAGCCAGTGGCCTTCTGTTGGTGCCTCTGAGAAGTGTATCCCTTTCTACCGTAGGGCCTTTGCCCATGATCTCTTCACTTAGAGCACGATGAGCTTCCCTAACCTTTCTTGTCTTTCAGCTGGCTTATCCTTACCTCCTAGCTGAAACTGTCATTTCCATTGGAAAACTTCTGATAGGTCTGGTATTGCAGACCTACTTTCCCTTTGTAATGATAATAATTTTATTTGAAAAAATGTTTCTCGTCATTTATTTAATAGTTTTAATTTTGCTAAATTTAAAGTTTTAGAAGGATAGAAGATATGTCTGCCTTGTTCAATGCTATTTTCTCCTGCTGCACGTGAGACACTTAGTGGACAGTCAGTAAATGCTTGTTGAAATAATATATCAGTCCCTGTCTTAATGCTCTTTGTTTCAAGAAACAAATGCTCTGTGAGGCTGGTGGAACCAAGAGCATCAACTTGTTCATCTTTAGGACTTTTTTCTTCAAGATCTAAGGAATTTCACTTTCTTTGGCTTAGAAAGATATCTAGATATCTTCCCCCCAAACGAATCATAGAAAAAAGGAAATACACTCTTATAAATGGTTCACATTTGCAAAAGAATAAAAAATTGTTATTATGTGACTGATCCAATGTAATCTTAGAGCTTATCTAAGTTTATTAAATGACCTCAGGATCTGTTTCCCAGATTAGCCTCTGTGATCTGCTGTTCCAGAAACAACATCATGTTCTTTTTTTAAAAAAAATTTGACTCTAACCTTATGTCCTTTTATAGTATTTCCTAAGGAAGTTCATCTGTATTTACATCCACAATAGGAGCTTTTGAATATTCCATATTAAATGCACGCGTATGAGTCTGTATTTCCAGATTTGTGAAATTTTTAGTAATAGAAATACAGGTTTTATATATGCTCTGTTTTTTTTTCACATAAACATTTTGAAAATCCTTAATTCCTACAAACAATCTTTACAGAAACTGCTCTCTGGTTTCTATTGCTGGGTTCATGTTAACTATAGTATGGTGCAGAACAAAGTTCATTGCTTTAAATACAGTATACCCGACCCAAAATGCTATTGGGTTCACATCTGCAAAGTGTTCTCCTGGTATGTCTCAAAGAACACAGATCATTGCTCTTAACCTCTGCATTTCTCTTTACTTGAATCTCTGTTCTCATTTTAAAAAGACTTAAGGGCAGGAGAATATCAATTTCTCCATGAAGGTTGCATTGGATTAATGGCAGTAAAGGCATGATTTAAGGGATGATAGAAGATTCCTTGCTTGATTGATTCCACTGGCCTTTTCATTTGTCCTTTAGGCAATCCATGCTTTGTACTTGAGGGGAGAAGAAAAGGAGTAGCGGCTACTATGACTATTGTCTTCTGAGCTCTCTTGATTTGGAGAGGAGTGTGCTGGCTAGAACTGGAGCCTCTCCTATGGCAGGGAAACACTGTGAAAGTCATGTTGAAGGACTGTTACAACTACAATTACAGAAAGGGCCTGTAACCATCGATTTAGTATCAATTATGTGGCAGCTAGACCCACAGTTAGGTGATTCACAAAACAAGGTGTTAGGGAAAAGGACAGGACAGGATTCAGAGAGGGAAAAGCATAAAATATATTATTTGGGCAGCCAGATGAACAAAGACAAAGATATTACAGTGGTTAGAGCAGGGGGTGTACTGGAGTTGTAAGCAGAAGAGTTTGGTGGGAATAGAAGGGGTTAGTAAGAATGAGGCAAGCTTTGTAAGGGCCTTAAATGACACAATGAGTCATGAAAGTTGTATGAATGTGGTATCACTATGATTGAAGATGTATTTTAAGAAGATAAATATAATATACATGTTTAAAGTGATTTAGGGAGAAAGAGACCAATTAAGAGGTTGATGTAATAACTAATGAGATTCTAGGATAGAAGGGAGGCAGAGAGAAATGAAAGAGACAGATGGAAGTCATTGCTAAACATAACATAAATTAATTAATAGCTGTATGAGGTTAGACAGGGAAGAATAAGAGAAATTGAACAACGAGTTCAAGGTCCCTCCCAGGCTTCAAATGTGACTTACCAGTCAAATGAAACAGAGAATTAAGAGTTGGGGCTACTTTAGGAGTGGGGCAAAGGACAGAGAGAAAGAAAGGAATAGTTTACATTTTTATTATGCTGACAGCACTCTAATTAATATTTAGATTTTGCTGAAATGTTGCTCTCCTAAAACTATAGAGAATTTTTTCCTGATCAATATCAATATTCTGGGATTTCCCTAATGTCCCCCCAAATTATGTCTAACCCCATTGCAATCATGAAGCAAATATATTGCAATTGCTGGTTTACTTCCATCCACTCTGCAGTGTTCTCGAGGGCAATGGGAAAAATCCTGGTTATATTCCCAACACCACTGTGTTCATGGTGGGAGTGGTGAGAAGTGCAATTATTCTCTTTTCATTAGTTTCTTCACCAACATAAAGAAATTGTTAAATTCCTAATATGTAGACTAGTAGTGAGGTTGAGTAAGATGCTTAGCATGATGTCCGGCACATAGTAATAACTCAGTTTGCTTGTTATTATTGTTATTTTCCACAGATGAAGAAGTGAATCCTCGTGCCTTCCAGTCAAGCTCATAGAGGTAAGAATGTTTTCTATCCTATTTTACCAGGCAAATTACCTGTATAATTATGTTACCTATTTCCCAATACTTTTAGTTATTACCTAAATGATGCGGATGATTGCTTCAGCTTTTTACTTCAAGGAGTCCAGACAAAGAAAGAGCTAAAACAATCTGCAGAGACAAGAGAGGCAGAGATCTCTGTGTGATGGAAAGTTGGGACTTGACTGTTTAAATAGTGATTTCATTAGTCCATAGCTAACTGAAAAAGAAAATAAAGATTGAAGTTATAATTACCTTAGACCAAGAGCTGTATTTGGCACCATGACTCGGCCTCAGTATCTGTGATTAAAAACACTTCTGAAGTTATCCCAGTAAACCATCAGTTGTGAGGCCATTATGCCACCCTGTGTCTCAGACTGGGGTCTGCACAGTGGACAGCTGGCACAGCAGAGTAATGATGGGATACATTCCTAATGCAGTGATTTTACTTGAATATCTGGGAAGATATAAAATTTATCTAAATGCATTTTTAAATGTTCACTTTAAAAAAGATACCTGGATAATCTCTAAATATTTGGCAACTAAATGAGTCAAAGAAGAAATTTTAAAGAAAATTAGAAAATACAAAATCAATAAAAAATAATTTCTTATGTTAAATAAAATTGATTTCTAGCTATACTGATCAATAAAACATAAGGAGGCAATGCAAACTACCAATATCAAGAATGGAAAAGGGGATATTAATAAAAATCCTGTAGATATCAAAAGGATACTAAAAAAAATATAAACACCTCTTTGCCATGACATTTACAACTTAGATTCCTTTAAAAGCATAGGTTATCTAAACTAACACAAGAAGAAATTTGTGTACCACCATATCTAGTAAAGAAATTAAGTTCTTAAATAAAAGCCATTTACAAGGAAAATTTCAAGCACACTTGGTTTCAACTTTGAATTCTATCAAAAGTTTGTGGAAAAATAATCTTACCATTTTTTCCCCCAGAAAACAGAGCAGGAGGGAATACTTTCAAATTCATTTTATGAGGCCAACAACAAAAATCCTGATATCAAAATTGAATGAACACTTTCCAAAACAAACAAACAAGAAACTTCCCCCAAGTACCCCCAACTTCAATCTCTATCTCATATCATACACAAAATTACATCCAAATTAGATGCTAGACCCAAACACAAAAGCTGTACCTATATTTCATATTCCTAGAAGATGTAGGAGAAAATGGGCTTAGGGTTGTCTGAATGTTTGTGTCCCTCCCAAATTTATGTGTTGAAATCCTAACCTCCAATGGCAATGGTATTAGTACATGGAGCCTTTGGGAAGTGATTAGGTCATGCGGGTGGAGTCTGTATGAGTGGGATTAGTGCCCTTCTGAAAAGAGATTCCAGAGAGACCCCTGGCCCCTTCTGCCATCTGAGGACACACAAAAAAGTCTGTGACCCAGAAGAGGGCCCTTGCTTGACCATGCTGGCACTCTGACCTTGAACTTTGAGTCTCTAGAACTGTGATAAGTAAGTTTCTATTGTTCATAAGCTATCCAGTCTGTTGTATTTTGTAACAGCAGCCAAAATATACAAAGACAGGTAGACAAAGACTTCTTAGGGAAAAATTCAAAGCATTAACAATTAAAGAAATAAACAAAACTTGAGAATCATTGGACTTAATCAAAATTAAAACATATTTTCCACATTTTTAAAATTATTGTTAAAGTACAGTTATCTCCCTTTCTCTCCTACCCCAGCCACCCCCACTTCCCACCCTTGATCTTACCCCCGTTTGGTAAAACACCACATTAAAAAATGCAAAAGCAAGCCATCAACTGGCAGAAAATATTCTCAATATTTATAGCTAACAAATAACATATTTAAATACATATTTTAAAAAGTTACAATTCAAAAATATGCAACTTGAGACAAAATGGGCAAAAGTTTGAACAGACACTTCATGAAAGAAGTGCATTAGTTTTCCTTCATGGCAAAGCATATTACTAAGTGGTTTATAAAAATACCCATTTCTTATATCAAATTTCTGAAGGTCAGAAGTACAAGTAGGCTCAACTGGGTGGTTTGTTTAGTGTCTTTCAAGCCCAAATCAAGATGTTGGTTTGACTGGGCTCTTATTCAGTGGCTCAGGGGAAAAATCCACTTCCAAGTTGGTTCAGTTTTTGTCAGCATTCAGTTCCTCATGGCTATACGAATGAAGTCCCCATTTTTTTCTGGCTGTTGGCTGGGGACTGTGCTCAGCTTCTAGAGGTTATTCTTAAGTCCTTATCCTGTGGCCCTCTTCATAGAAGCAATAGAGAACCTCCCTCACATCAAATCCTTCTCATTTGTCATCTGACTTTCTCTTACACTACCAACCTCAGAAAATGCTCTGCTTTTAAAGGGATTATGTGATTGAACTAAGCTGCCTGGATAATCTGTCCATTTAAAAGTTAGCCCTAATTTCATCTGAAAACTCCTTTTTGCTATGTAATATAAAGTAATCATGAGAGTGCACTGCAAGGAGGAAAGGACATGACAGTCATCTTAGAACTATGCCTGCCACAAGGAGATATATGAACAACCACTAAACCATGAAAATCTATGCTCAAAATCCTTAGTCATAAAAGAGATGCAGTTAAAACCACAATTGGGAATCGGTACACACCCAATAGAAGGATTAAATAAAAATTAAAAAAAAATGGCCAATATTAAATATTGGTAAGGCTGTGGATCAACTGGAACTCTCATTTTTTTTTTCTGAAAGGAGTGTACAATGTTTCAATCACTATGGAGTACATTTTGGCAATTTCTGTAAAGTTTATGTATAGTTACCATATAATCCAGCAAATCAACTGCTTGGCATTTACCCAAGAGAAATGATAACTATATTTACAAAACTTTCATTGAAGCTGTATGTATCACTATCAAAAACTGGAAATAACTCAAATATATATCTACAAGTGAATGAATAAACAGACTGTGCTGTATTAGACAGTAAAGTTCTCAGCAACAAAAAAGAATAAATTTTGATTCGTGTAACAACATGGATGAAATTTTAAGAACTATATGCTTAATCAAAGAAACCAGACCATAAAAACTATGTACTGTATAACCACATTTATATGCCATTTCTGAAAAGGAGAAACTAATCTCTGGTGAAAGACCTCAGATCAGTGTCACCCTGGGCAGGTGGAGAGGAGAGTGACCAGCTAGAGGCACAGGAAAGCATCCTGGGGAGACAGGCTTATTCTCTGTCTTTAGGGAACATGATTGTGGCAAATGTTTTGGATTTTACATGTAGAATGGGTGGCTTTTATTTTATAGAAAAAATTATAGTTAACAAAGTTGGTTATAAAATGTATATATTTCTAATGAAAGCAAAGATGTGGTATCTTCTTTTATTGCTTAACATCATTCTGAAATTGAGAGTTCATAAATTTCAAGACTAAATACAAATAGGCTATAAGTTTGAAAAGGAGAAGCAAGCTGTCTTCGTTAGTTTGGGCTGCTTAACAAAGTACCAAAGCCTGGGTGGCTTAAACAACAACATTTATGTCTCACAGTTCTGGAGGCTGTTAAGTGTTGGGAACCGCCCTGACTGGTATCAGAAGCTGAAACCCCCGCCTAGGCTAAGGCTAAGGGAACGCCCTTGGAACCGTAAGCCAGCAAGGAGACAAAAGCTTATCTTCCTGGCAGGAATGCTGCTTCTGCTGCTTTATTCATAACTGAACCCCCAAAAGCTTGGTTGGTTAGCCAAAGACGGGTAAGATTCCCCACAGGGGGGAATGACCTAAGCCAGGCACGATCACTTTGGGAGGCCCCCCAAAAGAAGGACTTGGGGGCTGCAGCAAAAGGGGGTGATGGACCCTCGCTCCTCAGCTTTGACATAGCCTGAGTTCTCATCATCTGGGAGAATATCTCCTTATTGCCTTAGTTCCCGTGCTAAGCCTGAAACAATGACAGGGTGGTACAGCTCTGTGCTGAAAAGGGGCGGATTCCCGGGGTGATCAGGCTTAAGAAAGAACATGTAAATTACTGTGAAACCTTCTTTGTTTAGAATGCTCTTGGATGAATGAGAGGGGTCCAAGGAGGAAGTTTGTTCCTCAAAGTCTTACAGTTCTTTGACACCAACTCAATAGACCAGCAGACTTCCTTGTTTTCTATAGTTCCTTACTTCCCCCTGATAAGTACTGTACTTTACCTGAATTATTATGCAAAATGAGCCCAATAAAAGCAGGTATGGACGGTAAATCAGGGCCCTCCCCACTAGGGGGGGTGGCCATTTCGTCTCTACTTCCCCACAGAAACTAGTCTTGTCTCTGTGCATGTGTGTTTGTTTCTCGCGTGTTTTTCGGCGAGCCATCCACAGCGTTCCGTGGTCACTGCTGGCCGGTGACCCACGCGCAACAGGTAAGTCCAAGATCAAGGCATGGGCAAATGCAGTTATTTGTGAGGGCCCTCTTCCTGGTTTGCCAATATCTACCTTCTTGCCGTGTCCTTACATAGTAGAGAAGAGAGAGAGGGGGAGAGAGAGACAAGAGAGAGCTTTAGTATCGTTCTCTTCTTAAAGGGACCTCAATCCCATGGTGGGACCCCAATCCCATGGCAGGCCCCCAATCTCATGACATCATCTAAACCTCTCAAAAGCTCCTCCTCCTAACACCATCCCATTGCAGGGTAGGTTTCCAACATGGGAGGCTGGGGTGGGCGCACAAACCTGCAGTGCGTAACACAGTGTAACTACCATTTCCAGACAAAATTGTGTTTTCTGGGAAGTGAAGGGAACATGGTAATACTGGGAATGTTGAGAAAACAGTAGATGGCTGAATATAAAATAAATACACAATCTGCTAAAAATATAAACAACTAGTGCATTCTTAAGAGCAGTACAACAAATGAAAACAAAATAAGAAATTTGTATGATCAATCATTACAAGATACGAACAGGTCTAGGCAAATTTAATACTGAGCTAAAGAGAAAACAAACTGCAAACATGTTTTTGGATGGAAAGAAAGATGCTAAAAATATGATATTTCTTTGTAAATTACTTACTAGATTTAATAGAATTCCCAAAAGAGAACAGCTAAGAAAATTTTGTAAAGAATGAGAAGGGAACTGACATCCTCAGAACTAAAATATACTTTAAAGCTATAATAGTCAAATACATGATCATAGTAAGAGCATAGAAACATTGAAAAACAGGTCAGTTGAACAGAAAAGGTAGCCCAGAAACAGATCTTATTATGAAAGAGTTATATGTCTATGACAAAAGAGGTATTACACATCAGGGCAGAAGAAAATAATTGTTCAATAAATGGTGTTTGTATAACAAACACATTATTAACTTAGTTCTCATCTAATAGCATAGGCCCAGATTAATTCCAGAATCAAATTTAAAAATTCTCTAGCCCTGGCGGGTGTGGCACAGTGGAATGAGTGCTGGCCCACGAACTGAACTGGGGGGTCACTGGTGCAATTCCCAGTCAGGGCCAATGCCTCAGGTCCCCAGTAGGGGCTGCATGAGTGCAACCACACACTGATGTTTCTCTCCTTCTCTTTCTCTCCCCTTCCCCTCTGTCTACAAATAAATAGATAAAATCTTTTTTAACTCCTTTAAACAAATATAAATAAGGATTAATACTTGATAACTAAAGCACTGAAGTACAATGCAATGGCAAAAAGAAACAAGTGAGCCGTAGAGCAGCAATTTTCAATTGGTGCCACAGCACACTGGTGCGCCACAAGAATTTTTCAAACATGCAATATCTGACTACTTAGTCAGGGGCACTGACCTCTTTTTCCTTAGACTGTCAAATGAAAAAAAATGCCAACAGCCAACAAAATAGCCTTTTGGTGTAAATGAATCAAAATTATACCTATTATTTTCTCAGATAGGCAAAAAATATTTTTTTTGGTGTGTCGCAGAATTTTTGTAATTACTTTACGTGTGCCATGAGATGAGAAAGATTGAAAATAGCTGCCTTAGAGGGAAGCACCATGAAGGCGGAGACCCTAGAGGTCTGACTTATCACTGACTTTTGTGGCCAGTAGGAGATCTAGCCAATTGTATGTGCACAATTAAATCTTTATACAATTCATACATTTGTAAAATGTATGAAAACAATTGTTTATTTTTTGTAAAGGCAGAACCACTATCAATTTTAAAATGGCAAATTGTGAAAAATATTTGTCATATATATATATATGAAATAAGATTAATATCCTTCTCTTATTAAGAGTTCATGTAAATGATAAGAAACTTCTTTGAAGCTCATTAGATGGATAAATATGTGACCAAACTGTTCACAATAAAAAGAATACAGAGATTAATGAGCATTTGAAGAAATACTGAGGACTTCTGGTCAAGAGGGAGGTATAGGTACACACATTTTGCTTCCTTGCAGAACAACAAAAAGAATTACAATTAAATCTCAAAACAAATAATACCCAGAACTGTCAGAAATTCAAAATTAGAATTAGAAGTCTGACAACCAAGAATTTAAAGAAGCCACAATCATCCAGATGGGTATGGGGGCTGGAGATGCAGAGATGGGGCACAGAGGTGAGGAGAGCCGGTGTGGCACAGAGTGACAGTTGCGATGGTGGTGGCAGAACAGATGGTCCCACATTCACCTGTGGTGGATAAAAATAGGGAGGGATACCTTGGGAGTGAGCAATCCCAGCTCTAGACCAGACCACACAGCCCGGGGTTCCAGTGCTGGGAAGATAAATCCCCATAACTGCTGGCTGTTAAAACCACTGGGGTTTGGGGTGGCAGACTAAACTGAGGGATTTTCAAGAAGCTTCACTTAAAGAACTTGCACAATCTTAAAACATACGCAAACCCACCCACTCTGGGATTCAAAACCAGGGCAAGAGCTCAAAGGGTGCCAGTCACATACGGAAAGTGGGTGAGATGACTGGATATGGGGCAATTGTCCAGCAAACTCCCAGAAGCCAGGCAGTAGCACAGTCCCCTCTCTCAGTGCTCCCCCGCACAGAACCGCAAAGTGGTGAAGTGGGTTGCCCCACTATGGCCTAACACTCTGACCTACACATTTATAGGTGCCTTTTATGGAGAGTCAAAGCAGCTCTACTTAATACACGGAAACAAACACAGGGGGGCTGCTAAATAGAGAAGGCAAATAAATATGGCCCAAGTGAAAGAACAGAACAAAACCCTAGAAAAAGAACTAAATGAAATGGAGATAGACAACCTACCAGATGCAGAGTTCAAAACACAGGTGGTCAAGATACTCAGAGAACTCACTGAGTAAGGCAACAACATAAAGGAAGAAATGAAGATTACATTAAGTTAAATAGGGAAAAATCCACAGGGAACCAACAGTGAGGGGAAGGAAGTTAGGATTCAGATAAATGATTTGGAACATAAGGAAGAAATAACCAGAACATAAAGAAGAAACAAGAATCCAGGAAAATGGGAATGTATAAGAAGACTTTGGGATATCTCCAAATGTGCCAACATCTGAATCATAGGGCTGCCAGAAAGAGATATGGAAGAGCAAGAAATTAAAAACTTATTTGAAAAAATAATGAAAAAACTTTCCTAATTTGGTAAAGGAAATAGAAATAGACATACAAGTCCAGGAAGCACAGAGAGTCCCAAACAAGTTGGACCCAAAGAGGACCACACCAAGACACATCATAATTAAAAGCCAAAAGTTAAAGAGGGAATCTTAAAAGTAGCAAGAGAAAAGCAGAGAGTTACCTGCAAAGGCATACCCATAAGACTGTCATCTGATTTCTCAAAAGAAAGTTTTCAGGCAAGAAGGGACTGGCAAGAAGTATTCAAAGTGGTAAAAAGCAAGGACCTACAACCTAGATTACTCTATCCAGCAAAGCTATCATTTAGAATGGAAGGACAGATAAAGTGCTTCTCAGACAAGGTAAAGCTAAAGGAGTTCATCATTAATAAGCCAGTATTACATATAATGTTAAAGGGACTTATTTAAGAAAAATAAGATAAAAACTACGAACATCAAAAAGGCAACAAATTCACAACTATCATCAGCTGAATTAAAAAAAAAAGCAACCAACTAAGCAAACCAGGACAGGAACAGAATCATAGGTTTGGAGCTTATTTGGAGGGTTATCAGCTAGGAGAAAGGAGGAAGGGGGAGAAGGGATAAAGGTGCAAGGATTAAACAGCATCACTGGTAGGTGCAAAATAGACAGAGGAATTTTAAGAATAGTATAGAACATTGAGAAGCCAAAGAACTTACATGTACAACCCATGGACATGAACTAAGGGAGGGGATCACTGGAGGGAATGTAGGTAGTGGGCAGGGTATGGCAAAGGGGGCAAATTGGGACAACCATAATAATATAATAAAATATACTTTAAAAACACTGAATGTTAATGAAAAAGAGTTGTGTATTATCTGTCAAATTATAAGATTAAAAAAATAAGAATATCCAATGAGAGTTTGGTAGTAATAGTGTTACTGATCCAAAGTCTGTGTGTCTGAAGCTTCAAAAGGCCAAAACTCAAAATGTCAGAGTTTGGAGTAACGAAAGGTTTATTGATCTAGAATTTGCCGATAGAGGAGATGAGAGACCTAGTGGTCTTCAAAAAGGAGTTAAAGGGAAGGAGGGATGGAAGAGGCAAGAGGTGACTGAGGACCACAGACATCCAGGCCCTAGCAGGGGTCAGAGGAAGATTGTACTTAGTCTGTTGACCCTAGCTGAAGTGAGTGTGATCACAAGGTTCCTGGAAATATTTGCTAAACAGTGCATACTTCCCTTATCGCTTTGGGAGAGGAACTTTCTGGTAAGGGGTCGCTTTTGTAAAACTCAAGCCATAAACAGAATTCCTCTACTGATTATTGTGTCTGTGTGCAAAAAGTTATTAACCTAAAAGCTTTAGGACGAAAGCAGGCTTGAACAAGATGGGGTGGGGGGAGCCAAACATTTCACTGTTACAAGAGGTCATATCACACAGTTTGATACAAACTATTGTAAGAAAGTAATATTGCATTGTGTATTCTCAGCCTTAAAAATATGTACTACTTTTGACTCTGTAATCACTTTTCAGATAATGTATCTTAAAGAAATTATCCAACACAAAAAAACTTATAAAAAGTTTATCATAGAATTATATATGGCAATGAAAATTTGGCAAGTCTATGCCTAACAATAGAAAAATGGATTTAAATGTTTGGTATAGCCACCCAATGGAATACTATGCAGCCATTTAAATTATTTTTATAAAGATTTTAAAATGTCATTGGGAAATAATGGTTTTAAAAGATACTGTGAGGAAATAGTTTTGTGATTCCCAACAATATAAAATATGCATAGAAAAATAATAAACATACCATAAGTGTTACCTTTTCCTGAAGAGGTACTCTCTCAACACTTTAAAGGGATTATGTTATTTACCCTCACATCAAACCTATGATACTTTTTTTTTTTATTTGTACCACTGAACGACTGAGGAAGCTGATTCACAAAGTAACTAAGTAACTTGCCCAAGTCGCTGGGGTAACACATGGGATAGCAGGGTTTGACGGCGGACTAGCTTCTATATCCATGCTTTTCATCACTGCACTATATGGCTTGTTTCTGTTAAAATGTAACAGAATGTTTTCACTAGTTTTATAGGTTTGGGGCTCATTGCCTCTCTGTACTTTATATAATTTCCAAAGTTTTTACAATAAGCATTTATCATTCTAAATAATCTTAATTAATTTTATTAAGATCCCCAAATCAATTTGATTCTGTATAGTCACACCCAGATCCTATATCTGGGAATTATTTGCAGCCTTGGGAGCCTCTGGTTCCCATTTCTTCTTGTTCACGGGGTCTCCCGGATTTTACCCACAGTATGTCCAGATCCCCATTCTTTTTTAAAATCATTTTTTAATTGTTGTTCAAATACAGTTGTGTCTAGATTCCCATTCCTGAAGCATGCTTTTTTACCCTGCGCCTGTGTCGCATCAAACAGCTCGAGGGTGCAGTTGCCAAACTTTTAAAGGCCGCAGGGCCAGAGTCTTCTGGACCCTCCTGGGTGCCACCCCACGAGGCCCTGCAGACCTCTAGCGGCCGCGGGTTCATGTTTCTGTTGCTGGACGAGGCCCGGCACCCATCCAAGAATGCAGCGTCCTTCCTAGAGTGAGGTGCCCATGGGGAAATCCCCTGGGGCTTGCAGGCGGGAATCGGCCTCTGCCCACAGTCAGAGAGGCTGGGAGGCCGCAGGGGTTTGAGGTTCATGCCAGGTACCAGCTCCGGTGCCGGAGGTCCTGGAGCAGCGCCTCTTGGGTTGGGGGATGCGCACGCAGCCACAGAGGCAGCAGCCCACCTGCTTGACCATCATCTATCAGGTTGGGGCAGTTGCTGAAAACAGTGATTCTTTCAATCTGACTGAGCAGTGCCTGAGGAAAGCGAGTGTTAATGAATGAAGGTTTTCTGGGACAAATTTACGGCTTGTGTCCTGGGGGGTGGGGAGGAATTATTGTGGGGTGAGTGTATTATAAACACATTTTCATCTTGAGAATAAATGGTCTCTGGTGGGGAACAAGAGTAGGGGGAACGGTTTGTGCAGCCGTGGGAGCCGAAGTCCCACTTTTGTGGCATTAGGGCAAGGGATGCCTTGTGGCAGCGCGGCCCCTGGGTAAGCAAGTTTTCCAGGTCCCCGGGGCAATTATTCGGCTTAAGCCTGCCTTGTTCCTGGGAGGCATTCACAAGCACCAGCACGGCCCGTAAGCCGGTTCCTCTGCCTGGAGTAAGCTTTTCACTTCACTGGTCTGCTCAGGGAAAAATGGTGAAACCCCCAAATCTGCTTCCTTATGTGGTTAATAAAAGGGCGCAAAGAAGAGCCCGGGGAGAGAAGGAATGCGAGTGACTTGCGTAGTGTTTTGACGTTTAAAAACCCGACTCCGGTGAATCACTGAATCACGTATTTCAAGTTTCAGTGTCTAAATGAAGTTTGGGGGGCGCAAATTACTTGCTGTTTGCACAATCTCTGCACAGTGTGCCCCAAGTTGACGGCTCCCATGTGAAAAGCTGGGCTGAGCGGGGGTGGGGAGGGTCTCCAGTCGCAGGCGCTGCGCTCGGGGCTTCTGCCTCGTTTCCTGCCTCGGAGTTGCGGCATCCGCCCCAGCCCAGAGCAGTTTGTGCAATTTAGAAACTCGATAGGAGGCAGCAGCTGATCTCCCACCACCCTAAAAATAATCCACTCAGGCGCGCTGCGTGCTTCGGCTAGGGGAGGAAAACTCTGCCTTCGGAGTAAGTGAGTCCGTCTTTTACATGAGTATCATTAACAATTTTTAAGAATAACTGTAAACTGTAGATTTGAATCTAACGTTTCGGCAACCCAAGGGCGCCCGCGCACTCTCCAGCGCTTGTCTTCTCGGAGGCTATTTCTAGGATTAAGGGAAAGGGCCTCCGCCGGGATGAGAGGGCGTGGGGATCAGGTTTCCAGCGTTCCTAGCAAAGCTCTGGCGGCTCCTACTTAAACCAACTGGAGACAGTGCAAGGAGTCATTACTAATTTTTTTTTTACTCTTAGACATTTCCCGTACTGTTCACAAAGTAGCTTTCTATCTGTTTAATTTTTGTTACTCTTTGCTTTTTAGGAGTTCTGCTTCCCGGGTTGAAATGTACACTTAAGCCAGTGTAGGAAGCCGGTGTGTTGAAGGTAGAGCGAGTACACCAGTAGGGGTTTGAAGCAGCGTCAGATTGTCCAAGGTATTTATTTGTTGCTTTATTTGTTCAGTTAGAGATTTTAAAATATCCCATTGGAGTGTCCGTCTAAGGAATCTTACCTGCTGAGTAGTTCCAGCATTTCCTTGCGTTTGCTATCGAACTCAATGGGTGCGTTCAGATCCTTAGCCAATGCTCGTTTTTTTTTTCCCCAGTGATTTTCCCACTTGGATCTGTCGTTCATAGGCAGATAGATAAACAGACGGGCATATTTTAGTTCTCATTTTATGAACTATTGGCTGAATAACTTAAAGATGTTATTACGTTTGTTTTCATAACTGATCTCATCCTGAAAATGTCCTAGATAAGGATAAAGTCCTAAATAAGTTCTTTAAGATGTCATGTTTCTTTCTCATAACATAATTTGATTAATCTCTGGATAACTAAAAAATGAGTTATTGTGCCTGTAAGGATGAAAGCTTTAATGTTGCTTTTAGCATGTTTTCTTTAGGTGTTTCCAGCATATTAAATTCCCAGGGATTGCTGTTGCATTAGAACTGACACTTTCTGCTGGATAACCGGAGAAGAGTACTAGTTTCCCCGTACTTTGCGCTTGTCAACCAAATCCAATTTTTTTTTTTAACTCTGAGGGGAGTTCTTTGTGCAGTGCCTTTCAAAGAATAAGAATACCCAGAGTAGTATTCTTGCCGTGAAATTATGTTTGGTCATCAAGGAGTATTTTCTTCTTGTTTTCTGCTCTGCAGACCATCCCTATAATCAAAATTTCACTGTTGATGTTTGTCTTTAAAGTGTATTCAATCAAATTCTCCAGCTGTATCCATGGTCATAAACACTTGAACATCTTTCGGTGGGTTTGTGCTCGTGAGGAAAATGTCATGTCTTCCTGTCTCACTCTCCCTTCCTGCTCCCCCTTCCTTGATGTGGGCCTCAGTCAGTATTTGGCTGAACTGGACAGATCCAGAAGGGGCGGGGCTGAAAGATGTCAGGGGGCAGAGTTTAGCCAGCAAGAGCACCAGTTTGTGTCCTTCCCAAAGCCTTCCTAACCTAACCTGGGTAGGGAAACCTTGAATGGCATTCGGAGATCTAAAAATTAGTTAAAAATACTGAGTGAATAAAAAAACTCTTTAGGTAAACACAATGATTTTCGATATACCTACAAGTTTATTTCTTCCCTCTTTTTGGTCCATGTTGGGCTGCAGTATGGACTGGCTGTTAGAATGTGGCACCTGCACACTGGGTTTTAGAGAAAGAGGCTAAGGGTCCAAGGGAGAAGATAGAAAAGGAGGTAGGAGAAAAGGCAAAAGGGGAGATGTGGTGAAAGAGACAGTGAACAGGTTGGGAGCCAGGGGGAATCTGAGCTTAGAGATTTTGGTGGAAGGAATAAATCATTCTAAAGCTTTTGCTTTACCAGTCTGGAGTAGGGACCTCCCTGTGACAATGTCCTTGTATATTTCGCTGTCTCTTAGATGATAACTTTTCCATTAGACCCAGAACTATTGGGATTAGTGTGGTCTGTACAGTCTAAGACCATGAGGACTGTTCTGTCACATGCAGTGTTGGGTTCCTGGTGTCTAGCACACGCTCAGCATTAATAAGTACATTCATAGTTAGTTGGGTGTCGGCCTGGCATCCCAGGCATCCGGTGCATGGCTGAAACTGTTCTTTGACTTTTTCAGGTTGTTGAACTTCTCTGATATTTTCTTTCCACAGTCACACACATTTGTCAAAAGGTTACTTAACTGGTTGGTTTTAAGATTGATTAAATACTAAGCAGGTGATGCTTGGAGCTAATAAAGTGTATGTTGTGCAAATTCAGATTATTTTTTAGCATCTGACTCAGTGATAATGATAGTGTGGCCAGTTGGAATATTATAATTTTGGATAAAATTATAAAACCAGCTAAAATAAATAGGACAGTTTATACATGTTTGTCAGTTTAGAGGGGGCTTAAAGTTTTCTTTTATCACCTTTACTAAAAATTCCATTACTAGTTATTAGTGTTTAGTTTATGTACTTTTCATCTTTACCAGAAATACATCTAACATATAATTATAAACTCATAACTTCCATTTTACTGTTATTTTAAAAAATCTCAAGTCCTTTTTAATTATTTAGTTTACTATCTTAGAATCTTATTGCTATAAGGATTTGCCAAGTATATAACCTTGAGGTTTTTTTTAAGAGTGACTTTTTTTTTATAGATGAGAAGACGTCTCAACTTGAGAGCATTTAAATTATTTTTACAAAGGGTTAATCAGAAATAATATGTGAAAGGAACTTCACATAAGCTTTAATAGACTACAAGTACATAGGCTTTCTAACTAGTTCTATTTACATCGTGCTTTATAAAACTTCTGCTTGAAATTCAGTTTCCCCTGTAGTTTACCTTTTGTGGCCAATCTTTTCTATGTAATACTCTATTATTTTCCAGGAAAAAAATATTGTTCATATTCATTGCTAAATAAATTATCAACGAAAAAGAAGAGAGGACAAGTACCATTTTAGTTATTCAAACCATTGCCAGTCTTTAATAATCTAACTCAGAGTCCCAGATGACATAAATATGGAAAAAACAATGAAATCCAGTGAGATTAAAATTTTAAGCTGCTACTTACTTTAATAAGAATAGATAATATATTTTCTTTAAAAAATAGATTGGAGGCTGTGTGATACAGTGGGACAAACATAGTTTATGGTCAGACAGATGGGTGGGGATGCCAGCTACTCTACTGATTGACAAGTTACTGAACCAATCTCAACTTCAGTATCCTCCTCTGTGAATTGTGCATGAGTCCACTAACATTTCATGGTGTTTCTCAGGACTTAAGATAACACCTTTTTAAGGCTATAATTTTATGAAGGAAAATTTAATAATAAGAGGCCGTTCCTCTTTTTCTCTTCATTTCAGAGTGAACCATATAATAAGAAATGAGCCTTTCATTCTGTGGTAACAACATTTCTTCATATAATATCTATAGTGGTGTTTTACAAAATTCCTGCTTTGTGGATGCCCTCAACCTGGTTCCTCATGTCTTCCTGTTGTTTATCACTTTTCCAATATTGTTTATTGGTAAGTAATGTACTGTTCTATATTATATCACCTAATATTTATTTTTAAAAAACTCTTATTAATGGCTGAGGTATAATATTGATTAATTTCTCTAACATGAAAACTGATATATAACTGTAAGAAGAGAACAAGCAAGTATTTTGTGTGTTCCAATTATTTAATTTTTGGCATATAACATTCTATAGGTAAAATAGAATTTACACGCCATCTCACAATAGACATTAAGTAACAGCAATGTTTTTTTTAAAAAGAGAGAAAAGAGAATTATATGAGATAGATTTAAAGCATTTGTTGAGCCTTGCTTTGCACTAGGTAAAGAGAATGGAAAATGAGTAAAATGCAATACTTGCCCAGGATGTTCCCTGGGATGGTCCAGTGAAACAGGTATGTTAAAGTTAACAGAGATGACTATAGTAGTCCCCCCTTATTTTTGGTTTGGCTTTCTGTGGTTTTTAGTTATAGTCAAATGCAGTCCAGAACTACTAAATGGAAAATTCCAGAATTAAACAATTCATAAGATTTAAATTGCACATTGTTCTAAGTAGCGTGATGAAATTTTGTGCCTCCCCATTCTGCCCCAAAAGGGACATAAATCATCCCTCTGTCCAGTGTATCCACAATGTATATGCTACACACCCATTAGTTACTCAGCAGCCCCCTCGATTGACACATTGACTGTCATGATATCACAGTGCTTGTGTTCAGGTAACTCTCATTTTACTTAATGGCCTGAAAATGCAAGAGTAGTGATGTTGACAGTTTGGGAATGTCAGTGTGTCAAAGAGAAGCCATAAAGTGCTTCATTCGAATGGTAAGCTGAGTACAACACAAAAAATATTTTGAGAGAGAACACATTTTCATAATTTTTATTAAAGTGTATTGTTCTAATTGTTATATTTTATTATTAGTCATTTTTGTTAGTTTGGGGTACCTTTCCTAATTCATAAATTAGAATTTATAGTAGGTATTTAATATAGGAAGACACAGTAAATGTACGGTTTGGTACTATCCATGCTTTCATGCATCTACTGGAGGTCTTAGGATGTATCCCTTGAGGGTTAGGGAGGACTACTATATACCACATTGTCAGCTCAATTACAGATGCAGGAACAAATCTTCCTGGAGATTAACCTACTAGAACAACTCACTCTTCCTGAGGCTAGAAGGGAATTTATGTTGTGTAGCATATTACGTCATGCAGAGGCCAGCATACTCTTGCTACACAGTTGTTCATGTTAAACCAATGTACAGACATTAAATATATTGGTACTACAATGGCCATTTATAGAGACACTAGTCGTTTATGTGGTATTATTTGCAGGACATTTAGAATGCCCTTTGGCTAAAAGTAGGACATCCTTTTTCAAAAAATTGTATTGATTTTTTTTTGAGAGAGAAAAACATCATTTTGTTTTTCCACTTATTTCTGCATTCATTAGTTGATTCTTGTATGTGTCCTGACTGGGGACTGAACCCACAACATTGGTGTATCAGGATGATGCCCTAGCCAACTGAGTTGCCCAACCAGTGCAGAACATACATTTTAAAAATTGCAATTCTACAATTAAGAATTCATTTCTGGCATCTAATTAACTTCTTGAGAGCAATTACTGTGGCATTTTTATTTGTATTTCTAGCATCAAATACAAAGGCTGGCAAATGGGTATTTGAATCAAGTGGAATTAAAATGAACATTGTCAAAGGGAAATGGAAGAAAATGCAGTCTGTTTATCTCTAATATTGGCTACTCGAGTTAGTGAGAATACATAAATAAATCTCAAGGAACTTATCAGCTATAAGGAAAATTATAATGCTACAAAAGAGACACAGGGCTTGCCTGCAAGAGTTTGTAGCATAAATTCTAATAAAATATGTTAAATGTAAGTAATCATCCAATAATGAAGTTCATTTGGAAACAACTAAGACATGAGTCAATTTTACTTTCAAAGAATGCTCAGGGACCCTTTCGTTCATGAAGAATTTTCTTCCTACAGTATTTCAGACATAAAACACACTTATTCCTTTTTAAAATTTTCTTTTTATTAAATTTATTGGGGTGACATTTGTTAATAAGAATATAGAAGTTTCAAGCTATGACACATGATCTTCATGTGCATTGTACGTCCACCACCCACAGTCAAGTCATCTTTCGCCACCATGTATTTGACCCCTGTACCCTTGACCACCCTTACACCCCCTTCCTCTGGTAACCACCATACTTGTGTCTGTGTCTATGAGTTTTTGTTTGCTTTTCTTATTTGTTCATTTCTTGCTTTCAGTTTTATATCCTGCATATGAGTGAAATTATATGATTCTTAACTGTTTCTGATTTATTTTGCTTAGCATGATATTCTCACCCAGGATGTTGCAAATGGCATTGTTTCATCTTTTCTTTTGGTTGTGTAGTATTCCATTTTATATGTGTACCACAACTTTCTTATCCAATTATCAATTGAAGGACACTTTTGTTGTTTTGATTTGGCAACATTTAATTGCAAAGACATATGCACCCCTACGTTCACTGCAGCACTATTCATGGTGACCAACACATTCACTCTTGACATATGTGGGATTTCTCAGTATTCAAAATGAGAAAAACAGGAGACAAAATGACCCAAAGTGAGTTCTTTCCTAGCACACCATATATGAGTTGGTATTACTTTGCTGTTTGGGAGAAGCCATCAGAATTCTACTAAACAGTAGTCTTGAACTTTTTCTTCAATGATGAGCTAAGGGTGAAGCTATATTGTTCTTGGTGCTACTTAAAAGGTAGACAATGAACACAATCAAGCTTTCTTTTAGAAAGAATCACTACCACTGTTGAAAAGTGCTGGCTCAATCACAGTCTTAATTTTTCTCACATGATATCCTTATGATTAAGAGTTGACTCAACTAATGAGTCCTATATTTCATCACCAAATACAACCTTTATTGTGAGTCTTCCATAAATCCTGTGCTTTGAAAGATTTTAGACACCAAACTGCTTTTATTAATATTATCATTAACTTTTTCTTTTTGAATGAATCAGACAGCATTCCCTGAGTAATTCTCTGTGAGTAAGAGCTTTGATTAGCATGAAATAACCATGTAGTCACTTGGACTTGGTGTTAATCCCAAACAATGCAATAAATGTTAACATGTTAACCTAGACAGTCTTGTAAAAATAAATTGAAATTATTATTTTTAACATAATGAAAATAGATCACAATATCCACTCTAGAAATTGTAGTGTTACTCTAGAAAGCACTAAGGTTTCATGAACTCCCCAGAGCATATCACAATGTAAACTTTCTCCATCATTATAATCGATTCTTTTGTTTATCTCTTTACTCTTTTCTTTTTTTCAGGGTGGGGCAGTCAAAGCTCAAAAGTACAAATTCATCACAACACATGGCTTCACTTTCCTGGACATAACCTGAGATGGATTCTTACATTTGCTCTCCTATTTGTGCATGTTTGTGAAATTGCAGAAGGCATAGTTTCAGATTCGTAAGTGACTCAACTTAGTTAATGTGATACATTATACATACATGTGAGTGCATTGATATGGGTAGTAGCTAAGAGTGTACCAAGTCAGACTTAACTTTTTGGTCATAATTTAGGAACAAGAGCTGCCACCCAGTATCTATGATGGTCATGCCTGTTGGCCTGACTTTTGTGTTGCTACATAATTTCTTTGATAACACAAGTTCAGTTCTCTGTGACAAGAACTTATTGATGTACTTTCTGGGTCTTTTGCCCCTTCTTCTATGTAGCCCTGGAAGAAAATTCTGTCCTTTTAAACACTTGGGTGTTTGCCTTGTCTTTTAAAATAGGTATAAATAGCAAGATTGTCTATATTGGCATATAACCCTAGTAACTTTATATTTACATATAAGTGTATAACCAATACTCAGATGTTTTGATTTACTTTATAAAGAAGCACATATAGATGAAGCAGGCATTAAAGGAGTCCAAGAATCTATGAGGATATAAGTACAAACCAAGGCATAGTACAAAATTATTTTAAAATCAGGGTTTGTCCCCAAACCACTACTTTTGAAAGAATTTTGTCATTCTTATAAAAGAAGAAATTTATATTAGGCATTTAAAATATAATGAATTCTATTTGTAAACTTGAACATAATGTATGGGAAATATTTTTATCACAAAGGTATAGTAACAGAAAATACACTTAGGTAAGAGGAAAATTTTGATGATAAAATTTTGCTGAATAGTATACCTTTCATTGAAGAATTGACAGGAAAGAACCTTTAAAGATTTTTAAAAAGAAAGCTCCAAAAATCATTTTTCTCTTATCGAATAAGAACTTCCCTTGACATCTGTTTATGTTTTGCTGTTGCAGTTAATGAGGAATGAAAGTTCTAAGCTTTTGATAGGCAGCCAGTTATTTTATAATGTTGTATGACAGTTCTTTGCATATATGTGCACCTTGTGGTTTCTGATAAAAAGACAAATCAGAGACTCTAAGATATCCCATGCCTTCAAGTATTTAGAAGCCTAATTGGCTGTTCTCCTATTGATAATTGTTTAAAGCACTTTTGTGTTTTTGTACTATATTCTATTAGCATAGCCAATTCTAGTGTTCACTTTTTTTAAAAAAATTATTTATTTATTTTTAGAGAGGGAAGGGAGGGAGAAAGAGAGAGAGAGAAACATCAATGTGCGGTTGCTGGGGGTCATGGCCTGCAACCCAAGCATGTACCCTGGCTGGGAATCAAACCTGTGACACTTTGGTTTGCAGCCCATGCTCAATCCACTGAGCTATGCCAGCCAGGGCCTTAGTGTTCATTTTTTATTCCCTTACTATGTATGTGTATACAGGCCAACTCTACATTTTTCTGTATGTATAACATGGAAGATTGGTCGGTCTAATATTTCCTAAAAATGTGGTATCACATGGGCAAGGATGACTTCTCCTTTCCAGCCTCATGGTTGATGTACAGGTTCAGGCAGAGACTTAAAGCAAGAGGCTGCACTAATAATGATGGGGCATATGCTATTGGCAGAATCTTATCTTATAGTGGTAGTGACACAAGGGACCCATGCTAAAAACAAGCAGAAATAAACTTTTGAGTTTGCCCTACTCCCTCCCATTCTTTAGCTCTAGACTTTTCCCCCCGTACTCTTTTTATTCACGCTTCTCAAAAGTCCTCTTCCAGCTACTTATGAACCCAAATATTTAGTTTGTTTTCTCATGCTCCTATAAGAATTCCAATGAAGATTAACAATACTTTAAAGGATACCTTTTGCTCCTTAACATAATTGCTATATTTGATGCTGCTGATCGTTCCTTTCTTCTTTATTTTTTTAAACAAAATCTTTATGGACTTTTTTATATAAATATCACAAATGCTCATTATAATTAGCAAAACAATGCAAAGACTTTCTAAATTCAAATAACTTGTTTCTTTTATAGTAATACAAATATTAAAGCTATTAATTTTTCTTTTGAAATATCCTTATCTGTTTTGCATACGTATTTGTAATGTGCTCACATTTTTATCTCTATCTAAATAATTTATCATCTAGTATAGATACTCTCCTAGGTCTAGGAATCATTTCTACTTTGCTTTTTAGTCTACTTTGAAAGGTTTAATATTAGGGCATGTAATTTGTTAAATGAACACCTTTTGGAATTTATTACCATTTTCAAAATAGTAAAATATTTGATTATTTTACAAATATTTAATGAGTGTTAGAAAATAATATACATTCTTTGTAGGAAATGAAATTTTGTTGAGTTTATTGATGAATTACTAGAGTTCGGTGCATTGATTATTTTTATATTTAATCCATTAAATTCTAAAAATGTATATTAAAGTCTTCTCTATCATTATGTTTTCATTGAGGTTTTTATTTTTATCATTTTCTTTTTTTTGAAATTATTCTTTTGTCCTACATAATGTGCACTTTAAAAATTTTCTTCTTAACTTTCTTGCTAAAGATTTTCTGCTATAATGGGATATAAAGGCTTTTACAGAATGTTGAGATCTGTGGATCACACTCTAAAAATAATAGCGCTTAAGGGAAAAGATAGGGTTGGGGCAACTACTTGAGTAACCTAGACAACTTTTCTAATTACAAAAACTTGAGTGGTTAGAAGACATTAATAAACGAATGCTACAGTAAATATAAAACCTTACAGTATTACAGAAAAATCCTGTTATCTTTATTCTTCCTTTACTATTGCTTCTCTTAATGATGTCTTGTAGTTCTTTTTCTAACTTGAATTGACTACTTAATTTATTATGATTATTTCTTATTGAATATGTGTAAGGTTATAAACTCTCTTCTTCTGGTTATAGTTTTGGCAGCATTTAACAAGCTTGCATAAGTAGTATGCTTATCTTAAATTTCCTAAATATTGAGTGATTTTAAAAATTCTTTCTTTGGTTCAATAATTAGAGAGTATTAGAAGCATTTCCTAATTCCTGTACTGATGAAATATTTATTTCCTACTTTTTTTCTTTGACCACTTTCAACTATTTCTGGGAGGTGGTGCGTGGTTTTTAAGCTAGTTTTTATGGTATCTAGCACTTTCGTATTTTCATTACTATGTCTATACTAATGTTTCCAGGTTTATCACTGATCATGTTCCAAATCTCTACATATTCCTATTAGACAACTTCCTTTGCATGTTTACTAGTTCATGCATTCCTGCTGAAATGAGTTACTTTCTTCTCTCCAATCTGCTCATCCTCTTAAAATCGTATTTGCCCACACCACCATCCACCCAGGCACTGTGGGAATTATTCTCTACCTCTCCATTGCTGTCATCCACATACCCTAACACTGTTAAAGTCCTGTCTATTTAACAGTTAATATTTTGCAAATGTATTACTTCCTTTATATTTCTGCCGCCAAAGCTTAATTCAGGCTTTCATCATTCAGGCTTTCATCATTCGTCACCTGGCCTACACCCACACTTGGCTAACTGCTCTTTCTTTCTGTGTCTCTCTCCTTACCTCAGACCTGCACACTACCTGTCAACTCCATGATCTGCATGACTACCAGACTGATATGTCTAAAACTCAAATCTGACCATACCACTTACCCGGTAAAGTATTTCAATTTTCTGCAAGATTAGAGCCCGGCTCCTAATATCGCACGCAAAGCCCTTTATCTGATCTCAGATTTTCTGCTTAAGGAACATTACATTGCTTGGAATTTTGAAGATGCTATACTGTTTCATGCTTCTGTGTATTTGCACATTCTGTTCTCTTTTTTTGAAGTGCTCTTCTACCACTTTCCTTACTAGTGGATTCCTTTATATATTTCAGTTCCCATTGTCAACCATACCTCTTTCTGAAATGGCTTTCCCAAATGTTTCTCTTTCCCTCACTCACAAACGAGTTACTTTCTTCTCTGTTTTTGTATAAATAATATATTTAAGTATTTGAGAAAATATGTTTAATTTTGTATCATTGTTAATGCAAATGAGTTGAGGGCTGTCTACCATGCAAATCTGTCCTGTCATATTTCTGATCCACTTGAAGCTCTCTATAATCCTCAGAATGACGCCTCATCTCCTTGCAATCATAATGAATTGCTTGCAATACCCTTGAACGTATCTAGGCCCTGTGCCTGAAACTGTTCTACTTTCTTCTTCCGCTGTGTAGCAATTTCTCATTCTTTTTTTTTAATTTGCTTTTATTGTATTTCAAGTACAGTTGTCTCCATTTTCTCCCATGCCCTCCCCCCTGCCCCACCCACCCCCTCCTCCCACCCTCAATCCTACCTACCTTTGCCTTTGTCCATGGGTTCTTTATACACGTTCCTTGAAGACCCTTCCCTTTCTTTCCCTTGTTATCCCCCCTCCCCCTGCCTCTAGTTACCCTTAGTCTATTCTTTATTTCAATGTCTCTGTTTGTATTTTGCTTGCTTCCTTGTTTTTCTGATTAGGTTCCACTTACAGATGAGATCATATGGTATTTGTCTTTCACTGCCTGGCTTGTTTCACTTAACATAATGCCCTCCATTTCCATCCACGCTGTCACAAAGGGCAGAAGCTCCTTCTTTCTTCCTGCTGCCTAGTATTCCACTGTGTAAATGTACCATAGTTTTTTGACCCACTCATGAAGTCTCAGTCTAGAACCCCATTCCTTGACAAAGCTTCCTCTGTCACAGGCACTAGCCCTGTCTACACTCACAGTCTCTTCATCTGTGTTATAATTTCCTATATACTATTGCTCTTTAAACTAAATTTTGTGATCACAGACACTATATCATGTCTTGTTTACTGCTGCATCCCTAAATCTAATACAGTGCCTGGACCAACAAACACATGTAAATTCAATGAATTAATGAAACTGGAAGAATCACTGAAAAGTTTATGAAAGCTATAAAAAAACATACTTTTCAAAGACTTTAGCACTTATTTTCAGTTGATTGTTCTTACTTGCTATGGGTGTTAAATTGTTTTAGCAGGTCTGCTCCTCAGGATAAGAACAGTTATATATTTGCTTTTGTTGTATGCATTTTAAGGTCTTGTTTAGCTGTGTTTACACAGCCCTCCATGTCAGCGTTGACCCTTTCAACAGAATTCTGTCTCCCACCGTAATCTTCCTTTCTTTATATGTTCTTTTGTCAACTACCACTGAATTCTGTATTTTACATATCTTATTGCTAAGAGGGAGTTTTAATGAGAACATTGGAAACAAAATGAGAGACTGTCCAGAATCACCTGCTGCAGCCACTGACACTGTACCGCTCTCTGCAGACGCCGGGAATCGCGGCATCTCCATCTCTTCATGCCGGCCGTGATGGGATTTGTTGCCACGACAACATCAATAGTATATTATCATAACATTGAAACATCAAATTTTCCTAAATTACTTTTAGGTAAGTATGAACAAATGTCCACCCCCCCCCCCCCATTTTGGAAAGAGCTATTTGTTTTCCCTTTTCCTCATAGTAGATGCTACCAGTGTGGGTTGGGATTGGGAAGAATTACCCATGGAAGAACCACAATATTTAATTATTCTGTAGGCTCCCCATAAATATGGTGATGAAAATAAGCCGAGTTGCTCTAGGCTGTAAAAACATCATTTCGCTAGGATATCTGTTGTGCATGAAATGCCCCTCGCGATGCATTGGTCCGTGGCCGAAGGAAAGGGGAGGGGATGTGCTAGCCTTCTGGTGGCACAAGCTGTATTCCCAGAGCCACAGCTCTGGTGAGGCGCTGCTGCACTGAGTGGCCCCCTGAACCAGCCGTTTCCTCTAGTTCCACATGTGGCTAAGGTTCAGGCCTTCCATGGAAACTGTGGGAGAGTCACGCCCCTCCTAGAATGGCTGCGGAGGCAGCAGGGGGACTCCAGGTGGCAGAGCATCCTTCCCAGCACCCGGAGAACTGAGCCTGTCTGAGAATCACCGCCCCAAAGCACAGCCCCTCACGGCTGCGTCAGGTGTCACATCATCGCCTTAGCCCCTCTTGCCCCTCTACTCTGCGGATCAGAGGCTGTCCGAAATGTTCCTTGTTTTTCCCTTAGGCTGAAACAATAGAACTTATCCCAATGAGCTAGATTTGATACTCCAACCCATCCTAGCATTCCCGGGTGCACACTTTCATAAACAGAGCTAAGGGGAAGCTATAGAACCTGGACCATGTATGACCTTCAGGGATCGATCTGTGACTCTCCTAAAATCGTAGTCAGAGTTGTGTGTGTTTGTGTGTGAATGAGTTCTTATAATCTTCTATGTTTCATAAATTTTATTTGATTGGTATATGAACATCACATTGATGAGTGATACACAAACTAAGAAAAGTAGCAATTAAACCACACATATATTATTTGCTTGTCCAGAGGACATTAAAATTTAAAACAGATAAGAGAAGAATACTAATTATTTAATTTTATGTTGACTTGCATTATTAGATTGTGCAAAAGTAATCTAACAAAAACAAGTAGACGGGTTAAATACTAATTTAAAAAGCCTGTCAAAGTCTGAATTATCTTACTAGAAAGCTCTTTAGTACAAAATAGTAGGCAGATATCATCACAGAATTTTTTTTATGAAGATATCCCCCAAAAAGCAAAATTTTCACCAGGCAACAGCAAAAAAAAATATACATAGCATTAGGAATTCGATACACTAGATATTAAGTTCCTGAAAAACTGATGATGATATGAGTTCTCAGATGTAATTAGAAAGGAAACTGCATTTTAATAATATTTTGAAGGAGATGCAATCAGAATCTTGCTGTAATTTTTATGTAGATACAAGGCAGAGGGCACAATTTGATCATATTTCTGGAAGGACTTACAGAGATGAAAAATAGTCCAACTTTTTCTTATTTTAGGAAAGAAATATTTGGACCTAGAAAATCACACTTATTTTAAGATCACAAAATTAGTCCTTTTGTCCCAACATTGTATTTTTCCCCTACCAAACATAAAGTTGAAGGAATTATGTGAATATTCATATATCTACCACCTAGATTCTTCAATTTACATTTTATTCTATTTTATCAGGTATCTACATCTTTCTATCCTTCTCCATCAATTAATCTACCTTATTTTTGATAAGTTGCAGACATTACTATGCATCATCCCATGCTTATTTCAACGTATCATTAACTAGAGTTAAATACTCATTTATAATTCTTTTTTGTGAGACAAATTTTTTTTTTAATTTTTTAATTTTAATCATTGTTCAAGCATGGACAAAATTTACATACTGAAGTACAGAAATCTTAATTTGCTGAATGCATACACCTGCAGAACATTGCCCCGGTCCATGAAAGTTTTCTTGTGCTCCTTACCAGGCAATCCTGGATTTCATTGCCCCAGAGGCAATGCCTAATCTGATTTTTTTCCCCACCATAGACTAGATTTGCCAGCTCTAGGACTTCATAATCATTGAACCATATAGTTTAAGCTCTCTTGTGTAAGACTTCTTTCCCTCAGCATGATTTTTTGAGGCTGACTCAGATTGTAGTATCAATTAATATTTGTTCTTGTAATTGTTGGGTATTCCATTGTGTAAATACACCTCAGTTTTTTCCATTTTCTTGTCGATATACACCTAGACTGTTCCCAGGTTTTGGCTATCATGGAAAAAAAGGCTGCTGTAATCATTCATGTGTAAGTCTTTTGATGGATATCATTTATTTCTTTTGGGTATAGAGTTAGGAGTAAAATTGCTGGGTTGTAGGGTAGGTAGGTAAATGCTTATATTTGTGAGAAATCATGAGGTCTTTTCCCAAGGTGGTTTACTTTCCAGTTGCACTAGAAATGTGTGGGAATTCCAGTTGTTCACATGCTCACCATCATTTGATTTTCTTAATTTTGTAATTTAGCCATGCTGTTGGGTATGAACTGCTAACACATCGTGGGTTTAGTTTGCTTTCCGCTCAGGGCTAGTGATGCTGACCCTTTTTGATGAGTTTATCGGCCATTCATTATTTTTATGAAGTGGCTATTCATATATATTTGCCAACTTTTTATTGGTTGTATTTTTATTATTGAGTTGTAAGAGTGCTTTGTATATACTGGATGCTAATATGTCATCAGATACATGTATTTAGAATATTTTCCTCCTAGTCTGTGGCATGCATACTCATTTACTTAACAAGGTATTTTTATGAGCAGAAGATTTTAACTTTGATATAGTATAATTCATTATTTGTCATGTATAGTTATTGATTTCTGTGTCTTAAATCTTTGACTTCTCAACATATTATTCCCTCATATTTTTCTATTTTCTTTGAGAAGCTTTATAGTATCAGTTTTTATTTTGAGAACTATGATTCATTTATGTTAACTGTGTCTATGATATAAGGTTGGTATCAAGGTTCTTTTTTCTCCAAATGGGTATTCATGTGTTTGAGCACCATTTGTTGAATAGACTTTCCATTTCTTATCAGATTGCTTGGGACCTGTGTAAAGAATGAAATCAAATAACTGTTCAAGTATGATTTGTTTCTTGACTCGGTATTTTTTATTCTTTGAACTTTCTATGCCATTATCCTTTTGTCCTGATTACGGTAGCTTTGGAGGTTTTGAAGTCATGTATTATGATCACACAACTTGTTTTCTTTGTTTCCCTCCCAAGACTGCTGTGGATATGCTAAATTTTTTCATTTCCATATGCAGTTTACAATTGGATTGTCATTTTCTACTACCAAATGTATATCTATGTGTGTGTATATATGTATAATGTGTGTATATATGTATATATGTATGCATGTGTGTGTATATATAAAACTGGTGAGATTATGATAGGAATTACACTGAATGTATAGAGCAATTTGGGGATAATTGACATCTTAAAAGTATTGTTTCACAATTCATTCTTTATTTGTTTGGGTCTCTCATTTGCTTTAGCAATGCTCTATAGTTTTCAATGTAGAGGCCTTCCATGTCTTACTAATTGTAATACTAGCAATTTTGGTTCACTGCTGTTATATATATGCAATTGTATTTTAAATTTCATTTACATTTGCTTCTATCATTTGATAAAATGCAGTTGATTTTGTATATTGACCTTGATTCTTGTCACCTATTCTAATTATTGCTTTGTAGGTTTCTTTAGATTTTCTATATAAACAAGTACCATCTGAAAATAGAGACAATTGTATTTCTTTCTTTTCCAAGTTTAATTTATGCTTTTTTGCCATATTGCATTAGGTAGGACCATCAGTAAAATGTAGAATAGACATGGGGAGAGTGAAATCTTTGCTTATTTCCTCATGTTAAGGAAAACATAGTCTTTCATAATTAATTACAAAGTTAATTATAGACTTTTCATATAAGACCTTTATCAGGTTAGTAAGTTTTCTTTTATTCAAAGCTTTCTCAGAGGTTTTTTTAAAATCATAGATAGATACTGAATTTTATTAAAGATTTTTTCCTGCATTTGTCGGGATACATATTTCTGATAATGTGCTTCTGTCGATGTATATTTATTAATTTTTTAAGTGATAAAGTAACCATGTGTTTCTGGGCTAAGCTGCACATCATACTCTATTCATGCTATATATTGCAAGATTTTATTTGTTAAGGTTTTTTATAGCTAGGTTGTGAGGGGTATTGGTCTGTTTTTTTCTCCCAATCTTTTCCAGTTTTTATATGTTGGGATATACAAATGAATTTGCAAATGTTCCCTATTTCTATTTTCTGAAAGACAGTCATGAGGTTAATTTTATTTCTTCCTTAAATTTTTGATAGAATTCATCAGTGAAGTCACCTGGGCCTATACCTTTAACTAAGGGAGGATTTTAAATTATAAATTTATTTATTAGATATAGTCTCTTCAGAGAATCTATTTTATCTCATTTCAATGTTGATAAGTTATAGTTTTCAATAAATGTTTTAATAGTTTTCAATAAAGTTTTACAGTTTTGAAATATAAATTTCAAATCTCTCAGTTTTCTATTTATTGTCATAAAGTTGTTTAAGATATTCCCTGATTTTCTTTTTTAAGTACCTGGTATATGCAGTGATAACTCTTCTTTCATTCCTAGGATTAATAATTTGTGTTTCTTTTTTCCTGGTCATTCGGGCAAGGGCCTTATCAATGTTCTTGATCTTTTTAAAAAATTAACCTTGTTGGCTTTGTTGTTTTTTAAAAAATTTTCTCAATTATTTGTTTTCTATCTTATTGCTTTCTATTCTTATCTCTGTTGTTTCCATCTTTTTATTTTGTTTATTCTTCTTCTTTATCCTATTATCCTATTATCTTAGCTTTTAAAATGGAAACATAGATCATTGGTTTTAGACTTGTCTTTAGAAAACTGTACTTGAATAATGATTAAAATAAAATTTAAAAAAGTTATGAATTTTTATCTAAGTATTGCTTTAGTAGCTATCCTTAAATTTTTAATATGTAGTATTTTTATTAAAAATTTCTTTAAATATTTTCTAACTTTCCTAGTGATTTATTCTTTAGTATGTGGTTAATTAGAAATGCACTGTTTAAATTACAACTATTTGGAGACTTCTAGATATTGTGCTATGTGCAAAGACTGAAAGGTTACATCCATTATCTGTGTGCCTGGTGTTCACACCCTGGACTATCCTATCCTCTTAAGTGTGAGTGGGACTTGTGACTTAATTCTGGCCAGGAAGTTATGGCAAAGAGGATATAATACGAAATCTGTTGAGACTGCAACCCTATCCACATATCGATGGCAGCCTGACTCCATAGAAACTCCTGACCCATGGAAGTTGTGAGATAATAAATATGTGTTGTTTTAAGCTGCTAAGTCTGTCAAAATTTGATAAGCAGCAACAGAAAACACATTTATTATTCTTGACTTTTAGTTTAACTTCATTGTTATCAGAGAACATTCTCTATATGACCTCTGTATTTTAAATTTGTTGCTCCTTGTTTTCTGAAGATATTGTCTGCACCCGTGCTATGTGCACGTAACAAGAATACATATTCTGAAGATTTGGGGGTGTATTTTTATAAGATTAAATATCAATATTATAAATACTTAACCATTCAATGTGGTTGATGGTGTTCAGATTGTCCAAGTCTTTAGTAGACCTATGTGAATTTTAATTGTCTAATTCTTAAAAATTGACACATTTGTCTTTATTAAAATTTTTTTTAAATTTTTAATAGTATTCTTTGTCTTAAAGTCTACATTATCTGACACTAATATAACCACCCCAGGAAAATATTTTTTCCTTCCACTTATATTCAATCTGTTTATTTATATTTAAGGTGAATCTCTTAGTTAGCATATACTAATTTGGCCTGTTTTAATTTTTTTCTAAATCCATTTTGACAATCTCTATATTTTAAGCAAAAAAAAAAAAAAAGGATGTACAATGAGCTTAAATGACAATTTAGTTCTTTTTCACTAAGGAAGTTGTGATTATCCATCAACATTCTGGCTTTGATACGTGTTGTCCAAACTGGATTACCTCATATATGTTTACAGTTTTTCTTTCTCATCCTCTATTCATTTGTACTGACCTTTATTCAAACTTCAAAGTATACTGAATTCATCACAACAGATTTCTAGGAACATCTCTGCTTTCATCTCTGTTTGCTGCAACATTCTGGCTGTGGTTGTGAGGTGGTGTAGATCCCAGTCCTGCCTGACTGCTTGTAGGCTGGGTTTGATCTGTAGGATTGTTGTTCTCTGTGTTTAGTGGTTTCATGTGGGGTTTTAAACCATTTTGAGGGAGAAGAGTCACTAATTGAATGCTGATTTGTAAAGCAGGAAGCCTATCACATAGCTACATGGATTCCACAATAATCCAGGGTTGCACTGTTAGACATATCCCTAGAAGTTGAAACACACTTACTTATTGGTTAGGTTACACAAATACCCACTTGTGAATTCTTCCTATAATAAAGGCTTTAAAAAAAAAAACAAGACTAGAAGACAAAGTCCATTTTGAAGTCTACAGAATTACACATAAGTTCTGAAGTGTATAGACTTTCCTGTTCTATGTCTCCTGTGTCTGCCTCTATCACATATAATCAGAGTGGGAGTACTAACATTTCACAGTAATTACCATACCTTCAATTCAAGACTCCAAAAGTGCACTAAAGCATACATGTTTTCTTAAATACAATTATCTGGAAATAGAATATTTAAACTTGTCTTCTGTTGTTAAAAAGATTATATTTATACTGACATTTCAGTGAAGTTTTAAAAAAATATTAGCAAAAGATTGCATCTTTTTCTTTTTCTCTTTTTCAGCTCTATTCCTGTATTGGGTAATGGCCTTTATTACAAAAACCATAAAATTGGTCAAGTACTGGCAGTCTGGTTGGGGAGTGTCAGATCTGCGCTTCTGCATCACAGGCATAATGGTCATCTTGAACGGACTCCTGATGGCTGTGGAGATCAACGTCATTCGGGTCAGAGTAGGTATCTGATGATTCTTTGCTTAGTTCCCGGCATTCAAGATTCTGATATTAAAGATTATAGTCAGCTAGAAATCATTAGTATTTAACAAATGTATGTCATCTACATGTATAAATAGAAAGCTCAATTAATCACTAAGTTTCAGACCATTAATGTTCCAGAAATCTTAATTTGACCCTGGAATCTATTTATTCATTCACAAATATTGATTGAATGCTTGCTATGCACTAAACACTATGATTAATTCAAATTATAGATGAAATTGTTTTCATCAGAAGTTTCAGAAGTTCCGTCATCCACGAGTGATTCCAACCAAGTAGTTTGATTAAGTAGTTAATCAAACTACTGTATTATCAGAAATTGCAAACTGAAAAGACGATCTAATCCAATTTGTTCATTTCACTGTTGCAAAAACTTTTATAAAGATAACTCTTGCTATATACCCATGTACATGGTCAAGACTCATATCTAATCTGTGATTACAAATCTACTGTACCTTCCACCACATAATGCTTCCAGTTATGTTGTGTGACATTGTAGAGGTTGATTTTCCAATGCCCATTTTCTATCAGAGCACTTTCAATGTGCACTGAATGGCAAGACACATGCTGCGATAAATAGTGGAGAACAGTCAGTTAACATTAGTCAGACCACAAATTCTAACAGAATTAGCAGTGGTGCTGATAACACATTTTAAAAATCTAAAGAATGTAAAGATCTTCATTTAGTTGACTTTATCACAGGATATCATGAAACTATTGATTTTTAGTAATGGTTATCGTTTGAAAAGGATAATTGAGTTTTTAGAAGTAGTCCCAAGTGAATTAAATGTAAAGTTCTGGAATTCAATTAGTTAATTTATTCACAACAAAAGGGAAATATTTTAAAAAATATTTCAGAAAAGGATGGAAAGAGGTATGAACATATCAATTTTGGCCCCCTGAAATGAAAATGCAGAAAAGATTAAAATTTTATTTTTAATACATGAAAAAGAATCAGGGTAATTGTTATTCTGTGGAATTTTTCTTGCCACAGAGATATGTTTTCTTCATGAATCCTCAGAAAGTAAAGCCTCCTGAAGACCTCCAGGATCTGGGTGTGAGATTTCTTCAACCATTTGTGAATTTACTGTCAAAAGCAACATACTGGTGGATGAACACACTTATCATATCTGCTCATAAAAAGCCTATTGATCTGAAGGCAATTGGAAAGTTACCAATAGCAATGAGGGCGGTAACAAATTATGTTTGCCTGAAAGATGCCTATGAAGAACAAAAGGTAACATAATATCTGTTTTTTATGTTGCTAATTGTAGAGGATGGGGCTATTAAATATAAGGGCACTAAGCATAAATCATATGTATGGTTAAGGAAGAGCAGATTTTTTTCTCTCTGTCTTTCCCAGTAGTTTTGAGTCATGTTAATTGGGCTGCTGAGAACACAAACCAGAAACAGTGTGGGGGCAAAAGTAGGTTTACATTGTGAGTACATGAAAGAGTTCATTCTTATATTATTGTTCAGTAATTATTGCATTGGTTTCCACACAAACAATTGTAAAACTGTTTTTGCCCCATCCTGTATGTTGTGTTAGTTGCCCCATCAATGCATGAGTAGGGATAGAGAGAGCACTCTTGGCTCTGGGACCAAGTGGAAAGTGAGAATTAAGTCCAATGTAGTGTATGTCTAGTCCTTGTTACCATATAATGTTAACAATGCATGGGATTGTTAAATTTCTTTTAGATCATATCCACTAATAACTGACTTTTAAGAAACCAAAATCCTTTAGTTATTAACTAAAATTTGGACCTTGAATTTCAAACTTAGGAACCTAAATCGAATAAAGGGGCATCTTCTACCTACTTACTCCCTGTACCAAGTTATATGTCAGCCAAAATTGGTTTCTTCTGGTACTTTCTTTGAGTATTTATAATTGCTTTAAAAATATAAACATGAGAGTCTTTGGATCTTTTCAATTTGTCTTGTTTTCATTCTGTATGCTATCCACAGTAGTAGATATATTTTATATTGCAATCATCTACAGATTTTAGTGTAATTAAAAATAAGAGTAACAATATGGAATTGCCTCAGAAAACTAAAAGTGGAACTGCCTTTTGACTTGGCAATTTCACTGCTGGGATTATACCCTAAGGACCCTGAAACACCAATTCAAAAAGAACCTATGCACTCCAATGTTTATAGCAGCACAATTTACAATAGCCAAGTGCTGGAAGCAACCTAAGTGCCCATCAGTAAATGAGTGGATCAAAAAACTATGGTACATTTACACAATGGAATTCTATGCAGCAGAAGGAAAGAAGGAGCTCCTACCTTTTGCAACAGCATGGATGGATCTGGAGAGCATTACGTTAAGTGAAATAAGCCAGGCTGTGAAAAACAAATACCATATGATCTCGCCTATAAGTGGAACCTAATCAACAAAACAAACAAGCAAACAAAATATAACCAGAGACAATGAAATAAAGAACAAACTGACAGTAACCAGAGGGAGGTGGGAGGGGATAATGGGGGGAAAGGGGGAGGGGTTTTCAGGAACATGTATAAAGGACACATGGACAAAACCAAAGGGGATAGGATTGAGAGTGGGAGGTGGGGATGGCTGGGGTGGGGGGAGTGGTTGGGGGAAAAATGGAGACAACTGTACACGAACAACAATAAAAAAAAGTATGAGTATTCACAACTGGAAAGGAGCAGAGTATGGAGAATCAGTTATCGAGTTTTTGGCTGTTCTAAATTAAAATCAACAAAACATTTATGGTAAATGATGAAAATAACCTCTGTGTGGGGTCAAAAATGTGTATTATGAAATTAATGTTGCAGGAAATGGTTACTACAAATGAATTTGACTCATCTCTTTGCTTGTACCTCTGGGAAAAAGTATTGCATAATATTTTTTAAACTACTGTACTAAAGTAAAGATTAACAATATAGCCTAAACATAGCTTAAGTTTTTGAGTACTCTTATAACACAGATTAGCTTGAAATTGGTGTGTTAATGACTTTTATCAAAAACTTAAACAATAATCAAATTATTTATCTAACAGGAAGTGAATATAAAACACAGTTGAACTCTATTGCATTGAGTTAGCTTCTTTGCCACAGTGAGAAAACTATTCACCTCTTCTCTAAGACATAGTTATGAAGACTGTTTAGTTCTTAAAATCTTTTCAACAAATGACTAAAGATGTGTGAAGCCATGAGTTGGCTTAAGTTATTTGGTATATTTGTGACAACCATACAGTTACCAAATCAAAGGGAATCAAAATTATTGTAGCCATTAGAATTTCGGGTGATGTTTTGATGACTAAAATAATACAATATCTGAAAACTGGGCTGGTTACACTTTATTCTATATCATTAACATGCATTCAGTAGCATAGAATGCAAGGATAGAGAATCATGTATACTACACTGAAAGAGACTCATTAGCAGTTATTTATAAACCTTTAAAACATCATCAAAAATATCAGAAGAAATTTCCATGGTGGCTAAGAGTAATTGCCACTCTAGTCATTTTATTTTGGTTCATCTGGATTTTTGTTTTGTTTGCTTTTTTTTCCCAGAAAAAAGTAGCAGATCATCCAAACCGGACTCCCTCCATATGGCTAGCAATGTATAGAGCTTTTGGGCGACCAATTCTACTGAGTAGCACATTCCGTTATCTTGCTGACTTACTGGGTTTTGCTGGACCTCTCTGTATTTCTGGAATAGTGCAGCGTGTGAATGAAACCCAGAATGGGACAAATAACACAACAGGAGTAAGTTTGTCGTGATTTTGAAAGGAAACATTGGCAGATTTCATTATAATTGTTACTTTTTTATTGGATTTATTGGGATGACACTGGTTGTCAAAATTATACAGGTTTCAGGTGTACAATTTAGCAACACATCATCTGTACACTGCGTTGTGTGCTCACAACCCCAAGTTAAGTCTCTGTCCATCACCATTTTTCCCCCAAACCTTCCTCTACCTCCCCCCTTTCCTCCTGGCTCTGATAATCATCACACTGTTGTCCATGTCCATGAGCTTTTTCTCTTTTAAATTTTTTTTTCTATCCCTCTACTACCCTACTCAGCTCCCCAACCCCAACAACTGTCAGCCTGCTCTCTGAGTCTGTCTCTAGTTTGCTTGCAGTGGAATACTACTCAACCATTAAAAGGAAGAAAAATTTTACCCTTTTCGACAGCATGAATGAACCCAGAGAGCCTTATGCTAAGAGAAATAGGCAAGTAAGAGAAAGACAAATACCAAATGATTTCACTCATCTGTGGAGTCTAATGAATACAGTGTTACTTTTTATTAATGCAGTTTTATAAGCAGTTCAAGCAGATTTATGTATAAAGAATTGAATGCTTTTTAAAAATGAAAACAGTAATTGTGGAGAATATATTGCATTTGTGTATTAATTGAATGAATCTGGTCAACAAAATCTTGTCTCAGATTCAGAGCCTATAAAAATGGAATAGGCATTTACCGTGTGCCAGAAATTATGATTGGAAATTTCACACTGGTTATTTTATTTTGTCTTTATAGCAATCCTTTAAAGAATTTTCATGCATAAGTACATGGGGGGTGGTGTTTGAGTCACGTTTTCAGAGGCCTATAACCGAGAACGTTAGCAATGTGATTTTTAATACGTATGTTGCCTTTTTCTAATATGTTAAAGCCATCCTGATTCACAATGATAAGGGCAAGTCACATTATGATGTCTTTATCAGATGCTATGTTACTATTTTGGGGGCTTTTTAATATAAGATATTTGCTGTTATAAATTTATAATCTCATATTTTCTGTTCTTAATAAAGGATACATCATCACAAATTTCCTGTTTCTTTCTAAGATGAGTTAATTTCCCTAGTTTCATAGATAGAAATGCTAGTACAGATGCATCGACTTTCCTTTTCAAGTTTCTCAATCTGTTTTCTTTCTACTCCCTCAATCTGATTTCCTGTCATTTTTTTAACCTATTGAAATGTTATGCATTTTCAAACCCTGCAGTAAATGCTGCCTTCTCAGTGAATCTTCTTTGGATTGTCCTCATTGGAATTTGACTTTCCTGTAACACGTTGTTTAATTCATGTTGGCACTTAACATAAATGCTATTTATAATGAAGCATGTTATTTATGGATACGCTTATCTCTCTAGGTTGAAAGCTTTTTAAACAGAATGACTGTGAACAGTCCATATTTGTGCCCACAATGCTTAGTCCAGTTCCTTGCGTACAATAGTGTTCAATTATTGACATTATTGAAGTGAAGCAGATATTTGTGAAGTAATCCCTACTACCTTATTACTTTTGTGGAGTAATCCCTACTACCTAATTACATACAGATATTTAAATTTCACATAAAATTCTTCTGTCGTCCCTCTCCCTTATGTATATTAGCCACACATTTGTCTGAGAAGAAACAGAACTTACAAATTTTATGTATCCCCATGAAAGATGAAGGGACCAGAAGTAGAATTTAATGGGTCTAAACCGTAAAAAATGAGGAGTGTTCATACTGACGTGATGTACTTATTTGAGTACTTATTTTCCTTCACTTCTAACATACAAATTATAATATGCCATTGTTACAAACAAAAAACAGCCGATTTTACTATAAGGTCATATTCCTACTAAAACAACTGCTTTCCTAAGTTTGTTTTTTTATCACTGGAAATGTCATGTAGGTAAAATCAATAGCCAAGTTATGTATTTTATAATCTAATTAATATAAACTAAGATATATGAAAATCAGAAACAGTCAATTCGGCAGAATTATTTTAAAATAATAAGGCTGCAGAAGTTGTATTTTTGTTTCATTGGCCTTGCTGACCAAGTGTCAGTTTTGTGGTTTTTACTTCTAAGTGAGTCTAAATTAACTTCTGTTACCAATATTACTAAGGTAGAATATATCTTTGCAGAAATATACTCAGATTTTTAACAAAATTAAAATGTATTTTTTTCCCTACCATCAGGCATTTCCAGCTGTTGTAATGATCAGTTTGGGATTTTATGCACTGAACTGATTTCTATTAGTTTTTGTGGATGTTACAAAAAAAAACCCAAATTGCCTTTCTGTGGCTCATTCCATGGATATACTATAAAGATACTGAGTTTTTAGTTCTAAAAATTATGTATCATTTAATAAATACAAACTACAACTGGTATATGAAAAGACCAATTTTAATTTATGTCTTTTTTTTTTCTTTTGGGACAAGTATTCAGAAATCCTCTCATCAAAGGAATTTCTTGAAAATGCTTATGTTCTAGCAGTTCTTCTTTTCTTGGCCCTTATTCTGCAAAGGACGTTTTTGCAGGCTTCATACTATGTAACCATAGAGACGGGCATTAACCTCCGTGGAGCTCTGCTGGTACGTACAAGCTTTGCATGATCTTTGGTTCTTTAAAATGCCACATACCAGCCAGTGACAGAAAGGGTAGTTGGGTTTGTTTTTGCTTTTGCATTTCATTTTCACATTGATATTATAACATCAACACTTCTAGGACCTACTTAATAAAAGAAACATAGAGCTAATTAATAAACCCACTGAATTTAAAAATAACCTTTAAGTAATATATTATATTAAGAAAAATATTTTGAAACTTTGCATTTACTTATCTCTGTTCTAGAGCTTATGATTAAATTTGAATGTATGTTTTGGTTATATCTCTAGAAAAGATAAGTTTGTATTTAGTTGAGAATTGGAAGTAACTATGCTAAAATGAAAATAATGGTGGACTTAAGATGGCATTATAGGTTTCTTCCCTTTTTAAAACAATTTTAAGTGTTATTTTAATGAAAATAAATATGTATAGTGTTGATCATTAAATTTAGAGCTTCAAATACATTTTCTTTTTTTTTTTTTTTGCAGGCCATGATATACAATAAAATCCTTAGACTTTCTACATCTAATTTATCCATGGGTGAGATGACCTTGGGACAGATTAATAACTTGGTTGCCATTGAAACCAATCAACTCATGTGGTTCTTGTTCCTGTGTCCCAATCTATGGGCCATGCCTGTTCAGGTAGATCAATATAAGTAAGATTCTCATTTGTAAAGGAAATCAAACAAAAGGAGTATAAGATACTTACCTCAGTAAAAGTTATACTTTTTGAATGTGCTGATGTTATATCTTTCTTATAGAGAAGGAAGCTGAGACTCAGAAATTCTATGACATAGGTTAATATAAAGGGATTTAGAATTATATTTATTGCTTGAGTTTAAATATTTGTTCTCTCCCTTTTTTGCATGTGTTTAACCCCTTAAAACATTTGTTTCTTTACCTGTAAAATGCAAATGATGATAGCATCTGCCTCGTAGAGTTGTTGGAATAGTCAATACTAAATAAGTTAATATGTGTAAAGTGTTTAGCACAGTGCCTAACATTTCATGGGCTCTCAAGAATTGTAAGTTATTATTGTTGCCCAAATTTATGCAAGTCACAGAGCCAAGCCTTGTTCTCTTTCATTTTGACCAGCTCCCCTATAGTATTTCTAAACTAGAGCAATTACTTTAACCCATTGCATAGTTTTAATTGCATAGTTGATATATTGCAAAATGTCAAACTTCATAAGGTAGTAGAAACACTAACAAACTGTAGAGCTATTTAGTTATTTCTGATGAAATAGCATTTCAGTAAAGACATGGGGTTTTTCCCCCTTGATCGCCAAAGAAATGAATTCAGTATTTTCCACTTTGTGATATTGAATATTTTTAATTATTTCAAGCTTTGCACCCTGTAAATGAAGCTTAAACTGTAGATCTTACTCAATAGTCTGTCATCTATATCCCTGTATACCCTATTTACCAAAGTGCATAAAATAATAAAGAAGATATGGTAGTTTCTATATTTATTGTTTGCCTTTTTACTTTCAAATGGAAATCCAAGTCAAATAAAAGTGTGTATCATACACAGTGCTTGGCACAATGTAGGATATCAGATATGTTTTGTTTCATCTTAGCAAAATGTACTTATACCTGGGTCAACTAGGTACCTTCCTATGTGGTAAAATTTAGTGCAGCAAAAATCCCCGCCTACATCTGAATGACTGCATGGTGGGTGACTTTAAGGAAATGTTTGTTTGGATTGGAATTCCCAAAGAGCCGAATTCGTTAGGCAGTTAACATATGCCATTGCCTCTAGAAGGCTACAATAAGCCGTTCTCCTTGACATGTAGGCGTAGGCGTGGGTTAAATGCCTTAACTACATGGGTACAGTTCATTAGGTAACATTTTGAGACATGGTAAGCTGAACTACTGGGAACATTTTTTCAGAAAAACAAAGGAAGAAGAAGAAAGTGACAAGCCAGAGAGTGTAGGCTAAGTCAGCCTGCCCTTGGCTTTAGGAAATAAACTTAAGGGCAGTGAGATAAGATGGGGTTCGAACTTCAGCATCTTCAGTTTTAGTTAGGTGGTGGCTTCTTCTTATTACATGATTTCTGGGGTCTCTGAGGAGGTGAAGAGCTCAGATTATTCCTTTCTGACCACAAACAACCATCCTGTACTCACATTATAATGTTGCCCTTACTTTCTCTCTTCCTCACCTTGGAAATCTAGTACATTTCCAAGAGAATGAGGAAAGTCAAATTTATGGTGAGTGACAACATTTTCAAGAAAAGTTTCATGTTGTTTCAAAAATTTGAAGACTGCTTTAGAAGGCCAGAAGCATTACGGGGTTGCTCTGCAACTTCATACAGTAAAGTGGTTTGACACCAGTTGTACAGATCATCATACTAAAAATAAATCTCTACTACGTAGCTTTCCCCACATAAATCACACTAAAATCCATTGTCATGGCTGAGTTGACTTCTAAATAAACTTAATGTAATAACTAAGAAATATTTTCACTTTAAAATGAGTCCTTTCATGCAGTGCCCCCACACCCCCATTAATTTTCCCTTTTCCGTGTGTTTCCTCCCCAGATCATAATGGGAGTGATCCTGCTCTATAATTTACTCGGGTCGAGCGCATTAGTCGGTGCAGCTGTCATTGTGCTCCTCGCGCCAATTCAGTACTTCATCGCCACAAAGTTGGCAGAGGCTCAGAAGAGCACTCTTGTAAGTACCGTCTTTGGGAAATGTCATTAGGAAAATCTCATGCTGTTTTATTTTTAAATTGTAGGAAATGAATACATACCACTCGGGATTATTTGGAAATCATTGTATTTCATTTCAGTTCTTACGCAGTGAATATGTATTTTCTGTACTACCAAGTAATTTTTAAAAGTGGTTTGAAATTTAAGACCTGATGATTTTTAGACTCAAAATACCAAAATCACAGTTCCTGATGTTTTTAAGTGCCATGAGGTAGTGAGGCTTTGGGTCTTCTTCTAGATCACTTGCCTAGAGAACATGCGTCAGTGTACTTTGAGGCCATTGGATGTCAGTTATCGACATGGAGAAATGAAGCAAGAAGCAAATAAAGGATCAGGTTTAGTGCTTCTGAAATTCAATTTCCATAGGGTTGAATCAAACCACATGATGATCTGTGGAGTTACACTGAAATGTTTCAGTGGCAGCTGCTCTGGCCGAATATGTTCATGCTCAACCTAGCAAGCAAGTAAAAGCCAAATTATTGACTCTTTTTTGGTTGCAATATGCCATGAAAATATTTTATTTGAGCAAGACTTGGCATCTTTTAAAGAAATATTTACAAATAATAAACTTGTTGACAGCATGCTTAGAAATAAAGTTTGAATAAATATGAGCAAAGTTGTCTATCTATAAATCAGGCATAAAATATAGGGATGCTGTCACTGATGGAATTGTTTCCCAAGGTGGCATTTGACAGTGACTAGCAAGCTGCATGCCACACAAGTGATTTCTATCACTTGTTTTCCTGCTGCCTCTGATGAGGTTATTCATTGTTTTTGTCTGAGCCTTCCACCCTCTGTCCCAGGACATGAATACAGAGAGATGTAGAAGAGGGCATGAAGTGGAGACACCACCACCCTCAGATGCTTTCACTTAGCCTTTCACCCAGCATTTATTTACTCATGAACAGTCATTTGATAGGCATTGAAGACCCTGGAAAGACACAAGGATGAATAAAAAAGAAGGCTATTTGCTTGTTTTGCTTCCCTCCAGCTACCTTTTGCCATTTTACAGCCCCTTTGATGCTTCACAGATCATATGGTGCCTTACTAGTCATTCTGAGCGAGTATTTGGTGGTAGAAGAAGCTGAAACAGTTAACCAAATTGAGGCTTTTGTATCTGCAACAAATCTCTTTACAGTTATTCCAAGTCAGTAGTAATCAGTAAATCTAATGTGGGCCTTAAACAAGAGCTTATAAAAAAGTACTATGTAGAAATCTCTTGAAGTTAAAGGTGATAGGCTTGGTTTCAATAATTGTATTGTAAAGACACAATGTGAACACACACAACAGTGTATCCTCACATTCCTGAATGAGAAGCAAGTGAACTTTTCTTAAATTCATTGTTTCTCTTCTAAATATGGGAGCTGATGCTGAGAGGAGAGTGAAATGATTTAGATACTAAAAGGGAGCCTTTGGAAGTCTATCAACCTCCCTCCTCACCAAAAAAAAAAAATATATGTATACACACACAATCAGTAGACAGTCAAGAAAATCATGTCAGATTGTCAAGAAACTGCTTTTACTTAAACCAAAGCAACAGATACATAAAAGTTGTCAGGTGGGAAGAAATCTGAGGTCATCTGATTCAACTCTTCATTTCAAAGTGGGAGACTAAAGCCCTGAGAGTTCACTTCTCCCAGGTGGTTCACAGCCGTAATAATTAGTGGGAGAACCATGCAGCAATCAAGGTCACCATCATCGCTGTCTATCACATAGCTCTGCCTCTTTGATTCACTTGGATATAGCTTGCATTGTGTTTTTATTTTGTTGTTTTATAGGATTATTCCACCGAGAGACTGAAGAAAACAAATGAAATATTGAAAGGCATCAAACTTCTAAAGTTGTATGCCTGGGAGCACATCTTTTGCAAAAGTGTGGAAGAAACAAGAATGAAAGAACTATCCAGTCTCAAAACCTTTGCCCTTTATACATCACTCTCCAGTAAGTTGCTTTTGCTCTAAGGACTGCCAAAAAATAAAGATAAAGATTCATCGTCTGTTTAGTTTTAATTGAGACATTCTAGTCATCAGAGGAAGCCCATTTATTTTCCATGTATGTACTGTCTGATAGCTACTGGCCCCATGAGACAATTAAAATTAAAGAGTAAAGTTAGCACAGGCTTAGAATCAAGTAGACCTGAGTTTGATTCTTTGCAAGTTGTGATCCTTTGCCACGTTACTTTACATCTGAAATCCTGGGTTTCTTCATCTGTAAGATGGGGATGGCGATGGCAGTGGTATAGGCGATTGAAACCCTCTTATCAGTTACAGTTAGGAAGGATGGGGTTTTTCAGTAAAAATCTGTGTGTATAAATTCATTTGATTGTATTTACTATTGACTATCTTATTCCCAAAGGCCTTTAAAAATTACCTGCAGTTGTCTTGCCTGACTCTTTGGAGCTTATGATGTTACATTTTCTTAAAGATTGTATTTGAAGTGCCATTTTTGAATATTGAGGAGAAATAATGTCGACATTTCCAAGGGAAAGAAACCAAATTACATTCATGTAAAACCTTCTTTTCCAATAATACATTTTCAAGAACTTTTAAATACAGAGCACATTTATCCTCAACTCTAATTTTTCAAAAATAATTATTACAAAAATTGGGTTTGTTCTGAAAGAGTGACACTAAGTATGCTCAAGAATAATGAGTTCATTAGTACAATTATTATGAACTTAGCCAAAATACTGCCATTAATATTTGATTTGGTTTATGTGTCAGTTTTGTTCATCTCTATTGTCCCCAAGACTTTTAACAACTTACAGTTTTGGAGGTTTATATATTGTTTTCTCTTTAATTCTAAATGAGTCTTTAGAGATAATAAACACTTCTTTTGTGAAATGATGCAGAGAAAATATTTGGTGTATATAGCTCATTATTTTAGCCCTAATATTTTAGAAAGGAAATCGGAATTTGTCTTCCAGCTGTGCCCCACTACTAATATGGTGTCAAAATGCTAGAGGATGAAATGATGATTATCCACTTACATATATAATAAAGCTTAAAGCTGGCCCCCACAATACATTCCTCTCTGCAATGGATTGAAATTCTCATAGGGAGGATGGATGCAGCCAGAAATAATGATCTGAATGATGATGAAACTACTTCTGCTACTGCTAACAACAAAAATATATTCAGATACTCAACCAATTATTGCCATGAGTGGCTTTACATATATCATCTCATTTAATCCTTGCAATGACCCAATAAAATAGTTTCTATTAACTCAATTTAAAAAATTTAAAGGTTGAGTTGGAGAGAGCTTAAGTAACTTGAACTTCTGCCGAATCATCCCACTACTAAAAAGCAGGGGTGGGTTGTTAACCCAGTTTGTCTTCGGACATGAGATTTTGGGGACACACAAGGTCATCATAGTGTCAGGGGAAAAAGTCACAAAGGTAAAAGTACATGATGATGTATTTGTGATAGGCAGCAGAAATTCATGAGTCGTGGGTGGAATGTTCAAGTTAGACCATTTTCAAGTTTTATGATTTGGGTAGGTACTATGTTCTTGGTGGTTAAGAACTTGAACTAAACCACATCTGGACCTGCAAAAGTGCCAGCTGATTCTGTGTTCACTGGCAGGGACAGTTCACGAGAGTGGATCATGAGAGCTGACGATGATTTTGGGGGTGGACTCTCTCCTGATGTCAAGAAAACCAGGTTTTAGTTCTCATTCTGCCATTGTCTGGCTCTGTTAACAATAACTCATTTTAATCCTTTGGTCCTCAGCCCTTAAAATGCTGTGCTTTATAAGAAATATAATTACAAATCATCAACTTGGCTTTTCATTTGTACTACAACTTCCAAATCCTAGTATTTTAGCCTAGAGTATAAGTTTTTCTTGTTTCACCTATGCTTATCATGTTTCCCAAATGATAGTGCAGTATATTCCTGGAGAGATATTTAAGCAAGCAGAGGGTCCAGGGTATAAAGTTATTAAGCAAAAGGTCACTGAGTGAAAATTAATGTCACTGTTGAAGAACTTGAAATGATATCAAATTTTTGTTTTTAATCTGTACAATAACTCAATTTTCATATATTCTTGTTAGCTTTGTAGACCAAACAAAATACAGATTGTAAATACTCTCAACATTTGTTAAATTCTAATGTTTTGCATCATTCAAGGGTTATTTTATGTGAATTTTGCTCTTTGTAACAAATCACAAAGAATATTTTTTTTCAATAAGGGAAAACATTTTCTGGTTAAGACTAATGGGTAGGAGCTCATACAACTGCAAACAAGAAAATACCCACTGGGAAATGTTTACAGACTCCGGACAAGATGTTATTTAATGCGCTTGGTCCTTCCTGTCCTCAAGGAAAGTTAAAGTAATAATTGATGACTAATTAAAGTTACTGAAAATGTTTCACAGTTCAGTGACACTAATGTATTGCATTTCTTTCCACAGTCTTCATGAATGCAGCGATTCCCATAGCAGCCGTTCTCGCTGTAAGGCATTTTTTCTTCCTTTTAGACGTAGGATGAAGTCAGTGTTTAGAAATGATTTATGAACACGAATGTGTGGGTGGTAATAAATATTACCTCACCTGTGCCAGTTTTTTCTTAGCAATCTCCGTTGCAATAGTTCTAGTCCACGGTTTCTCAACTGTGGCACTTCAGGACATTTTGGCTCAGAGAATTCTTTGTTGTAAGGGCCTGGTTTGAGTATTAGGATGTTTAACAGCATCCCTGGCTTCTACCTATTAGACGCCAGCAGAATCCTCTTCCTCACCCACCCCCACACCCCCCAGTCCAAGGCATGACAATCAAAAATATCCCGAAACATGGCCAAATGTGCCCTGGGAGCAGCTTTACCCGTAGTTGCAAGCTCACTGCTCTGATCCCCATAACCTGGTTCCCAGACATTCTTACAACAGGATGGTGTAAGCTCAATAACCAGGAAATGTTAAATAATTACATTATATTTCAAACATATTACAAACCCAAGAGCTAATAGTATATTTAGAAATATAAATACGTCTGCATTGGACCCCAATGTTGGCAGTTTTAGCAAAGGTCCACAATAAGGACCTGAAAACAATGGAATGTTTTCTTTTTCTCTCAGAAAATGTAGTTTTGGTTGCAAAGATCCTGGCTGGTTGTTAAGAACTCTGGTTCCTCCTCACTGTTCCTCTCCCTACTGGGCAATTTAACAGATGTCAATTTACTAATTTGTAAACAGAATCTGGTTTGCCCTTCTCATGTGTTTGCTGCTAGAATGAATGTAAACCATTAAGTATTCTACCAATGGCAAGTATATTTTTCATAGGAAGTACTTTGGGGGCTGTAACTGTTTTCATAGTTGCATCGGACATCTCGGCAGGGCAGGACATACTAGGTCTGTAAAGTCGCATGCAAGCATTTGTGCAGGTTTCTCCAGCTTTCTGAAGAAACCCTTTCTCTGTGCAGACGTTTGTGACCCACGCGTATGCCAGCGGGAATAGCCTGAAACCTGCGGAGGCCTTTGCTTCGCTGTCTCTCTTTCACATCCTGGTCACCCCGTTGTTCCTGCTGTCCACCGTGGTCAGGTTTGCAGTGAAAGCCATCATAAGGTACGCCCTGGAGTGTTTGGATTTCTTTGCTTGGTGACAAAAAAAACATGCTCATAGTAGTAAATTCAAAAAATTGTAAAAAGAACAGCAAAATTACTGTCCAGAGATAACCATGGTTAAAATGTTTGGTATGCTGACTTTTATTATTTTATTCATTTCATATAAAAATAATTATTCTAAAATAGAATCTTGAATGTATGTAGTTTTTGACTCTTGTTTTACTTATGGTTTTTATTATTTTCTCCCTCATTTTGATCATTACCCATGTTTACTGGCTATGTGACATTTATTATAATTTATTTATTGACTACCTGCTTATTGGGTATTTGGAGTGTTTTGTTTTCTCCCTAACATAAATAATATATATATAACATTGAGGTAAACAACTTTGTTTACCTTCTGATTATTTTCTTAAGTTAGATTAGAAGTGGGATACTTGTATTAATAGTATGGACATTTTTAAGGTCCTTGATAAATATGCCTGTGTTGTTTTCCATTGAAGGAGTGGGTCAAAAGGTGCACGTATTTGTATGATTTTTTATGATTGGGGTCATGTTTTGCGGTGAAGGTGAATCAGCTTATGCCTCAGTAACATTAACATATAACACTGTAATCTAAAAAAAGAATTCCAGGCTCACAGTTTTTGCAAAAGGAAAGACTTGATAACAGCTCAGTGTTTTGTTCATTTTAAATGTGCTTCTATAGTGTTGCTGCCCAGTGTAGACTTGTCTCAGACTCACCATGGTTCACAGTGCACAACTACGGCAATAGATATATGATCATGACCATTTCCCCACCATTTTTACTCATATTATATAATACATGTTACCAAACTACATATGTTATATGTCAGTGTATGTGCCATAGTCTACCATGCATTAGTCCTTATTATAAACAAGACCATCTTCTTAAAGTAGTATTTTGCTTTTTTACCACAAGATCTTGTAAACTTTATAGATCATCAGTGTATTTATATCTGGCCTTTGAAAGAAATGCCAAGACGTTGCAATACCAAAGGAAAATTGGAAAAAACTGTGGTCTTAAATGTACAGAGTATGGTGTTAGCATTGACAGCAATGCAGAACATCTTTTGTAATGTCTTTTAAAATCAGCTAATTTTTCCCCATGTCTATATATTACTAAGAAAAGTAATATTTAAAATATAATCTTGGGTTTTAGGCAATAATTTATATTGGCTTAACCACATCTTTATACTAAATAACTTTAAAATGTGTAAATATTATCCTATTATAAAACAAGTGCTGATTGGTTACAATAGTATCATAACGTGATTTCAGTCCCATCCTGTAAATATGCTATTAATAGCCAATTCTGGAGCTGAGTTTAAAGCTCAGGCCTTCCGGCCTCATCTGCCCTAACTTTCTTTTCTTATTGTTCTGCCTTTTGAAACACTTGCACAGATCACTGACTGCTTTTTGTAGCACCACTTCCAAATTAGGCAGTGCTCTGGAAGGGAAGCTACTTCAAACACTAAAATTGATAAATGGCCAGAGTCTGCTATTTTGGTCCTTATTTTCATTTTCTCCATTTAATAGCTGTCCCTCTCACAGTTGTGTTTTAAGTTGAAATTTGACTTTGTACTGCTCTCAGTGAAGACAGAAAGCGGTTGATAACTTACACTGGATATACTCTGAAATCAGGAGGTGACACAGCGCCGAAAGGATGTTAAGAGTTGATATGAAAATCAAAAAAGGAAAAACCAAAAAATCTAGTAGTGTCTTCAAGTCCACAGCATAAAATCGTGCTGTAGTAAATCCTGGTTAGTTTGAGGGTTGATACTATTTCCTGTGTATTTCTGCGTAGTACTCTCTCTTCCCGATGTCCCGGGGAAAAGGCATTTGCCAGTTTGATAAAGACCAGTCTGTTTTCAGGGCTCAGCTCCAGATTTCCCAAGCCATAGGCCAAATGGAGTCTGCTTACAAAAACTTCTCTAAAATGAATTTCCGTGGTTGATTTGTGGGTCCTACAGAGATGAGCAGTCAACAGAGAGGCCAGTGCTTTTTCCCATTGCGTGCTGGTTCTGGGAACCCAGTTGAGCACTTTCCCATTGTTGACTGACTGGGCTCGGCATATTCTGTGCCTGGGAACCCGTGATCAATCTTCGATGCCAGTTGGCCCACAGCAGCCTGTTTATAATCAGAGACTTAGGTCAGCTGGTTTTGAAGCTTCGTCTTTAGGACTGTGGAAGTCGTCAGTTCTTCGTGCATTCTTAAATGCATTCAGAAATTTGGTGGGTTAGAGTGGGGTGCAGCATACTCCCCAACTGTGTTACCCATATGTGTAAGAGACTTATAAACATCTCTACTGTAGGAAATTTCCATGCCACGTAAAATTCTTTGCTATGGGGGAGTTCTGTGCTTTCCTTTAAAAATGTTTAGCTTGTTAGACAAAATTTCTTCACATTGCTCAATGGGTGACCCCATGGATACATAATAAAATGGGAGAGAGAGGCACTTACGTTCCAGGTCATCTCCTCATGACCCCTGGACTCCATAGCATTTGAGCTCTCTGGACATTTTATAATGATATGTTCCAGTCTACATTTGCAAAACAGAGCGAGATGTGAAGAAAAGTATTATCTTAAATAAATCATTTGAATAAGAGTGATTTTTCAGGATGTTCTCCTCAGTTCTCCACTTTGTTGTATTTATAAGAAAGTAATTTATGTGTTTTGCTCTTCTAGAGGAAACTTGAAGTTCATATGTTGCATCCTTCATAAATAATTTGAGTTTAGGTTCCTGTTATTTGATGTATAATGCAACATCTAGGTCCAAAGATGTTATTTGCCAAGGGAAAAATGAGCAAAAAGAATATTCTGCTTTGTGGAAAATAACTTTGTGTCTCTTGTCTCAAGTACCTCCTAAAGGAATGTATGCTTGGCTTGTCTATTGCAATTGCCTTTAATCAAGTAAATTGTTACTGATACTTTTTGTAGAGCAGATATCCACTTTGATCTGGTGCCTATTTTACAAAAACATCAGGAAAAATTACAAGAAAAACATGTAACTGTCAGTCACAAAAAGAATTATTCCCAACTAATGCGATACCTATACAAGGTTACTCAAGCTGTGTGTAAGAACTCAAAGGGAAACTTGAAAAATGAGAAAATAACAGGTGTAATTAAAACCTTAAATATGTTTGTAAATTATCTAAATATATGAGAAATTAATAAAATACTGACTAATAAAGATAATGGAAGCAGGATAGAAAACTGATCTCAAATGTACCTGCTTGTAAACCCAGGCACTGCCATGGAACACTCATTGTTTAACCTCACATTCATTAGTGTCTCTGTATCTCAACTTCCTCACTTATCAGATGGGCACAGTAAGAGCTCCTGCTTATGGAGGTTGAGGGAATTAAGGAGATAATACATGAAAAGTATATTTTTAAAAATCCCCATTTTACCAATTCACCAACATCTTACTAATTTTCATTCCATACCTCAGAGAGAGATTTCTGTAGGTCTACATGCATTTGTTAACACTTTGGGTGCATTGCTGGGCACTAGGGATTGCGAAGAGGATCCCTAGTAGGGATTGCAGCCCCACATGGGGAACATTGAACGTCATCAAAAGAGGAGGCAGATAGTCTGGTCAGTGAAGGTTTAAAGGAGACAGTGGATCCCTTGTGGGATCTTAAAAAAATTAGTAAGACTCAGTTATTTGAAGAAAAAGAAAAAAAACATGTTCTATGTAAGGAAGCAACATAAGCAAGAGGAAAAGGTGGATAAGTAGGTCTCAGTATATTTAGTGCAGTGAAAGTGGTTGAGTGTAGTTGAGGAAACAATCTGATGTGGAGAGAGGGGATCAGGCTTGCAGATGATGCTAAGGATGCTAAAAGGCAAGGGGTGTCATTTGTTATTTTAAAAAAAGAATTGTTGTGTGAACAGATTTGGGTTTTTTAAATATAAGCCTGGCAGCATGGTGGAAATTACTTCACCCTTGGTCAGGATTCATGCATTTGTCGTAATTGTTTTTCCTCTGATTTCTGAAAGGACCTCATATGAACAGGAAATGCTTTTAGTATGACCCATTTATTCATTCACCAGACATTTCTTGAGGAACTATTATGCTATATCTTTGGCATAGGTAGATTCTGAAGATGAAAATTGCTCTTAAGGTTCTCACAGTCTAATGGGACAGATGGACAATAAACAAACAATGACAAAACAGCAGTGCAGGGAACCCTCAGCCAGAAAGCCTAGAATGAAGGAAGCAGGGGAGGGGCAAGGAAGAGGAAATTCAGGGAAGGGTTAGTGTTGGGTCCTCCAGTGTTCATTGTAATTGGTGTTCCGAATGGGGAGTGTTATAAAGACAGAAGAAAGCTCTCCCATACGCCAAGTATGCTCAGAGACCTTGTTTCTCCTTATTCAGCAGTAATGGAGCTCAGCAATTCCATAAAATCTTCAGTAAGATTTGCATGTGTACTAGAAAAGTAAAGTGGAGAATTCAACCAACTGACTTTACTTAAGTGCCTGAATCATTGATTTATTCCTTCTTTGATTTATTCAACAAACATTCTTGAGTAATGTGCGCCAGGAGCTGCTGGACTTAGAGTTACTGAGGCAAATGAGCTTAGCCCTGTACTTTCCTTGTGAAGGAGGACATAGTGTGAGATCGTATGAGGTAGTCCTTTGATTGATGAAGCTGTGCTTCTTAAAATCCAGTGTCTTCAAAACATTAGGAACAGAATGACAATTAAAATCTATAAAAGTAAAGAAAGTCTTTTACTACTACTTTTAAGGTATAGCTTAAATGTCCTCATCACAAAAAACAATTTTGTAATTGTGTATGGTGATGGATGTAACTAGACTTGTAGGATAATTTTGAAATATACAGAAATATCACATTATTATGTTGTACACCTGAAGCTAATATAACATTACATATCAGTCGTACTTCAATTAAAAAATAAAGAGAATAATGCCATGTACAATGAGTAAAATGCCATTGCATAAGGCATTTCTAATGGTCAGGCTTTGCTGCAAAGACTCAAAAAGGGTACACAGATGGAAGCTCTTTTTCTTTTGGGGGTCTGAAATTCTTTTTCTGAAGTTGGAGTGAAATACATAATAACATAAATTGACCATTTAAACTGTTTTAAGTGTACAGTTCAGTGGCATTAAGTACATTTACACTGTTGTGCAGTCATCAGCACTGTGCATCTCCAGACCTTTTTACCTCCTCAGACCTTTTTGAGGTCAGACCTTTTTGACCTCCTAGAGATCAAAACTCTACACTCATTAAACGATAACTTCCCACTCACCTCTCTCTCTAGTCCCTGGTGACCACCACTGACTTTCTGTTTCTGTGAATTTGACTATTCTAGGTATCTCATACAAGTGGAATCATACAACAATTGGTTTGTGTGTGTGTGTGTGCCTGGCTAATTTTACTTAGGATAGTATCTTCAAGGTTTATCTATGTTTCTACAACAGTAATATGTTTAACTGAGTCAAGAATTCCAAAAATGGACAACAGGATAGGGATTGATTGGAGGAGCGTGGGGTAGGTGGGGTGGGGTACAGCAATGGGGCAAATTGGGACAGTTGTAATTGAACAACAATAGAAGAAAAAAGAGAATTCTGGAACTATGGTGCAGCCACTGTGGGGAAGTATGGCGGTTCCTCAAAAAATATCACATAGGATTATCATATCATGCAGCAATTCCACTTCTGGGTATATACCCAAAAGAATTAAAAGTAGGGGCTTGAATAGATATTTGTACACCTGAGTTCATGGCAGCGTTATTCACAATAGCCAGAAGGTGGAAACAACCCAAGTGTCCATAAATGGATGAATAAATAAACAAATTGTGGCATATATGTACAATGGAATATTATTCAGCCAAAGGTCTTCTTAAACAATTACCTCTTTTTAGTTGCCTGAAAATATAATTTGGAAGTTAATATTAGATTGTCCCAATGAATTTTATCTACCTTTATGTTTTCAATGGAAGGAAGTAGCATGTAAGGATATAGGGCTGGAAGTTCATGGGCAAAAGACTGAATTAAATTTAGTTTTCTTCAATTTACTCTCTGCCACAAAATCAAACTAGTCAGACCTATCTGGAAGCACTTAACTTGACTATAACCTCAAATGCAAAAAATTAAAAGGAAACTGTTTCAAATATATGTTTTCTAGTATCTTACCAAAGGCAGTGTCTTCGCTGTGATTGAAGCTGCATGTGCTGAGCTAGTTTGTCCCATTCTAGAATGCTAAAAGGGACATTTCTTTTGCAACTTCACAGTTTTCTGTAGTGTATTATTTTATTGATAGGAGGATGTTGTCAAATCATGTTGCTATTTTCTGTGACTCTGTTTTTGCTTGTAATCCTGTGTCATTGGTTTGAAAAGTTAGAAAGGGAGGGACAGGAGGACCAAGTTTTGTGCCCAGCCTAAGGAGACCATAATAAACAGTGTTTGCAAACCAGCCTTCTGGAGCAGGGCTTCTCACACTGTAATGTGCTTATGAAGTCTCTCCAGATCTTGTTGAAATGTATATATTGATTAAGTAGATCTTGGGTGGAACCTGAGATTCTCTGTTTCTAGTCAAATTGCAGGTAAGGCTGATGCAGCTGGTCCTTGGCCAACACTTTAAATACCTGCTCTCTAGAGGGCCCTCTCCTTACCAGGTGCAGCAAATACGTGTAATGTGTAGTGCTTAAGCCAGAGAGCACAGTGCCTGTGGACCCCAGATCTGTGTGTTCACACCAAATGCTGTTAGATTGCTTACCTTCTCTGAATCTTATTTCTCCTCATTTGTTAAAGTGGCATAATGAGTACTTCCCTCATTGTATTATTATTTTTAACCACCCTGTTTCAAGTTCCTCTCCAACTCTACTATTTTTGACAATGAATACAATTGCAAAAAAATAGTGCAAAAGAAATTTGACTAATTTAAGGTACCTGAATGGCTCTGGTTTTTCTGAGGTTTTTCCTGCTTTTACCACTAAAAGTTCTAGTTCCTGGGAGTCCATCATTCCTGAGCAATTTAGGATGCTTGTTCATTTGAGCTAAACTTCCAGCTTGTCTTGAGACATGATGCTCAGAGCTGCTTGCTCAACAGGGTAATGAGAGGGGAAGAGTTTATGTAAGTCCAGCTTCGTTGTCTGTAGTCTTATTTTTAACCCTCTATGTTTATTTGCTTTCTGCAGCGTTCAAAAGTTGAATGAGTTTCTCTTGAGTGATGAGATTGGTGATGACAGCTGGCGAACTGGTGAAGGCTCTCTTCCTTTTGAGTCCTGTAAGAAACACACTGGAGTCGTAAGTGCTTTTTCTTGTCAATAGAAACTGTGAATAGGGAATAGCCCCTAGAATGGATGACTTAAAATGGGTGCAATTGGAAGAAATTGTAAGCTTTACTTTCATCTATATGAAGAATGATTGTTACCCGCTTCTACAACAAACCTCACAAATCTAAAATCATCAATAAATGTATAAGGCTTGTCTTTATAAATCATCAAAGGATTATCCCAAGAGACTTAACACATTTTATAACCATCTATTTTTTATGTTTCAAATACACTTGACACTCAATATTATATTAGTTTCAGGTGTACAGCATAATGGTTAGACATTTATATAACTTACAAAGTGATCCCCTGATAAGTCTAGTAACCACCTGGCCCCATACGTAGTTCTTACAATATTGTTGATTGTACTTCCTATGCTGTACTTTATATCACCAAGGCAGCACCTGTTTGATTCAAGCAGAAAGTAGGAGGTTGTACAACCAGGCTTTAGCTAAGAATAATATAAAGTCAGCTTATAACTCATGTACCATATTCTTATAGTATTTTTTGGCTATATTATACTTTTTAATTGAAAAAGTGCTTTCTGATGCATTGTCTTTTGACTTACCTGTTTTTATTTTTCAGATTAGTATGTTCACTTTGCATGTCATATGGCTTGAATAAAGTCAGAAAATTAGGAAGTGACAGAGCCAGAATTAAAATTGAATGAATTTTATTCACCTATTGCACCATTTTACCCACCTACTGTACAAATACTTACTCAGGATATATCAATAAATGGGGGCTGGAAATACAGTCAATATTATTTTGTCATGTATTACATGTAATTTGACATGGATTATGTACTGTATTTGCCTGTGTCTCCAGACTTATTGACTACCCTGTACTTCATGCCAGGTCCTATAGATGTAGCAGTGACCAAGGCAGAGAGGATCCTTCTTGTCACAGAGTTTGCTTCCTTGAGGCAGGAGTCAGATGAAAAACAAGTGAAAAATGAGATAACTTTGCTGTAGAAAGAAAATAAAAATGTGTATAGAGAGTGATTGGGATACTCAAAGCAGGGTGGTCATTTCCCAAGAGATCCCTTCAAGAAGCTGACATTTGAACTGATAACTGAATGAAGAGTAGGTATTTGGGCCACAGCAATCTGGGAAGGGAGCATTTCAGGCACAGAACTAGCAAATGCAAAGACCCTGAGATGAGAAATAATTTGATGTGTTTAAGAAACAGGAGCACTATGGTGGAGCCTGGTGAAGAAGGGAGAGAAAGGACAAAATAAGAACAAGGATTAAGGGTCTTATAGATCATGGAAAGAATCTGCATCTTATTACCATACAACAGGAAACCACTGGAGAGCTTCAAAGTAGGCACTGATATAATTTTGTTTATATTTTTAAAATGCCACTTTAGCTACTGGGTGGAAAGTAGTCAGTCAGTGGGGATAAGCATTGAACAGATAGATCATTAAAGAGGTTGTTATAACATAGGCAAGAAACGATGGTTAGAATTAGTTTTTATTACAATTTCAGTGGACATTGTGAGGAAGTGATCAAATTCAACATACATTTTTTTTAGGTTGAGCTGACAAAGACTTGCTAGTAGATCAGATGGCAGGGATAAGGGGAAAAGAGGACTCGAGGATGTCAGGTTATTGGCTTGACTGCTGGGTAGATGGAACCATTAACTGATATAGGGAGGCTGAGAAATAAGTAGGTTTATATTGAGGTGGAATCAAGAGGTATATTTTGCACCTAATAATCTTGAGATATATATTGACATCCAAGAAGAGAAATCAACCATTAAATAATAGTATTTAAAACAATAGAACTCAGTAGAATTCTTGAGAGGTGTATAAAAAATTATTGTCTTAAAAGTAATATGTATACTTTATAAGAGTAAAATAGAAAGATTTTATTCTAAAATGAGTTTTGTTAATATTATTCATGTTACTGTTAGAAAAAAATATGAATGCACTTACCATTTATGTAACCTCCCCAAAAAACAAAACCCTATAATGTGCAATCTCCTGACTGGAATTGATTGAGGCTTGGAAAGCCTTTATCAGAAGTCATTCAATATTAAATTTTTCTTTACATCATGTTTAACAATACTGAAAACACTTAAGATGAGCATTTGGCTATATTTAGGTTGTTTTTTTAATTTTGCTTTTCCGAAGTTATTTTTACTCTCTGTTAAGGGATTTCATGGAGCAGGGGGAGTTTTTTTCTGAGGAGGAATGACCACCAGAGCTTATGGACATAATGTCACAGTGCCTCCAAGTGCTCGATTGTTGTTTGGACAAGGACACAGAGACAACAACACGCTGTAGAGTGTCTACACTTTGAGGCAGCAGGAAAGTCAAGGATTTGATTAGGACCAGCCTTGTCATACTTTGGATGGCAGGCAATGACCAAAGAACTTACTGTGTCAGGTTTCCAATACTGCCTGTGATCTTTCAGAGATGTGAAGATGAGCAGAGTGAGATGACCTCGAGAAAGGGGATGGAGGAGGTCAAGATTGTGGAGTCAAGGAAATCTGAAGAATCTTTTGTAGGAGATGAAGATTAGAGGAAATATTGAACTAAGAAAAGATTTTTGGAAGGAAAAAAGAATCCCCTTCAAATGCATCCAATATCTTCAGGGTTATTGAAACCAGACTGGACTTCTGATGTCTTTCAGGGTCATTCATCACTGCTGATGGGCCAAACCACAAACGACAAACTTTTTAAAATGGAGTGAAAAAAGCTGTGCATTTGAAAATAACACTAATGGAGACTCCATCTTGAGAGCGCTTAAGATGCTATGTCTGTAAAAGCTTAGAGTTAAGTGGTTTTGGCTGTAGAATCTCCATGGAGAATTAGTGACATTCTAGAGCCAAAGTCTCTTCAAATTACATCTGTGGAACTCCAACTCAAATCTCTGTCAACACATCTCCTCCTCCCACCCTCTCCTTAGTTTTGTGAAGAACATGAAGTCATTCCTTTTGGATCTCTGGGGGCAGTACTACTATAGAATTACTCTAGAAGACATTGAATATATGTGCTGGCATAGACCTGTCTTGTGTGGAAAATATACTTAGCTTAAATGTTAGTGACTTTCTGCAGCATCTTATACAATGTACTTCCAGGGTCATCTGTGAGGCTGTCAGAAGAAAAACAAAACTGAAATAAAATTTCACAGATACTCTTTTACTTTTTCAGTTGAAATACATTAAGTATTTTCTCTGTGACAGAACCACTGGTAGTTTTTTTAGTGACTTTTTAATCTATGAAATTATTTGTATGCAGCCTATTTCATTGTGTGATATTCAGTTGATACACCAATTGGTGGAAATTGGAAGAACAATATCTTGTTTGGATTAAGTTACTGGTTATTTGAGTACATTTCTAATTCTGATAGTAGAGTTCAATGGATATTTCAAAAAGCTAAACCTATAATTCCAGGCAAAAAAAAAGTTTCACAATTCTAGAACCCTTTGCTTTTATAGATAATTATCAGTTTTAAAGTGTATTAATATTTAGTCTCACAATCTCCATAAAGCAAGTAAAACAGATAATTATTTATGTTGAAATACCTGCTCATTTGGTCCTTAGGACAAAGTTTGAGCTTTTAAACTTTTCTATATTAGAGGCTTACAAAATTGAATTTTCTACCTTCTCTTTAGCCATTTGTCTTTATCCCCTGAAATTAAACTCAAAATTGGAAAATAACAAACTTCTAGTTATGACCTAAGTTCATTAGAAGTATCTGAAGACTCTCCAGTTTCTGCCGGCATGTTCTTTATTACAGATGCTGTGGTCCGTTGACTGGAAACAATGCTCTAACATCTGAGAAAGACTAGATTGTTTTACAATGCTTGTGGATCTCCTTATGAAATGATACATGTTTGGTCAAACATATCCTAGATCTTTATGCTTTTTCTTCCTCCACACTAGGTCCTCAAGTGATGTTAGCCCGATCTGACTTAAGTGAGTGGATGAGAGTCAAAATTCTCATGATTCAGAGTATAATAAAAAAGATACTGTTAGAACATTTACAGGCTCAATGGCCTAACAAGTGGAATCGGGTTTAACCTGAATTAGTCTGTGTACCTTTTGACACAACACATGTTTTGTTTTGTTTTTATTGCCTGGGTATGTTCACCCAGATTGCTGGAGAAAAAATATCTAAATCTAGTTTGGGGGTTGGCACTTCAACCTCCATTGTTTGCAAGTAGCGTAGCCTATCTTCGTATTTTCCTTTTTCTTAAAAAGCTGTGAATTAGATTTAAAATTGTTGCAGAACACATTTTTGTTATCATTTGCGGAGGTTTTTTTTTTTTGAGGAAACCATTGAAATAGTTTAAATATGACATTTATTTTACGTGTTTCTTTTTCTTGGAATTCAAGTGGAGAAGGAGCAAAGTGAGTTCAGTAAAACCTGAATTTTTTCATAAAACTTCAATTTGTGTTCTTTTCCATTTGGAATGCAGCAGCCGAAAACTATAAACAGGAAACAGCCTGGGAGATATCACCTGGACAGCTATGAGCAATCAACAAGACGTCTACGTCCTGCGGAGACCGAGGATATTGCCATAAAGGTTATTTGCTTCCTGGATTCTTACATGAATAGAAACATTTAAGCTACTATTTTATGGTGAAGCTCAGCAAACGTGTCCTGAAATGTGTCTTTAAAGTCTCTTTACAATGATCACTAATCCTTATAACATTTTTAAAAAGATATCCTGATGAGTTCTTCCTTACCTTCCAACTGCAGTTTTGCCTCAGCAGTGTGTTTCAATAGCTTGAGAAGGAGCCTTTCTTCTGAATCTGCTTTAGAAGCTAGTATCTAATGGAATTCCTCTCATACTCATGTTTGTCTACCAAGTAAATTGATTTATAGAGAATACCAATATTATAAACCCAATTTTTAAGGAAATAAATGAAATAATAATTGTCTTCAACCAGGAAAAGTTTATACCGTGCTGTGTGCATTCACCCAAGTTTCCAATATTGCCTTTGGTTAATGTTATACTCAGCCTTTGGTATGCTCGCCAGCACGTGTGGTTTTGTAAACAGGTCACCAGAGAAACACAGGCTGAGGACTGATAGTTGGAATAAGCCCCAGGGAAGGGTCAGTGCTGTGCAAGGAGTGGAATACATGCTTGCAGCAGCCAAAAGCCTCTGGACTTCGGAGCCACAGTAGTCCAGGAAACTAGCCCTTGAAAACTCGCTGCTTTAGCTGCTTCTGACTATCTAACTTCCTTCACTGCCCATCCAATCAAAGAGTGAGAGAGGCTTCATGGATTGTAGAGTATAGAGCCAAGAGCTACACTTAATTCTTCTCTCATTCCTTTTACCTGGCACAATACCTGTCCTACAATATGCTTACTATTGGAGCTAACGTGTTAGTGGGTGGAATAAACCTCTGATAGCTCCACCTCTGCCATTAATTTGATGTGTGACTTTGGGGAAAATTACTTTTCCTCTCTGACCCATGGTCTGCCCATCTTGAGTTGGAGATGCCCTCTTAGTATGTTTGTGTTGAGGATAAAATATGTCACCTGTGAATTTTAAAGAGTTATAGTGATTCTTAACATTGGGTGTACCTTCGAATAACCTACAGATGTTTAAATATATATATATATAATATATGGATATCATTTAAAAAATAATTCTAGTAATTTTCTAGGCAATTATAATGTATAAATAGGGTGTGAACTACTAGGCTATGAAAAAGTAGGTAATGAGACACCAGAAAGGATCTCCTCTATGCTGCAAGTTCTCAAATATGCTGAACTAACAAACAAATGTATTAGTGTCTAAGGAAACAGGGTCACTTTTTTAACTCTCATTTTCTATTCAACATAATAGGAATCTAAAAATATGTCTTTTCAGTGTGCCTTTTAGATTTGTTTTCATTTTTAGTGTAAAAATGGGAGGCCATCATTTTTTCTCAAAATTGACTTTGTGCACCAAACAGAAAAGGCCCCAAAACCCTCTTTATCAGTGTCTTAGAGTCTGCTATGCCTCTGAATAGCCAAACAGTTCAAGCCCACCTTCAAGCCCAAATTATTGTTCATTCATGGTAGAAATTCCCAAATTGGTAATAACTCATTTATCTCTTTGAAATATTTTTATTGTGAAATCCAACAGAAATTTCACAAAACATATATGTACCATTAAATGAAAAACTAAACAGCTCTGCAGCCACCACCAAGCAAAGAATGTCGTCTCCCTCTGAAGTCCCCAACGTACACATTGCTGCTGTTTTTCATATCTCTCCCCTGGCCCCCCACCATTGTGGCTCCAGCACTAACGTGCTCAATACATACACTTAAACACACTCGTATTCCCGCAAAATATGTAGTGTTGTCATGAGCATCAGTGTGCTTTCAGTTTACTGAGACACTTTATGACGGCCTACCTCTGCTACCTGCACTGCTGTGTGCTGCAGCACGCATAACGGTTTTCCTTATCCCCTAGTGATGTGTGCTAGGTTTGTCTCCATCTTCCCTCTGTTGCAAATGCTACTGTGAGGATCATTTTTGCACCTACCCTGTTATGAACCTTTGCAAAGATTTTTAGTGTTAGCTGCACTCCCCCGCTTCCTTGAAGATTCAAGTATCTGTTTTTCAGTTCATCTTTTTACCTTAGTTGATGCCAAGCTTGGATGTGATTTAAACTTTCAAGTGCACAGCCTGTCTCGTGTACCAGTCCAGATATCCCTTAAATCCATGGTCACTCCACTTCCACAAGCTCACTTGTGTTTACACTTAGCCACCTCCTGGAGCTGCTGCTTCTCTGACATTTTCATCTCTACAGTACCAGTCAGTCACTTACATCAGATCTGACCCTCCAGCTGTCCCAGGCCTTCACCTTCACTGTTTCTGTTTTTAATGTCCTTGAAACCTCCAGTAACCTGAGCCCTTTTCTTTTCTCCCAGTTCTTTAGCACCATTCTGTAGGCAGTCCAACCTTGAACCCCCTACAGCCCTGTAAGCAGGCTGCTGAGTGTTGTGGAGAAAATGGCACAACTCTCCAAGTGGGCATGGCCACAGATTTATTATCTCCAACTCAGCTGACCCTCGGTAGTTCTTGGCAATTCCTTTGCATGCCTCTCATCAGCATTATTTTCCAGAATCTAGAGTAGCTCTTCAGCTCTCAGCACTCTCTTCCCACCTCCTATATCTCATCCACCCACTCCTTCTGCAGATAACCTTCACTCCCAATTCACTGATAGCATAAAGGTTGTCATGTAGGGCCTCTCTCTATTCCATGCTGACCCTCTTCCAAACCATCTAACTTACAGCTTGTGTAGCTTCCTGCTTACTGCCTTAGAGAAAGAAGGATGCTTAGCTTCTGAGGTGGTGGCTGTATAATTTTGCTGAACATTAATTGTCACTTACAGTATCAGATACAGTATCTGAAACCCCTGTTGCAGCTACCTTTATTATTCCACAATATGTTTCACAGTTTTCTGATCCTGCACTGATTCTTATTGCAGTTCTTTATCCAAAAATGCCTTCACTGAAGTTCAATATCTTTTCCAAAACTAGTTAAAAGAACTCTTCTTCTGTAGTTTTTTAAGCCATTTCACATATAAATGATTTTCTTTCTCTACTGCTATTTTACTTATTGTCTGTTTATTTTGTCTGCTTACTACTTAGCTCATGCTGCCTATGTTACACTTACATCCATGGTTGTTTTACTCATCTAACAGCAAGCTTCATAGGGGTAAGGAGGGTGCATTATACCTTCTTTGTAGCCTATGTCAGTCCCAATACAGAACCTCACACACAGTGGGTGGTCAGAAAATTTGTAAAGCAATCAATAATTTAGCCTTCTTTGCACACTCTTTCCAGGATTAACTTCATGCCTATGTATGTGATGGATGTTTCATGCATAAATGCCATATATTTTATGAGCTAGAGAAAACCTACTTGGAAAAACAATCTAGCCTTTTCAAAAAAAATTTTTTTACTCTTTAAGTTTTATTAAGATGTTTTTAGAGACATATTTACTAACAATTTAGACATCACCAATCTATTCTGCAAAATTAAAAAAAATGTAGTTAGAAATGTCATCATTTGTGGTTTTGAAACACAGTATTAATTGATAAGCAAGGTGTAGTCTCACTTTAATTTCCTGAACTTTTCAAAATCTTTCCCTCCACTTATCTATCTCTATTCACCCTCTCAATTTTGGGTTCTGGTATACCTATTTTTCCCCATTATTGTAACTATTACAACTACCAAGTCGACTTGAAACCTGCTAAAAGAAATAGAATGCAAAAATAAAATAATAACAAAAAAAGCAATATATAGTTTTGGATGATTTTAAGTTCTTATGATCCTTGCTGGTTGTTGAGGTTTACACTCCCAAGCAGTGGTACCTCATTTCTGTGCTTTATTCCTCTACTCTATTTTTTCTTTAAGTTCAGTGAAAACAATGAATCCATATAGTTCAAGAAACTCATTTATTACGAAACCTTCTTCTTCACGTAACAATCATTTGTGCAGAATAATTTGTAGTTATTTCTGTTGCATCACCAGGATTCTGAGAATTGCCTGGTAGTGAGAAAACAATCAGTGAAGAGAATTACTTGGTAAATATTTGGGTTGATTGCTTTTTAAGACTTCTCACAAGAAAATGCCCAGTAATCCCAGATTTTCAGCATTCTTCATAATGTCACTAATTCAAAGACTGTCCTTTTACAATACTCCCATTCTCTTTTGTTTTTCACCTGTACCTCTTAAATAGTTATAGCTCTATAAGTTTACCACTATGTGTTCTTTCTTGTATTCAAAGTCTGTCAGTGCTTTAAAAAGAAAATTTATTTTAATTGCATTATTATTGACACTACATATTTATATAATTTTATAATTTAATTTTTATATCATATTTTCTAGGTCACAAATGGGTACTTTTCATGGGGCAGTGGTTTAGCTACATTATCTGATATAAATATTCGAATCCCAACAGGTAAGAATCATTGGTTACTAATTTTTATAATTGTTAATTATCTCAACCATTGATTTTTCATGATAATTGAGCCTAATGAAAAGAAAGACAGAAGTTATTTATAGTTATTTTATTTGCACCAGGGAGCTCATGACTGTCTGTATGGGAATGACTAGAAATGAGACTTGCCTTTTACTACTGAGTGTAGATTTTTGGACAGTGTCCAAATTAACTGTAATCAGTTCAGTTGTCGATTAGTCCTATTTAAATAATGGGGTTTCTCATTTTGTTTGAGAAATGATTTAAATAAAGAATAGATAAGGAAATTATTTTTTTTTATCCCTAATGAAGACTGATGACGTTTTCAAGATATTTAAGGCTGAAATATCTAATATGCTTTATTTAAAATGTCTGGATAGTTGAATAGAAATGTTTTTTGACTTCCCCTAATGGTCAGTAGTTTGGGATTTTTCTATTATACATGCAAGTCAATGTAAGAGATTGAAGAAGACATATTAATAACAGCCCAAGTCACTTACCCCAATTACCAGATTTACTCAAAACTGCCTTTTTCTCCTGAATGAATTGAATAATAAAGTTAAAACTAATCTAGATACTTTAGGCAAATATTTCAATGTTTTGTTCACTAATTCCAGCTATTCTTATAGTTTGAAAAATAATAAATTAAGTTATATATCTTTTAATTTTTTTCTTTTTTCAAAAAACTTACATATCACAGAAGGGAGCTATTGGGAATACCTCATTGCCAGAGACCAAAGCTGAGCTATTGATTGTGAAACATCAGCCTTTTCTAAATGTATTTTGCTTTTATTTTATTAAGAAATTCTGTCTCATTCTGTTATGTCCTTTGTTCATTTCTCTAGGTCAGTTAACCATGATTGTGGGCCAGGTGGGATGTGGGAAGTCATCTCTTCTCCTTGCCATCCTCGGTGAGATGCAGACACTGGAAGGAAAAGTTCACTGGAGCAAGTATGTGCATTTTAAATTGGTTTTTATTGCTCTGTCATATCTGATGATCTTCCAAGGGAAGAAATTAGAGCAATAGATTCCTATGCCAGGAATTGGAGAAATCCCTCAGAAATAAACAGTTATTTATGTATTTGTTTATGTATGTGTGTATGTATGTATTTACTTATTTAAATTTGTAGAACATTAAATGTCATAAATTAAGAATAAGAAAGCAATTTTATAGAGATTTATAATAGTATAAACTAGTATGTGGCTGAGATAAAAGATTGAGATTATAAAGATAGATTTTTAGAGTTAAATGAAAATCAAAGAAATAATTTAGAATTCATCTTATACTAAAAGAAGTTATGGGTTCTTCCAATTGTGAACATGGTATGTGCTTCCAATTGTTTATGTCTTCCTTAATTTCATTCTTCAGTGTTCTGTAGTTCTCTGAGCACAGGTCTTTTGCCTCCTTGGTTAAGTTTTTTCCTAGGTACTTTATTTTTCTTGCTGCTATAGTAAATGGGACTTTTTTCTAGTTTCTATTTCTGATATTTCTTTGTTAGTGTACAAAAATGCCTTCAATTTCTGAATATTAACTTTGTATCCCTCTATTTTGCCAAATTCACTTATTAGGTCAAGTAGTTTTTTGGTAGAACCTATAAAGTTTACTATGTACACATGTCATTTGCAAATAATGTTAGTTTTACTTCCTTCTTTCCAATTTGGATGTCTTATTATTTCTTTTTCTTTTCTTATCACCATGGCTAGAACTTCCAATACTATGTTGAATAGAAGTGGTAAAATTGGACACCCTTACCTTGTTCCTGATCTTAGGGGGAAAGCTTTTAGTTTTTGCCTATTAAGTATGATATTGACTGTAGGTTTTTCATATGAGGCACATGCAAAAAAAATGAAACTAGACCACCAACTTACACCATACACCAGAATAAACTCAAAATGGATAAAGGACTTAAACATAAGGCATGACACCATAAAAGTCCTCGAGGAAAACATGGACAGTAAAATTTCAGATATCCCACACAGCAACATGTTCACCAATACAGGGCAAGGGAAATAAAGAAAATAATAAACAAATGGAACTACATCAAATTAAAAAGCTTCTGCATGGCTAAAGAAATCATCATCAAAATAAAAAGGGAATGAATTGTGTGAGAAAACATATTTGCCAATGATATCTTGGACGAGGGTTTGATTCCCAAAATACACAAAGAACTCATAGGACTCAATGCCAGGAAGACAAACAACCCAATTTAAAAAATGGGCAAAAAACCTGAATAGGCACTTCTCTAAGGAGGGCATACAGAGGGCCCATAAGCATATGAAAGGATGCTCAGCACCACTAGCCATCAAAGAGATGCAAATTAAAACCACAAGGAGGTACCACCTCACACCAGTCAGAATGGCCATCATTAACAAATCAATGAACAACAAATGTTAGAGAGGATGTGGAGAAAAGGGAACCCTAGTGCACTGTTGGTGGTAATGCAGACTGGTGCACTCACTGTGGAAAACAGTATGGAATTTCCTCAGAAAACTGAAAATGGAACTGCCTTTGACCTGGCAATTCCACTGCTGGGATTATGCCCCAAGAATCCTGAAACACCAATTCAAAAGAACCTATGTACCCTAATATTCATAGCAATATTATTTACAATAGCAAAGTCCTGGAAACAGCCTAAATGCCCATCAGTAAATGAATGGATCAAAAAATCTGTGCTATATTTACACAATGGAATACTATGCAGCCGAAAGAAAGAAGGAACTTCTACTTTTCATGACAGCATGGATGGAACTGGAGAGTATTACACTAAGTGAAACAAGCCAGGTGGTGAAAGACAAATGCCATATGATCTCACCTATAACAGGAATCTAATGAACAAAACAAACAACTGAGCAAAATAGAACCAGGGCATGGAAACAAGGAAACAAACTGACAGGGACCAGAGAGGAGGGGGAAGAGGGATAAGGGAGGAAAGAAGGGGAAGGGCCTAGTTAAAGAACTGTATGAATGACCCATGGACAAAAACAATGGGGTGGGGATCAACTGTGGGAGCAGGGGGTGGGTGGGGCAGGGGAGAACAATGGTGGAAAATTGGGACAACTGTAATAAAACAATAAGAAAAGAAAGAAAGAAAGAAAGAAAGAAAGAAAGAAAGAAAGAAAGAAAGAAAGAAAGAGAGAAAGAAAGAAGAGAAAGAGAGAGCATGTGAGAGAGAAAGAAAGGAAGGAAAGGAGGGAGGGAGGGAGGAAGGAAGGAAGGAAGGAAGGAAGGAAGGAAGGAAGCAAGGAAGCAGGCCCTAAAAAATAAAAAATGAAGACTGTATAAAAAAGAAGGTATGGAAAACCTACAATATATACAACTGCAAACAGAGTCTTAATGATTCAATATTCAGAGAAGAAATATGAAATAATCATTTCCAGGACCTTCATAAGGGGCTGAGAAGTCTGCCATTTTTCTTCACACCCAATTTAAGCTAGACATTAGAAATACCTAGTTAGAGATATGAATAAGTCAGGCTAGTGCACCCCTAAGGACGTTAAAAAAGAGGTATGTAGCATGGAACTTCATCTGGATGTTTGAATGGTTGGCTTGGCCTCTTCAAAGCACATTGTGGAAATAAAGTGCCTCAGAACCGTAGTATTATCTACCTAGTAGCCACCATAAGCAGTTTATGTAGAAATTGGCTACAGTTTACCTAAGAAATTGGAGTGTAGACCAGTTCTAACCCAGATATAACTTTGGGGACATTAGGCAATATCTGCAGATATTTTTGGCTGTCACAAAGGGAAATTAGGCTGCTACTGATCTGGTTGGTAGAGGCCAGGGATGCTTCCAGATAACCTACAATGCACAGGACAGCTCCATCCCCACCCACCAAGAGGAATTATCTGGCCCCAAATGTCAGTTGAGCCAAGACTAAAAAACTCTGCTCTTGACCTACAGATGTTCTTCAATATCAATTTCTACCCATCACTGTGAATTCTGCTGTGGGTTAGCCTGCTCTTCATGTGCACAGACATCTTTCAAGAATGAGTAAAGACTATTTATGGGCATTTTAAGAATAGATTCTATTTTAAACTCCAATGAAGAGAAGGAAGTGCTTGGATGTGAAATTTGAACAGGAAACAATAGAACTGTAAATCCTATTTTTGGTATCATGGGTGAAAGAAGGCTAAGAAATTGAGTGTACCTTTCATTTCCGTTGAGCAAATTTAACAGATAGTGGACATGAAACTGTCTTGTGACTACTCAGCAGAGAGCTTGGTAAATAATTGCAGCCTGGGGTTTGCTTCATGACAAGTTCCTGTTGATTACTAAGGTCAGGCACCAGCCAGTGCTTGCCCTGCCACAGCCACCCTCTGTCTTGCATGACTGTAGGTTTGGAGAAGCAGGTCTTCCTGGGTTAAATTACGTTGTGTGATATGTGCAGCCATAATCAAGTTATTTGGGTTTTGTTTTTACTTGGTTTCACTATCATTAAGACAGAGAAAAAGAATGGGAGGCAGTGACAGAAAAAGCTTGAGGTTTGGTTTTCATATCTCTATCAAGGACATTTGCCTTATCAAATTTTCTTCAGTGTTAACAAAGGATTATAGGCCCTAGCTCCACTTGAGCCAAATTGACTCCCAATATCATCGTTAGTAATTACTGTAATGTAATTTCTTTTTAATGGAGAAGTAAGGGATGTGGGAGTTAGGAGAGTATTTTACACAATCTAGTTATTTATTTTCCACATTCCTCAGTAAGATATCCTGCTTTATTTCATAAAGGTTGTGAATTATTTTATTTAAAATTACATAGTATAATAAATCTTGAAAAAAGATAAAGATATCAAGAAGGAAAATAGGGTTTAAATAATAATCTGAGAAATTAATAGATGGAAATGCATACACTTATGAAATATAGTCCATTATAAAATATAGGCCACAGGTTCCACTCTGAGCTTTATAAAAGCTAGCAAAGAGGAAAATAAGAGGAAAGACATACTTTTACTCAATAGAGGCTAAGGTTTTTTTAAAGAAATCTCTCCCTGGATTCTAATTTAAAAATCCAATGAAAGGTTGTATCTTGGAGAAAGAACCAATATAATGAAGGTATAAGAAAGGATTTAAGATAATTATACATATTTATAAAATTCCCATAATTTATAAATCATCTTTTTATGAATATTTAATAGACAATAATCTCATCTCTTAATGGCAGAAGGACTAAGATTTTTCTTCAGAAAATGTGTGTGTCAGCTCTGACACAGGAACCCAAAGCCTTCAAGAGCTTGGATAAGCTAACACTTGTTCCATTTTTCTCTAATTACAAAAATTACTTAATTTCCTTCCATGGTATCCTTAATAGCTGATAAAATGTATTTTCAATCAGGAATATTCAGAGAATACTGATTAAAGTATCATTCATTTATTCACCCTGAAATCAGTTGGTGGGTGCCTAAGTCAGAGCTCAAAGATTCAACTTAGATTCCTCTCTGTCTCTCTCCATCACCTGAGAAATCCAACCAATCACTTCTCTTATATTTCAATGTCTGTTTTAATATCCCTAGTTTAAGCAGTTATCCCTTAACTGAACTACTGTAATAACTCATTCACCTTTTTTCACACCACTGCAAGATTTACCTTTTTGAAATGCAAATCCAATTACTTTCTTTTTCCTTATAATTTTTTTTTTATTTTATAAAAAAGTAATATTCCAAAGACCTTCGCATTTTATATTAGGGACTTTCATAATCTTCTTCCTGTCTGACTTTTAAAACTCATATCCTGCCATTCCACCCACCTTTACCATTGTGCTCCCATAACTCTGAACTGCAGGTAGTTCTCAAAAGCAGACACTATGTATGTAATACCCCTCTCGGACTGGTGGCCTCATCCCTGTTTCTAGTGTCAACTCAGATTTTATCTCTTTGACGAAGCCTCTTGTTCCCCCATGTGGATTGAAATGTACCTTCTCTTCTGGTTCCTCTGCACATTGTTCAAATCACTAAGGGGGATTCAAATCACTCAGTCTAGTCTTCTCACTAGATTGGGACACCCTAAAGCCAAAGCATGTCATCTGCTTCAGATATTGCCCAGCCCCTGGTTCATTCCCATTTCTATTTGTAAAACAGAACTTTGTTTTCCTTTCTCTAGCTCTCTATTTCTCTCTCTCTCTCTCAGCCTCCTTTTCCCTCTCTCTCCCTTCCCCTCTCCCTTTCTCTTTCTACTCTCAACCATCAACTACCACCCTTTTACCTCCTTTTGAAGATAAAAGGACTTCACTCATTCTCTCCAATTTCTCTTTTTCTGCTCTCACCTCAGTCCACTGCAGTCTGATTTCTACCTCTATCACCCTACTGAAACTATTCCTATCAAATCCACCAGTTACATCCTAATTGTTAAAATCACTGGGCACTTTTATGATAATTATCTTCCCTGACCTCCTAGCCACTTGACATTGTTGCTCATACTTTCTGCCTCAAAAGGTCTCTTGCTTAGTTTCCAGTAAAACTCGGTGTTTAGCTTACCTCATAACTTTTTCCTGCTCCTCTTGGTCTCTTCTGCAGATTTCTCTTCCTTAGCCATTTCTTAAACAGTGGTGTTTTCAGGGTTCTGTCTTTTTCCCTTTCTTTCCTGTCTCTGTGCATACTCCCTGAGCAATCACATAGCTTCCCCTGACTTTAGTTTTGTCTTATCTGCTCTTTTTGTTGTTTGCTTATGAAACAAGCAAGAATTATTGAAGTCATTTATTGACTCTTCACTAATAAAGGATGGAATCTAAAGTCCTTATTATAAGACATATATTATAAGGTCAGATCACCCCGACATGTTCATTTGTTTATCGGATCTCTCCCTGAGCTTCAAATTCTGCTTCCTAGCTATGGTCATTTGGATACCCCTTACTTGCCTCAAACTTAATGTGTCCACTGCTAATTCAGTATCTCCTCCCGCCATATGTGCTTCCTAGTTTGTGTTCCCTGTCCTTGATTTCTTTCTCTCTATTACTCCTCCCGTCTTATCAATCACACAATCCTTGGTATCTGGAAATATGTCCACTTCCTTTCATTCATTCACCAGTACCCTAGCTAAGGGCACTGCCTTCTTATCTCCATGACTCTGAGAGTCTCCAGTGGTATCTATGTTACCTCTAGTTTTCCTCCCTCCAATTCATATGTTCCATTCTGCAAGCAAAGTGATATTTCTAAACTGAACCTATATCTCTCTTTTGTTTAAACCCTTTCAGTGGTTTTGCATTGCTCTGAGGAAAAGTTCCAACTCCATAAAATAATTTAAGAGCCCCTTTATTGTCTGGGCTGTGCATACTTTTTTTTGAAGTTTACCATGTATTTTTCTTAACTCACTGTTTATACTTACATTTCAGCCATGCTAAGTTTTTCTCAGTTCCTTCTATGACAGGATACCTCAAGGCCATTCAATATGTATTTTACCTAGTATGAAACACCTTTTTTCATCTAGCCCACTCTTACTTATCCCTCTGGCATCAACTCTATTGTTTACCCTTAGTTGGGGGTTCTTTATCTGTGTTTACTGCCACTCCTTACAGCACCTACCACACTGTTTATCCCTTGGCACCCTGCCATAAATCATAAAGCAGCAGGAAAGCAGTAATGGGTTTTTCTCATGTGCAGGGTCTCTAGCGTTTTGGCACTAGGTGGTGATCAATTAATAGTAATAAGTATAGTTGGAATTAATCAATAGTAATTGAAAACAATTGATGGCTTCCAAATTTGTATCTTCAGTTTGGGCTGTCATTTTCAAATATCTGTTGGGCATTTCCACCTGGAATGCCAGGAGGTGAATTAATCTATTATAATTTCTGCCACATGCCTGCCTTTCCTCTTTTGTTCTCTGTCTTCCTCAGATACACTAAAATCATTGAGATAATTTATTGGCTTTTTATCACTAAAAAAAATAAAATCCAAATTTCTTGGCATCTAAAGCATATTGCGTAGAAAATATCACTTAGGGAATTGTGTATTTTACTGATTTATTTTTTGTAAGCAACTTAAATTAGGAGAGTTTTTAGTCTGAGATTGCTTCTTTCTGCTTCCATTAACCATCCCAAGATGTCATTAGCAATGAGTAATTGTGAAAATCTTATTAGTAACTACACGCTAAATATCAGTAGGTATCATAGGTAAATTTTCTCCACAAAGGTTTATAATTCTTTCCGAAGTCAAATAAGACTTATTTTTGGAGTTCTATAGCCTGTAGTATGTGCATAGTTTTCACATTCAGTTTTTTTCAGAATGATAACGTTCAACTGAATTATTAAAATTTAGTAAAAATAAAACAAACAGGTTGTCAGTATTTTCCCCATAATATAGCTATCACTAAATTCAATTAGTCAAACACTTCTTTTTACAAAAATCATATCAATAATTAATTATACCCAAATTCACAGTTTGACCTATTGTAAGTGTCTTTCTTTCTTGCCAGTTGCTTACAGTCCACGCTGTTTCTAAACCTTTCAAGTCCAGAGTCCCCAAATTAATTATTTTTCTCATACTTCAGAGTAGATAATTAGGAGTTTATATAGATTAAATTTGAATTTTAAAGATAAGGAGGTCTTAGAGATATTAAATCCTTATACAGACTAGGAAACTATTCTAGAGAAATTGTGTAAATTTATATAGAAGAGTGGGGGCTAGAACCCAGGTCATTGTATGAATCCATATTTTGTGTGAAAGAGAACAGTACTATTTATCTTTTGGAAGCTCACTAAGTCATTATTTTCTAACCAATTACAACATTAAAATATTATTTATCTGATTTGTCTTTGAAACTAATATCAAAAACCATTTGGGATCTGTAGCTATTAAATATGTTCAGTGTTATGTAACCTTTCACTGATATGTGCAGTCATTCTGTATTTATATTTCATAATTAATGTACATTGTTTGCCATACTTGCAGTGTAAATGAATCTGAACCTTCTTTTGAAGCAACCAGAAGGTATTATTTCTATTTTAATCTGCATTTAATAAAAATGACTTCCTTCCTCAGACTTTACTTGATACTCAATTTCTTTCTTTTGGTCATTTTGTTCATTCTGATGATGTATGAAGTTATATATTAAAATATGCTAGAATACTCCCAATCGCAGTGGTTCCCAACAGATGTGGGCTGCTGAAAGAATTAATTTAAACAAAAAAATGGCCCATTGTGTCAACTGTTTTCCCTCAGGGAGTCAAATAGGTCTTAACTTTGGCTGAAACTCAGTCGGTTCTTAGCAAATTGGGTTTGGGATATTATAAAATTGGAAAAAGGGGTAAGGGCAGGTAGAAAAGGATAAAGGGGGATCAGTGGTGATGGAAGGATGCTAGACTTTGGGGGGTGAACATATGATACAATATATAGATGATGTATTATAAAATTATATAGGTACATCTGAAACCTATGTAATTTTATTAACCAATGTCACCCCATAAATTCAATAAAAATGAAAGAATTAACATGTACTGTATTTTGCCATGTGTAATATGCTTTCCCATGTATAAAGCATGCCCAAGTTTTTGGCCCAAATTTTCAGGAAAAATATCTTTCATTTTAATTTTTTAATTCAATTTTTATTTATTTATATTTAGAAACAAAACTAGTTATCATATTCCAGAGTATTATTTTGTATGAAGATATCATTATCTTTCATTCTATCTATCATTCTATCTATCATTGCTTTCTAGAGTTACACTTTTAATGCATAAGCATAAATAAAAGAATTTAAAACATTTATATAGATACAGAGTTGGCACTACCCATGTATAATGTGCATCCTTATTTTTCCTTCAAAAATTTGGGCAAAAAAGTGCGCATTATACACGGAAAAATACAGTATATTGTTTATGAGTTCAACAGTGATGAAATCTGTGAATAAGGTAGAGATGGAGAACAAAATGCTACCCATATTTCAAAAACAAGAAAAGCACTTAAAGGACTTACGGGAAGCAGGCATGTCAGAGGTTGGGAACCGCTGTTTCGCTGCACACGTGGTTATCCAAGAGACCACTGGCATACCGTATGTTGTTATGTCTTCTAACTGCTAGACATTATGTTTCAGGATAATCACGCAGCATTTCTAACTACTCTTTTTCTTAATCTTATTACTCTTTTAACCTTAATTCCTTTTTTAGTACTTACAGTCAATGAACTAACTATGGACATGTGACCCTTTCCCTGACCCAATATCATCATCTTCTGTATCTTCAGCTCACACGCATTTTCCTAATTATTGCAAATTAAAGTTTAAGATACAGATCTGGTAGAATGTAAAAGCTCAAAAATATGAGAGGAAAAGGTTATCATTTTTAAATAAACTATTTCAATATGTATTGAAATATGTGGATTTCAGATGTATATGCCTTTCAATATTGAAATGGACTCTTCAAAATATTATTGTTTGTTTTGAAATATATATTATCTACTTCCTTAATATATGTTAATATGATTAAGCCACAAACACATATTATAATTATAGTTCAATTCACATTATGTTTTAAGGTCTACATATAAAAATTACTAATTTTACTATAAATTAAAACATCTGTAGCTATGACAAAGTGAATTATTATCTTTAATTATTTTAAAAATTATACCACTTTAGAAAATAAAGCTTCAATTAATAATATCTGCTTTAAAACACTTCTTTAGCACAGCAAAATCAAATTTTGCACAATGTATGACATTTTGATATAATTCTAATCCCTTGAATTCAGGTGGAATCTTTAACCATTAATAAGGTTGGTGGTTGTTAAAATGTTTTCTTTTAGAAGTTCTCTACTTTTGTGTTTGAGATATTTTATCAAATTTTATTTCACTTAATCAAACTAAAATACACATAGAGCATAGAACCCATGTGTGATTTTGCTATTTTGCTTTTTTTTTTTTTTCCATTTTCCAGTAGGAGCAGATATTCTGTGGCTTATGCAGCTCAAAAGCCCTGGCTATTGAATGCAACAGTAGAAGAAAATATTACCTTTGGAAGTCCTTTCAACAAACAGAGGTAATGTTCAATTTATAAAATCATTATGTGTGGTCCATAGCATCTGGAATCTTTACATTGGAAGTTCCTTTTCTCCCTGCTTGCCTTCCTTCCATCCTCATCACCAGGTCTTTTGATTCAACTGTTTTAAGAGAAGCCTCATTGGAAGTTTCAGCCCATTCTGTACACTTAGTGAGAACAGTTTGTACACCAACACTGAACAGCTAAAAGTGAAGTGTGTATGTACAAGTATGTGAGGTGGTGAGATTATTGGTAAACAGAAGGAAAAATCCAAGTAAGCAGCTGAAGGAAGGCTAACATATTGAAAGAGAGGAAGGCTGTAGGATCTGGTGGGTCTAGTGTCCAGGAGCAGCCAGAATTTGCCATATTTAACTCATCTTTTAAGTACTACTGGAGTGTTCCCAGGTGTGACCCTTTCCTTAAGCCACTTTCACAAGGATGAGTCTTAAGACACCAAACTGGGTCTTGAAAGTCGAGGAGAATGAGGTCATGGAAGATGGATGAAGAAGGTAGTGGGAAGAGTAAATAGTGTGGAATCTAAATGGCTTGGGGTCGTTTGGGGCCTGAGAACAGAGCAGACAGAAGGGGATTTGAGGATATTGACAGTGGGGACCTGGATTGTGAAGGATGCTGAGTCAGGGTAGTGGTGGGCCATAGAATCCAGTTGGATGCGACTGTGTGGTTTCCAGGGAAGCACACAGCATGTTTGAGAAAGGGACATAACAAGGTAAATGTGATGTTTAATCTGGCTGTGTAATGACGGATATATGGGGTGGATCTGAATTAGGAGCAAGCAGACATTTAGATGTTTGTTAGAATAATTATCCAGGCATGCAGTGTTTGTTGCCTGCATCTGGAGGTGACTAGGAACATGGGAAGGAAGAGGTGAGGTGATTGACAGAAAACCATTCTAGAATGAGAATGGCCAAATACGAGCAAGGAGAAGAGGGAGAAATCGAGGATGGCTTGGATATTTTAAGACTAGGTGATTGAGAAAATGAACCATCGATAGTTTCCCCAGCGCTTTCAAACTCCATGCTTCCTTAGATTTCCAATCCAGCGGATCCCCAGTCCTGGCCTTAGATCAGTGTGAGTCCTGTCAATCCCCTTCGCCTTCCACCTGCAACCCGTGCTTCCATCCTGGTGGGCCTCCTGGTGTGTCACGTAGGCACCATAAATTCTCTCACCTTTAGGCAGTTTTCTAAGCTTCCTTTCCCTCATTTCTTGACAAATTATGATTCCTCTTTCTGGATATTATTTACACCTTGCATTCTCTGCAAAGACGTCACTGACTTCTCGGGATGGTCAGTCATTTCTTCCTGTGTGTATTCTGGGAGCACTTTGTATGCTCTTCTGCGAGAGTACGTAACAAGGTACATTTTTATTATATGTTTCTGTGTCAGTCTCGTGCTCCAACTGCTAGCTTCTTAAGACTGAGAACCAATACTTATTTATCTTTGTATCCACAGATTTAGCTTAGAGGCTAATAGGTACAATTGTTCAATAAATGTTATATTTCAGCTTCCAAGATATTGAATTGGGGACTTAGTTTGTGGGCAGCATATTAATAACGTTCTAAAAATTCAAAATCATTTCTCCTAAAGGTATAAAGCTGTCACAGATGCTTGTTCTCTTCAGCCAGATATTGACTTACTACCATTTGGAGACCAAACTGAAATTGGAGAAAGGGTGAGCTATGTATAGTTGAACTAAATGATAAACAAAAATCTAGAAAAGCCTTCTGGTTGTCATTAACCTTTAATAGAGTACAATAAAATCTGAGGGTTTGAAATTTGTGTGTTGTACTAGTGACAAGTTCCAGAGAAAGAATACAGGAGCTCTTTAATGCCACTCTCTCTTAAGTGTCTGTTACATAACCACCATATACTTAACATTGTGCTGGCCACTTGAGAGCTCTCGAGGAAAACAGAGCAGTTCCTGCCTTTGATCAAATGTAATTTTACTTACTTGGAGGTTACTTTATATTGATTTGGAAACTGGGATTGCTTTTGACAACTTCTTCCACTCTTGTCAGCATCTATTTACTCTTGTTAAAGTGTTCATTTTTTTCCTTGTGTAAACATGTTTTTCATTGACATTGTGCTATTCTGACCAGCTGAAAAATATTTATACCTCTATGTAACCTTTTTAACAATGTTGGATAACATTTTTAATGCTCATAGGCATCAAGTATTCAGCGAAAGATTTTTATATGCTACCTGCACATTGAAGCTGAGAAAGCGGAAGCCAAGAGAGGTTAAAGAGCTAGCCCCATCATAGAGTCAGTGGCGCATCTGGAATTAGTCTGACTCTGTAGTCTGCATTCTTTTATGTTTTTTTTAAAACAAAAGCTAAGTTTGTTTGTTCATTTCTTGCATTTGAAATACTCCTCGATGATATCCTTGGCCTGAGACTCTTTACCCTAGTCTTTAACCACCACACAACTGCCTCCAGCCACTTGACAGGGTTTTCCCTCTCTGTCAATTTTACAGAGGCCTACCCATCCCCTAGTTCCTTGTCGTCATCAACCGTAACTTAGGTTGGTTTAGTGTTCAGCACAAAGGGACTCCACCAACTTCACGTACTCAGGCTCATCACAGTTGGATGCAAGCACATGTTGATGGGCTTGGCATTTGTCTGTGGCTTTGGCAGCTTCGCCAATTCCACATGCGAGGCCATTGTCGATAAGGGCAGTCTTCAGCACTCCTTGCAAAGCAGTATTAATGTCCATTACAGCTCCAGCAGCAATGCCTTCCTTGGCTATGGCATTGAGTTATGGTGGAGCTAAATCTTGAACATACCCAAGTCTCTGCCTCCATGCAACTGCTTGGGAACAGGAAAAGAGCTGTAGTCTGCATTATTAATGACTATTTATTCACCATAGTATATGGTATTTAAGAGCATGAACTTAGCTTCTCAGAGCCTTAGTTTTTGTATTTGTAAAATGAGAACAGTACTACCTATTGGAATTACTATGAGGAATAAAAGAAATGAGGAATGTAAAGCCATTCATACAAGTGCTCAATAAGTATCAATAAATCTTCGAATAACATCCTTTTGTTCGATATCATTTTGTTCAACATTGTTTTGTTATAACATTGAGATGCTGTAGGAACTTAACACTTGTTCATATCAATTAGCCTATGGTAAAACTGGTTTTGTCATATGTTGTCTTGCTGTGGTCCCGAGAACTTGTGGACAATGTTAAGTGAGGACTTACTTTAACAGTTTTTTAAAAAAATGTTATAATTAGCACTTGATTATAAAAGTATTGCAGCATAGTTCTGTTGAACAAAGCTTGTAATACCAAATTTAAGAGATATATGTTAAGTACACTACAGACAACAAAGTAGGAAAAAAATTGGAATTGTTGACAGTCTTCAGCACCCACTAGTGTTTTGCTCATTAATGCTTTTGTGCAACAGAATTCTCTCTTGGAGTGAAAGGGAGATTACTGTTACCAGTGAAAAATTACCTTAATATATGATTCAGGTGTTAACCACTAAACAGTTTTCATTTTATCTTATCAGTATTATCACAGTTCAATTAGTAAATTACCATTAGTTTGAGATTTTTTTAGAGAAATTTTTGGGTGGGAGGATGGGGAGAGTGGTGGGGAGAAAATGGAGACAACTGTAATTAAACAACAATAAAAAAAATTTAAAAAATGTTTAGAGAAATTTGTATTTGAAAGGGAATGCTTTACCAACAGATCATTTATTCATGGAAAAGGTGGATATTATGGCTATTTCTTTTCTAGGGCATCAACCTGAGTGGGGGTCAGAGGCAAAGAATCTGTGTGGCACGAGCTCTCTATCAAAACACCAATATTGTCTTCTTGGTGAGAATATAGCCTTTACTTTCTACTTCATTTTCTCCCTCTGGTAAAATGAGTCTTTAAAGGACAAGCAAAATAACTTAAGGAAAGACGGTTTATGTTGTGAAGTCATAGAAAATGTAGGGAAAACAAATCCTCACAGTATAAATCAGATCAACACAGAAGGTCGAGAGCTGGGGGACTCTCAGTGCAAGAGACTGAGGTTCCCATATGATTGCTTATATGAGTTTCTTAACCACGAGAATCATTAGTGAGGGCATGTGAATGGTGCTGAATCAACTGGACAAGATCATAGGTCTTCTCATTTATATTTGCTGGCAAGGAAAATAGGTCTGGAAAATACATTCTTGGTGGACATAACAGGAAGTAAGCATAGTATTCCATTCCAGTGGTGTACACCTTAGGCTGTGGATAAGTTTCCTAAAGTTATAGAAGTCCAGTTACCACCCAAGACCTATTGAATCATAATCCATAAGGGCAGATTCTAGGATTTGTGTTTTGAAAAAGCTCCATGAATATTTATCATATTAATTCTGGGTTATTAACTTGGTTCTACTTGTGGATCCACAAGTAAACTTAGATGATTATGTTGACTATGAATTTGTTCTAGTACTGAGCTTACAAATAGATAATATATATCAGAGACCAGAAGACTTTGTAAATGCATCCTTCCCTGTCTTTTTCTTCTTTGCAAGTATTAACTATTTATAAATCTGGTTTCCAGGCCTCATTTAGAGTTTTTACTTCATTTAATATTAAAAAAGCACTTCAAAAAGTAGGTTGGTTTTAGAATTTCCCACTAAGTTTGGATCCATTACTGTAGATGGTAGTAGAATTTGGACATACTGTGAATTCACTTCAGGTTCATTTCCCTAAGAACACCAGTCCCCAAAATTTTCCAGACAAAAACACCCTAAAAGCCATAGCAAGTTCTAGCAGTAACCTATGTAACTGTAATTTTTTTATAATGGATGGGCCCACAACTAGAAGTGACTTCTTGAACTTTGGGATCAGTTAATGACTGAACCAACAAGGACAAGTGACGTGGAAATCTGAAACAGACCAAGGTCTTCTGGGTGTGGTATTCCATTCCAGTTCATTTCACTGCCTTCAATTTAGTGACCCTTACTTACCTCAACTGTAGAAGCTTGGGACTCAGGCCATAGGGCTAACCTATTGTGGATTCCTAACCATTCGTTATAGGATTAGTATTTTTTGCCTCATTTCTAACAGCTTCTTCATGATTCCCTCTGAAGACAGATTGCTTATCTTTAAGGCAACCTTTTCCTTCTTGGTCAGTGTGTAAGTTCCTTGTGCAAGTATAACAAATTGCCATAATTAGTGTCTTAAACATTACAAACTTGTTATCTTATACTTCTGTAGGTTAGAAGTCCATCAGGAATCTTACTAGGCTCAAATCACAATGTCAGCAGGGCTGTGTTCCCTTCTGGAGGCTCTAGGGGAGAACTCATTTCCTCACCCTTTCTAGCGTCTAGGGACTCCACCTTCCTTGGCTCATGGCTGCCTGCCTTCATCTTCAAAACTTACTACTGTCAAATTATGACCTGTGTTGTCCTTCCCCCCTTATTTTGGCCTTTTCTCTTTCTTCCCTTTCCCCTTCATTTCCATTTCCTCCCTCCCTACCTCCCTCCATCCCTTCCTTTTTTCATCCCTCCTTCCCTTCCTTCTTTCCATCAATCAGTATTTAGTTAACCTCCTCAGTACCATTTTCTGTGCTGTGTAGAGAAACAAAGAAGAAAAAGGCATTACTCTTATCTTTAAGGACCTTACTTGTACAGATAATTACTGGAAGGGTTTTATATTTTGCTATCATTAAACTTTATCACATTAGCCTTTACACAATATCAAAGAGAAATGAAAACATTCTAATGATGTATCAAGCATGCCAGTTATTTTTGAAGCTTTATGGTATCTGTAAATGTGCCGTATCATTAATATATTTATAACGAGTTATTTCCAAAAATATATCCATGCAAAGAGTATAAAACTTGAACATATTAATTGAATATAGGAGAGAATGTATTAATGAGAACTGTATATATGCATATAAAAATAAACATATTCTTGAAAATGAAGGATTGGGCATTTGGCATATTGTCTTACTTTCTCTAAAAGAAGCATTGCCCCCAAATGTTAATATGTAAACTGGATCTTGAGGAATGATTTGCAAACTATCAAGCCTAGATTTTTATTAAGTTGCATAAAAGGTTACATTTGACTGTACCACCAAAACACCCCATAATGTAGCCATGGCATATAAATTAAATGAAAGCAACCATCATTGAGGGCTTTCTATGAACTAGCTATAATTCTAAGTACTTAATACACATTAGCACATTACATTATCGTAAATCCTGTTAGGTTGGGCATTGGTATTGTCATTATTATTATTGCTACTGCTGCTACTGCTATTTACGGAGTATATTGAGGCTTCCAGGAATAATTTATCCAAGGTCACACAGAGAGTAATAGCAAAGCAAGGATTCAAACCCAGGTGGCCTGATTCCATAGCCGGTGTTCCAACCACCGCATTCTTCCTTATGAAGAGATTCCTGGAAGTCACTGAACTCTCACCGAGATGCTTTAAAGGGATTAGTTTTAATCCACCACACCTAATTTTTTTTAAAATAAGAAACTGATTCTAAAAAAACACTTTTAGAACACTTTGCAGAGACTTTTACAACATTGTATTCGATCTTTGTAACAGCTCTATGTGCTCTCTGATAGGTCTCATCATTACCCACAATTACACATGTGGGTCCAAGTGACGGAACATGGAAATTCACCCAGTGTCAGAGAGGGTTGGAGTCATGGCTACAGTTTAGGTCTCTTGATTTAGAGATAATGAACTTTTCTTTATGCCTTAGTATCTTACAACATTTAAAGTCAGAATTTTATAGAAATTGTTTCTTCCTCTTGATATTGACAGCTTTTGAAATCCTCTATTGTTTTTCAGTTTTGCTATAATGTATCCTTCAGCTCTATGATTTCTGTTTGGTACTTTTTTGTATTTTGTTCTCTTTGTTCAAATTCTCACTTTGTTCATGCATTGCTCTTCTGACCTCGCTGAGCATCTTTATGACTGTTATTTTGAACTCTGTATCAGGTAAATCACTTATCTTTGTTTCACTGCAAAGACTGGCTTATGGAGATTTATCCTACTGAAATATATTCCCTTGTTTCTTCATTCCTCTTGACTCTCTATGTTAGTTTCTGTTCATTATATTAAACAACCACCTCTTCCACCCCAAGCTCCTGGTTGCCTCTCAGACTTTTGTGATTATCCAAGCTGCCATTTTGGTCCTTACTGGCCCCCTAGTAGTTGAATGGGTGCTAAGATCCATCAAAATCTCAAAGAGGAGGATCAGAGTCAGCACCTAGATACAGGCTGATTAGAAGCTAGACCCTTCGGTAGAAAAAGGCCAGGAAAATATTCAACCAAATCCCTTTGAGGGGGATGGGCATTTTTGCATGATCTGTCTGTGTGGAGCCAGGGTGTACAGCCAGGGGCGATGGGGAGTGGGGTGCTCCTGCACCTGTTTAAAAGCTGCTTCTTTGTTTGCTGTGAGATTTGTGAATGCAAGTCCTGTTAGCTATCAGAACTAGGTGACTTGGGGGCTGTCCCTTGGGTGACAGCCATAAAAGCTGGGGCACCAGATGGGTGAAGAGCCCTTTCTAGGGAGATACTGGCTTCTCTGCTTTGTTGTCGGAGTGAGCTGGAGACAGAAGGCAGAGGAAGTACCCAGTAGCTCTTGAAGGCTCTAAGGAGGGTCCATGTCAGCACTTACATTCATATTAATTGGAAGCTGAATCTTCAGGTAAGTTTGTAAAGTTTGCAGTTAAAACTCCTCCAGGGGTGGGGGTGGAAAACTCCTCCAAGGAAAGACTAGGAACTGGGCCCACTGTGCTGAGCCCTGAACATGGCAGATTGTCATGTGCCTGTCAACAACTGCTTCTTTGTTATAGACCTTTTTGGTCGTAAATGAAAGTCCCATTGGCTTTCAAACCTAGGTGATTTAGGATCCTGTCTGTTGGGTGGTAGCCATAAAATCAAGGCACTAGATGTGTGATTCCAACTCTTCCCTGCTCAGGAAAAGCTGGGAGTTGTGGGTTCTCTCTCAGTTGTATGGTACTGTGTCAGGGTGGGGTTTATGGACACAGTGTATCTCAGCAATTCCTACCCATTTAGACGTGGGTATTTTCTCAGTTGCCTAATGTGTAGAAGTCACTCAACCAGTTTCTGGATTGTTCTGTGTGTAGCTGTCTGTGTATCTGGTGCACCTGTGGGAGGAGGGAAATTCAGGAGCTCCCCATGTCACCATCTTGGTCCAGAGCCTATGCCTATTTTTATAATCTAAAATTCAACTACTCCAATTCTGTTCTTTGTTTAGTCTGTAGTTAAAGGTTGTCAAAATGTTGGGTTTTGAACTTGAAGATTCTATATATAAAATTCAAACCCTTTTTAATATAGTATTTACTTTTAAAAAATTTTAAGGTAAAAGAAAATAAAAGCTTCTTTTTTTATATTATACCAGCAGCTTATTGATTCTTCTTTAAAAAATACAGTTGCCATGCAATGTTATATTGTTCCACATGTACAGCGCAGTGCTTAGACATTTACAGAATTTACAATGCAACCCCCCAATAAATCTAATAACCACCTCACCGTGTATAGTTATTACAGTGTTGCTGACTGTATTTCCTATGCTGTACTTTACATGACTATTTTGTATCTACCAATGTGTACTTCTTAATTCCTTCATTTTAACATAATATTTCTGGCAATTTAAAGTTATTGATATATGAAGTCTGTTTTTATAAATCAGACATGAGGGATCATTTGCCCTTTGTTATTTGTATTCTCACTTTCTGGAGAAAATAAGTCACAGAAAGGGATAGGAAGTTTTTACCTTCTCTCTTTTGACTGGTTGTAGGATGATCCGTTCTCCGCCCTGGACATTCACTTGAGTGATCACTTAATGCAGGAAGGGATTTTGAAATTTCTCCAAGACGACAAGAGGACACTTGTCCTTGTGACTCACAAGTTACAGTATCTAACACATGCTGACTGGGTGAGAGTTTAAACGAAGTTTCATTAATTTTTATATTATAGTTCGCTTAATAAAAAGGGACATTAAGAAGTGCTTTCTGAGATCAAGGTAGTTCATTTGGCCACTTCAGGCTTTTTGTCACAGTTATGCTAATATGTGCTTTCCTTAGATCATAGCCATGAAGGATGGAAGTGTGCTAAGGGAAGGGACTTTGAAGGACATTCAAACCAAAGATGTTGAGCTTTATGAACACTGGAAAACACTTATGAATCGGCAAGATCAAGAATTAGAAAAGGTAATTGCTCATAGTTTCAAAGAATTCCAAGTTCAGTTCAGAAGAGTCAGAAATATACTGTATAATTAGTAAGATATTTTAAAGAAGTATTTAACTTTAATGTTTGATATTTGATAATTGTCCTCATTTGAAATCCAAAGCAATTGCATATTTCTGTGTCATTAACAAATGGGCTACTTTGAAACTATAAAATTCAAATGTTGTCTTTTGGATGAAGTGCCATCAGGTTTTTAGAAGATTTTTACTTGAATTTGAACCATATTGCAAATTGATGTGTGATTAGAATTTAAACAAATTATTTGCTGAAGCATATTCTTATTTTATATATCCTTATTTTATCTTATTTTTCTGATGTATATCTTATTTTTTTCATCTGTAGTGTGAGAATATTTTCATTCGCCACCTACAAATAATCAGTTACAGGCAACACAAAATCCAATGTAACTTAGAAAAAATGAACATCTGTGAGCTGTGGGTGAGGTTGTAAAGCATGTATTGGGTAGCATTAGAAGTGAGGGAAGGTGATCAGAAAGAAATAAGAATTAATTTTTACATTTGTATAGCTTTAAAAGTTCACAAAGCCCATTTTACAGGATCTCATTTAATTAGCATAAAACTCTAGAAATCAGAAAAAAGAATGAGGAAGAGGGAAATGAGCAAAAAAAGAATACCGCCTAACTTTTACAGATGGGGAAACAAGCTCAGAGAGGCTGAGTTACTTGCCCAAAGTTGTACAGTGTGTATGATATGTGGTCCTAGTTGAACTTAAATCCAGGTCCATATCCAATGTGATTATAGTGTAATGTTATGTATGATGTAATTACTACATGGAAATCAGACTGAATACAATAAAAAAAGAACAACTTGTGATTAAGAGTGAAATTGTAACTTGAATTAGTAAAGTTTTCAATTGTTATCTCTTGACTTGTGATGAAACAGTGTCCAAAATTTGGCACCCCTGGCCGTGAATAAGATTGTAAAATGAAATCTTTATATCAACAAATTTCTGAGAATATCAATAAATTAAAATGTTTATTTTATAAAAGAATGAAAGGATCTATGTTTCAATAGAGAGGGGAAGATAAAAAGTCAGACCCTTGGATTGCTCTGTCTTCTGTGGATATGACCAAAATATCAAAAGGTAACTACATAAGGAGGAAATGATGTATGTAAAAATCTTTAAGTAGAATAAGATCAATCATGGAACCCTTGAAAACAGGACATTTATTTAAAAAATAATAAGGTACAATTGGCCAGTGCCCACTTAGAAATTATACTGTGAAAAGCTTGATTATGAACTTACTAGGGATGGATCCAAGTGATATTTTTTCAGATGCCAGGGAGAAAAGAGTATGATGTAAGCTTAAGGAGTGGGACCATTTATGGTTTACTTTGGAAAGAAGATTTGGAAAGAGAGAGAAAGAGAGAGAGAGAGTGAGAGCTGTTGGCTTGGTTTTATAGTAATACTGTTAAGCAAGCCAGGAAGAAAGTCCATTAAGTTATATTTAGAGATGAAGTGATCACTTGAGATAGCATAGCTTTATAATTAAAGACACATTACAGGGTTCTAAATCAGCTGAGGCAGATAGGGAACAAGTTAAGGTGAGGACAGAGTGAACCCAGGTGTGCGGTGGAAGAGTGGCAGTGGAAGCCAAAATGAACCATGCACCTGCCCAGAATCCCCGCCAGGGAGTGGAGGGAGGGTCCTGTCACCCAGGGAAGGCCAAGGAGAGTCACACTATGGGGAACATCTTGAGAAAGTGTTTGTAAAAACAGCTTCTTGTTTAATTCATTATGTGGCAGAGTGTTTTTACATAGAGCCCTGGTTCTCAACCAGGGCCGCTTTTGCCTTCTAGGAGACACTTGTGACATCTACACCCATTTTTGGTTGCCACAACTCAGGGGAAGTTGCTACTGGCATCTAGTGGGTAGAAGGATGGTCCTAAACTTCTACAATGCACAGGGCAGCACGCCCCACCCCACAAAAAAAGAGCTCCTTGAGCCTAAAAGGCCATAGTGGCAAGGCTGAGAAAGGCTGGCTTGTAGCCAGATGGAACAAGCAGAGGAGGAAGGTGATATTAAAGGATCCACAGAACGTCCTGTCTCAGGACTTTACACAGCACTGCCAGTTTACTGGTGAAGGGGTCAACAGCAAAGATTACGTTCAATTAAAAGAATAGCCATGAAAACTACAAGAAGAAGAAAATCACTTTTTCACCTGGTTTAAATAGTACTAAAAATTTTAGCTGGGATAGCATCAACCATATTCTTCATAATGTCGTTATGCTAAATAAACTGGCATCATCTGATGTTTCCTCCCCTACTCCCAGCTCTCCCTTGACCTGCCCCATTGTCGGCACTCAATAAATATATATTGGAGAAATGAGTTCATATTTACCTGATCCAAATATCAACACTATTTCAAATATTCAACCTGTAGTGAGCCTACTATGAGCATTTACTCATAGGAAACATGATTTTGAAGATTTTTTCTAATGTCTATAAGATGTTCAATCTTTTACTCACACAGCATGGAGGTTGAATAAAACCAAATCTTCTACTTTTCAGTGGATAGGTTGTATTTCTTTCAGTACACTGTTCCCAAAGGATTGGGTCCTTTTTAATTGTATTTTATCTAAGCTCATGTACAAGTGTTCATTTTCATATCATCAGACAAAATTAAAAGCTGATGTTAAGTTGTCTCTGAAAAAATACTGTTCCTGAGACACTTTCACTTTTACTCTTTTTTAACCAAGAATCTGGAAGCAATAGAGCCGTCTAGAATAGCATGTCTCCTGAATCACACGTGTCATCTGAGGCTAAGTGAATAAATAGACCTCAAATCAAAATCACTATTTAAAGGCCAGTCACTTCAGGCTTATTGATATAACAAACTGATTTTTTTTGTATCAGCATGTACAGGAAACCCACAAATTACCTGGATTCCAAAAGTTTGTGGGTCAGTTGTTGGGAACTCAGAATGCATTTCCCCACAGAAACCAGGCATGTGGTTAGTTTCCCAGAATGTCCTGCAGAAGCTGATTTAATCCACAGTGTAACACAATGCTGCTCCAGTTCTGAAGTCCGGGGGCAGGGGTGTCATTCATAGACACAAGAGAAAATGAATTGCTCCTTCTTTCTTGGACAAGTCTGGGGCAACCCTTAAAAATTCACAGTTTGTTTTGGGTACCTTTCCCCTTCTCTATCTGCACATGTCCCCCTCCTCAGTCTTTCTACTAAACTGCTAGGCATCTAGGTACCCTCATTTCCCATTTCCTTCAAAATTACCTATGTTCCTTCAGTTCTTGTTGAAGTTCCTATCTTTTTTGCAGCTATCTTAGTGAGATGCTAAAGAAACTCATTCTGATTTAATAGTTCATAATAACAGGGAATGACAGATAGTGCTTTAACCAGTCTAGAATATGTATTTCAAAGGAAGAGATTTATTAACATAAGTAAATCTTTAGTTAGAGAAATTAAAGGAGTTATCTGAAAGTGATGTAAAAATAAAGCAACTGTCAGTGGTAGAACTGTGCTTTAGGGCTGGGGGAGGTATCCTCTGCCCTTGGGGTCAGCGGCATCATGCTGTTACTACTTTCTGGGTTTCTTCCTGCTCTGGGCTTCTTAGCTCTCAGGCACTTCCTACAGACCTTAGACATTGCCCCACAGCTGTTCCTATGACAGGAGCTGTGGATCTCTGGAGAGAGCAGAGAGCCCAGACTGGTAAGGTAACTAACGATTGGTACGTGTGGGTCACTGACCAGCAAGTTAAAACTTTCCAGTGGCTGTGAGCTCCTTGAGTGATGATAGCACAATATTTGCTGCAGGACATGGAAGCTGACCAAACGACTTTAGAGAGGAAAACTCTGCGAAGAGCCATGTATTCCAGAGAGGCCAAAGCCCAAATGGAGGATGAAGATGAAGGTACACTTCTTTTCCTTCCATCAGAAACAGTCAAGTAGATAATGGGATGTGAGGGCTTTATTTTGGCAATTGACCTGTGAGTGTCCTACTGAGGAATAAGCCCCTCTGCAGGCGGAAAAGAGCTAAATCAAGTACAATGGTAGTGAAAATGCAAAGGATAGGAGTGGAAGCGAATGGTATGCACTCAATCAGCAGGCATCTTGAGGGATTTCCCATAGTGTGTCTTAGTGTATTTGTGTTGTGTGTGAGAGAAAGCTGAAATGAAAAGTCAATAGTTTGTAAAATCTAGACTCTTGTTCAGCAAAATTGGAAAGGTCTAGTAGCATGACCCACTGAAGTTATTAATAAATGTCACTCTTTCAAAAATAAACAATACATGGGGAATATAGAGATTCCCCATTTGAAATATATATATATATATTGAATCATGAGGTTCTTCATGGTGTTTTTATGGCAATGAAGAATAAGAGAATTAGCCATTTATTATGTTTCAATTTTCTGGATATAATAAGGAGTAGTGGAGAAAAAGATTTACTGGAAATTTGAGGAATTAGATGAAATAATTACGTTGCTTTGGCATTTATTGCCAGGAAGTTTGTACAATAAATCACTTTCAAGTCTATAGACTATATGCACTGTCCTTCATTTTTCCTATACAGTTTTTGCTTAAGACTACATTCTTACAAGTTATTTTAAGCCACAGAACACCAAAATGTGCTACCTTTATGTTTCAGGTGATAATTACTCAGTTTTTCAACAAATGACTGAATGAGTGGATAGATTTTTGTTTCAGTTTATTTGATTTAACATGGTTTTAAGATATTTTGATAACATCAGCCTCAAGAATTCTAACTCAGTTATTTCTAATGTGCTCTAAAGGTAATGTCATGCCCAGCTACTCCCCTCAGTGTGCCTGTGGTGAGCATACCACTTGGGATGCCGACTCTGCCCTGGTCTCGGTCTATTAATCCATTTTCTCAAGTATAAAATAAGATAAAAACACTTTCCTTACAGGGTAAAATGAGGTAATGTCTATGAAAGAGTCCAGTACGGTACTCGTACATATTACCTATTAGGTTGCTGGTTCTGGTCCTGTCTGTATGTCTGCTCAAGCCACCAGGAAAGGAAAAAGGAGAGTAATTGCATGTTTCTACTACTTACATTGGCCAATCAGAGTAGGTACAAGGAAAGTGAAAGAATGTTGTCTTTAGCGAGACAGCCACAAACAAGTTGAAATTACAGTTAATATGGAAACAGAATATGAATATTGGGGAGACAGCTAGTGGTTTGCGTCTGCCTCTTTCATCAGGTAAATTTCGCATCTTGTCTTTCTCCTGCGTTGAAACCACCCTTAAGAGAGGGATTATTTGAGACCTGTTTATTTATTGTATCCAGATCAAATATTAGCATCCTTTGTGACGCTTAGTCCTCCCATCATATCCATATTTAGATCCCTGTGGTCTGATAACCTATAATCCAAAACCAAGTAGTCTGTCCTTCCTACCCACAACCTGCTCAGTGTTCAGAGATGGTGTATATAAAGGGTAACTCCAACAAAAAGCACCTTTGGAAAACGAAAGGAAGGGGATGTGCAATAGTCACGGAACCATACAAATCATCAAGTATTGCTGGTCAGGAAATGCCCAGATCCTCTGTCCTCACAATACAGTATGTTCTTAGGATAGCCTTCCTGGAGTTTCCAGATAGCTTAACATCTGAGAGGAACTCCCTGCCCACAGTCCCCTGTTGCTCCCGGCTCTGCCTGCAGATGTTTCTCTTTGCCCCTTCTCTGCATTACCACGTCTGAAATGGGCCATAGAGCGTGGAGTACGCCCTCTGGGGCCTGGGACAAATTTCAGAGCCTATTTATTCCTGGTGCAGCTTTCTAAGTTCAGAAATTTAGAGTTCAAAGAATTCCATATAAATATTGTCAGGCCAGATATGTGGTTTTATTGGCAACATAATTCCTTCAACAACTTAGTAAATTTCTATCCTAAACTTCCAGTAAACTTGGTGTGTAATAAATCATCAAATTATCTCACCCAGACATGGATTTTGTGGGGTTTTTTCACTCATTTATTTATTCATTTTCACCCATTTTTCAAAAATGACATTTTCTCTGCTGTAAGTATTCAAGTTTTCTAAGACTAATACTTGTAGTTCTATAAATTTGAGGGAGATCATTATATGCTTTTTTGTGAGATAATACAAATTCTATCTACCTGCTGCCCACCTGAAGCTTCAACAAGTGTTTCTATGCAGAAGAAGAAGAGGAGGAAGATGAGGATGACAATATGTCCACAGTGATGAGGCTCAGGACTAAAATGCCATGGAAAACGTGTTGGCGCTACCTCACTTCTGGAGGATTCTTCTTGCTCTTTCTCATGATTTTCTCTAAGCTTTTGAAGCATTCAGTCATTGTAGCTATAGACTACTGGCTGGCCACGTGGACATCGGAGTACAGCATAAACAATACTGGAGAAGCTGATCAGGTACAGTGGGTTCTGTCTTTAAATCATCAAGGGAAGGTTGAGAGTAACTGTGATACCTTTTTATCTAGTTAGAGACTAATGGCCCAAATGTCATAAGACTTTTGTAGTGTGATTCAATAAGTTAATTAGAACAGGGCCTGTCAAAGTGGGATCTGTTATCATCACTTTTGTTTTTAAAGTTTATCACAAGAAACATTTAAAGGTAATGTTGGATTAGGATTCAAGAGAATTATATACACATGATGTGTGTGTATGTGTGTGTGTGTGTGTGTGTCATACACAAGGGACTCTGGTTGTTCTGATGGTATTTGATTTTAACTTCCTATACCAGTGAACGAACTATTTGTTCTGAAATTAGGGATAAAAAGAATGAGTGCTGCAATATAAAAATCCAAGAATATTTCAAACCTACAAACAGACTCCATGCTTCATCTGCCCTTAGGTAAACCTGGAAAGAGAGTGAAGGAAGCAAGGGGAGACTAGGCCTTAGAATTATGGTAGAAATATTGCCCTAACCCTCAAAAATTGCACACCTTCCAACTGTCTAAATTGATGCGAAATAATGAAGTTGACAATATTGTCTGACTTGACCAAACTGATATTTGGTTTTCTAGTAAGGAAAAACTCAACTGGTAATTTTATATGTTTTTTATGTTGGTGTCTCTTAGACCTACTACGTGGCTGGGTTTAGCATACTCTGTGGAGCAGGAATTTTCCTCTGCCTCGTCACATCTCTCACTGTGGAATGGATGGGTCTCACAGCTGCCAAAAATCTTCACCACAATCTCCTCAATAAGATAATTCTTGGGCCAATAAGGTAAAAAGTTAATTATTTTTACTTCCATGTATAAAATCTACATGCATTTTAAAATCTAAGTGCAATGTGGAATTTTAAAGAATGTATTCAGTCCTTGAACAAATGAATAGGGACCTTCTCATTTTCATGACTCTAAGATGTCTACTTGCAGTGCTCAGGTTCCAAATGCTTTAGTATTTTCATATGTTTCAATGTGTTTGTTGCCTAGATTCTTTGATACCACACCCCTGGGACTGATTCTCAATCGCTTTTCAGCTGATACAAATATCATTGATCAGGTGAGTGCTTGAGCTAGTTCCAAGTTCAAGAATAAATTTCTTAGTGTAAGCTAAATAACATTTGGGATATACCATGATTCCTCTTAACAATACAGGATTTCTAAAACTTAAGTGAAAACCTATTTATGTTCATATCAATATTGTATGCATAAATGATTTATAGAATAAAATCTTTAAGGAAAACCTTAATGCAAAATAATTTATACATGTAGAAGAGAATACTTAGAGAATCAGCATGATATCAATAGAAATAGCAGAAAATAAACTAACATTTAAATTTTTATTATAAAAGGGAATGATTTTGATGAATGTTGTATCTCTATTCACAGTAAAGTTCTTAAAAGTTCAGTTGATGCAAAGTGTCTCCCAGAAGTAAAGAATGGAATGCCAATCTGTTTTAAATGTCTTTTATTTTTATTAGATGAGCTCTTGAATGAGAGAAGTTGTAGATGGTATGATATTTTAGAAATATTCCAAAGATAACCAGTTGAGTCTTAGATCCTCAGGCCTCTAAAAGTTGGTCCTGAAATTAAAGACTTCAAACCCTGAGTTTAGCTAACTCCAAGAACAGACCCTTTAGGATGACTGAGAAAAGAATCCATCAAATTAGCCCTTGCCTTTTCCGATTTTACAAAGTAAGCTTTAGGAAACCTAAATTACCCTCAATTTAGAAAAAGAGCCCTGGCTGGTAAAACTACTAAACTGTGGGAAGTGAGTGAAGTTGGAGCAAAAAATTGCTTACAATGGAAATGTTTATATACTACTTCCGTAATTAACTGTATAGTGTCACATTAATATAAACTGAATATTATCTTACATTGTAACCAACATGCATTGATCTGAAACATTTTCCTTCCAAACTACCTGCATAATAGCACATCCCGCCAACTTTGGAATCTCTCACTCGCTCAACGCTGCTCTGCCTGTCTGCCATTGGCATGATTTCCTATGCGACCCGTGTGTTCCTGGTTGCCATTGTGCCTCTTGGAGTCGCCTTTTATTTTATCCAGAAATACTTCCGAGTGGCCTCTAAGTAAGTAAAACAATATTCTACTCATCTTCAAAAGCCTATGTATTTGATTTATTGTGGTCCATATTTCCTGTAGGCTTTTTTTTTTTTTTTTCAAGAGAAAGTATAGGATTTGGAAATGCAACCTTTTGTCATGGTGAAACCTATCCTGACGTGGGAGGTCCACTATAATTGTTTCTGCAATTAGTTGTCCACCCTTACATAGCCCTGGACGCCAATATATTAGCACATGGATTGATCTGTTGAGGTTTTGGTCCACAGACTGCCAAATTTTTTATCCCACGTGGTCTTTTTACTGAACATGACATTGGCAAAAAAATTAGGAAATCCAACCTAGTCCCAAAGAATAAGTAACTTAATATTATTATATTCACAAGTGGGGGGAAAAATAAAATATTTTGACATGTTTAAGACACATTCTGTAAAAAGTACAGTACAAACAAAAAACAGACTGATGGCCATGAAAGTAGATAAGCTTGAATGCTGTAACTTTAGGAGACTGGAAATTTTCAGATTGGATCATTTAAGATGCACTTGAATATCCAGCCAAATAAGTAAAAGATAGCCATGGATTTTAAATTACTCTATTAATATGGGATTTGTCAGTTGCTGAGCTGTTGAATAGTTAAATGAAATATTGTACCAGTCATTTTGAAATTTCCAGTTTAACTTTGAAGCCCTGCTATAAATAGTACAGTAAATGTTATATCATTGCAATAATCACATTATTTCAACAAACACTTATTAAGCATTGACAGTGTTGCAAATAATTCTGTGAGCCAGGGGGCAGATGAAGAGATCAACATGATAAGGACCCATTATAGAACAGTTTTGGGGGAAGATAAAACATATTAAGTGCTGGAATAGGAAAAAAGACATTAAGTTTATTCAGTAAGCTACAAATATTTGATAGGACTTGAGGCAGGGGAGTGTAAGAAAAAATCAGCGAAGGGAACAAAAAAGGGCAAGAATAAAGTTGGGAACTTCTGAAAATACCATACAACATTTCCTAATTTAAAAAATATACGTTCTCCCTCAAGGCTGTGAATTAGGTTTGTTCAAATGTTAGGGATTTATATTAAAGCCAGAGTGTGTTTTTACCCCCAGCCTCATACCCTTTTTTACCAGAAATGCAGACCAAAAGAGACAGGCTAATCATCAAATTCACTCTTTCATTTTTTTCTAGTGTCATGGCTCATGCCGCTTTGATGGAGGGGCAAAAACGTTTAGTTGCTTCATTCTGCCTTTCCACCACTAAAGAAACAGTCATGACTTACTTCAGTCACAGACTAATTTGGGACTATTTTGTCCAGCAATACAAATTCAGTGCGAAGTCTAGGCAATGGTCTAGTTCATTAATTTGAATTGAGCAGTCTGTTCATTATAAGTGAGAATAATTTGTTAGCACTGGTAGTGACTGAAAAAACAGAAGGGATAACCATTTTTAAAGAATTAACACTGATAATGGACTATAAACCATCTTTATTTGAAATCCTCTGAAAGCTAGCAAATATGGCCACATGATTTTAAGTTTCTCAGATTAAAAATACCCTTTTAACTGCTGAGGTTTTGCAGGACTTACCCAGTTGAAAAGTTCAGGCAGTATAACAGGTGATTTTGTAAACACCAAGGAGAATTTGAATGGGGGACATGCTACAGGAAATGCCACAAGTTTTGAATGTCTAAAATACAGATCTAATGTGTAGTTAGCTCTGTAAGCGTTTCTTCCTTACTACATTACAAGACCAAACTGTACCCTCACCTTCACTCACAAAATGCAGTCCTATAAACAAACGTTCCTCCTTTCTAATTTTTTTCCCTTCACTACTAACCTCAGTGTAGTGACCACCTGTTGCTTATGTCAAAATTACAAATAGCCACTTGGTTTTCTGTTTAAAAATAGCAGACTATTTACATTCCTTTGTATTCATTCTCCTCCCTTCTTTCTTCCCCTCCCTCATCTGCAGTTTCTGAAGTGAGCAAATCCATTTTAGAAACTCAAAAAAGACATTGCATTTATTTGTGGTACAAAATAGACAGCCCAGAAATGGCACATATTGACTGTTGAAGGTTGTCTAACAGTGTAGTCAGTTCAGTTGACTCTGGCAGATGAATGTCAAGGCTGCTATTCTCATTCCCTCCATCCCAAAGACCTGGAGATGTGCAGAGAAAGAGACTGAAAAGAAGAGAGAGGGAAGTTTTGAAACATGTGTTATAACTTTTAGCCTACCTTGTAGAAATGCTAGCTTATTTAAAGAAAAAGTGTCCTGAGTGTTCATTCTCATGAAAAGGGTTAAATTCAGTCATATGTCCGCCAAACATTCATTGAGTGCCATCTAATATCTATATAGATATGGACATATAGGTATATACACATACATATATACATATATGTAGATATATATAAAATTTTTATTCATAAAAGTTCCATCATGGCAGAGATTCTGTCTCACTGTGGCCAAAGCCAAACTCATTATCCTGTTGTTGTTTTTTCTAATATCTTATTCTGGGTCCTCCACCCTGGTGAGTTGCACTGCCATTTTCCAAGTCTGCTAAGCCACAGCCACGCCATATTTGACCCTTCTGTCTTGTCCACCTTGCTACAACTACTTGATTGTAGCAGCTTAGATAGCTGCTTCTAGTAGACCGACTTACAGTCCTCCGCTATTTTAAATCTAACCAGCATCACACCAATTCATAACTTTAAAAACATCTCTTATGTGTAGACTACAGAACTCATTCTATTTCATCCTTTACACTGTCTCCCAAGTTCTGTTGCTTAAGCACAGCTCTAGTCATTTTATTTCTAGTTGTCAGGGATTTTTCCCAGCTACCCAGGATCCTCCACAACCTAGTCTCACCCATTTTTTTATAAAGTCCTTTCCCACTATAACATCCCCAAAGGATTCTGGGCACCAGCCAGATTGAACTGATTGAACTTCCGGGTTCTTTAGTCTTCTGTGCTTATCCTTTTGTTCCTTTAGCTAGAACACACTACTTCTTACCTGTTTGGTTGAGGCCCTCTTTATGCTTAAGGTTTAGCATAAATGCCACCTCCTAAAAAATATTACCAATCTCCAATGTATGGCTCAGTTGGTCATTCCTCTGTGTCCCCATAGGAGTTTGCTTTAGCTGTTCTACAAAGCTGACATTCTGTACAACGCTTTACATTCAGCTTGGGACCATATTTATTACATACCCATCTTTTTCTTTGTTTTGGGACTGTAAGCTGTTAAAGTTTTTGTTAATTGGTTGCTTGAGAGGAACAATTATAATGATAAATAATAACCTTAGTTTAGAATAAACATGGTGGGCTTTGAGCTTGGAGGCATGTGAAGTTTATTTTTGCACTTCTCTCTGTTCTAGGGACCTCCAGGAACTTGACGATAGCACCCAGCTCCCTCTGCTTTGCCACTTCTCAGAGACGGCTGAAGGCCTCACCACCATTAGGGCATTTAGGTGAGTGACTTATGTTTCCATTTTGTTAAGTAGGCAATTACATCATCACAAATATTTATATACAAATAACTGACAACTGCTACCATTTTTTGGATGCCCACTGTGTGCATGACAGTGTCTTAAATTAGAAGAAAATGAGGCAGTAAGTGACCAGAGATAGAGTTTAATCATCTGAAATTTTAACTAGGATAAAGGAAGAATGAAATACCACATTGGAAAGATAATTAGCTGTATGATTTAGATGAGGCTTTTAAATTCTCTAGTTTTAGTATCCTCATTTGTGAGGTGGGGAAGTCAATTTCATTTCTTAGGATCATTGCATGTGACCAGTGATAAGCAAAGAAGCACCCAACAAATAAGTTAAAATGAATTTATTAGTAATAATAAAATAACTATCATATTAGAGTTATTTTAGGACTTAATCAGTTTTTTAATGTTGGGAAACAGAGTAATAACCCAAGCTTTTGACCAAGAGTGTTTACTTAACAGTCAAAAAATAAAAACCTTTCTTTGTTTTCCCTGTTTCAGTATCAGAAAAGTGGCATCACTGAATACTTTAATCTAAAAAATTGACATCTCAAAGTATTATATCTTTCTGCAACCCTAAATGCAAATGGGTATTGATTCCAGAGATTTTTCTAACATGAGAAATTATATTTGTATAATTTATATAAATTATGTATATTTATATAATTTCTTCTATTTTTATAAATATTCTTATATATTTGTGTGTGTATGTATATATATATATATATATATATATATATATATATATATATATCTGCACAGAATTCCCACATAATTCTACATAGGTTTCATCATAAAGCATTCATATTGTCTGTAGTTGTGTGTCTTCCCATCAGAGTGTACAGACTTTTATTGGTGATGGCAAAACTATTTCTTGACATTGAATTGGATATTAACACAAAATTTATATTCTAATAGTAGCCATCAACGATGAAGTATACTCATAAGTACACTATATTAAATAAAGATTACATTTTTCACCAGACAAGCTCTTTTGAGTTATTTTTTTGAGTGTCGAGCATGTGCTAAATATTGCCCTTACTGTGATTATATAAAGACTACAGAGACTCGGCCTTTTGCTCCCACCCCAGATAAATGCCATAAAGAGAAAGGGTGGGGTGGCATGGGGGTGGGGACAGGCCGTTACTGGATTCAGGCAACCTGATGGGATCAGCTTTTTGCTGGATGTGGATCAACAAGCACTTGGTGGGTTGAGCCTATAACAGCCTCTGTTTTCTCCCTGAAGAATAAGGTGAGATATTTTCTGAGAGCAAGGAGGCCTAGAATCAGGTCAATCATCTTGCAGTTTAGAATGAAAGAGAAACTTAACCAGGAGTCATTGTTTAGATTTTTCATTTACCTTCTTCACTAGATACATGAGCAAAATTTAGCATGACTATTCCTAATTTTACATCGGCAAAATTCCAGGTAGCTGTTAGAACACAATATAGTACCTGTTAACCTTCAGGCCTTGAATTATGATTGGAAAAAACAAAAGATGACCTGATTTTTATGTAAAAGTACCTGCACCATACTAGTCCAGATTTAGATCTTCCCAGGTCCAGTATTAAATGAAATATCTATGGTATTAAATATTAAATACCAGGGATATCAGCATTGTTAAACCAAAGGAAGTTTTCAAATGTGGGGATGGTCCTGTTACCACGAATATAACTCTGATAGAATCTTTAAGTTCGGTACTTGTGGCGAAGCATCAAACACATTCTTTTCCATCTATTTCTTCCTTTTTTGCAAGCTACCCAGCGTCCCGAGCGCCCTCAGCTCTCTTGGAAAGTTAGTATTTACTGATTAGACTGCCTCTCCTCCCCTGCCTTCAGAGTTCGTGGTGTACTCACGCGCAGCAGTCAACCCCCTCAAGAAGTTTTACCACGAAAGTATCACAGTTAAATTAGACTGAGATTTCAGTGACCTTTCCTATTATTTTGTGTCTGACAGAATAAAGGTCTAAGAATGTTCAGAAGATGAGCTGGATGTGGATGAAAAGATACAGACTGAGTGTGTCAAAGTTTCCATTAGGAAAACAGAAGGTTTCTTGCCAAAGAGAAACACACAGAAAGAATGTTCATTGCATTTCCACCCCTCCCCTCTCACTGCTGCTTCAGACTGTTGCCAACTCCATTTACAAACTCTTTAGGAGTGTATCTGAAACAATATCCCTAAACTAAAGAAGGAGTAAGAAGAGTCCCAGATGAAACACTTTCTCAGAATTGTGTTTAATGTTCATCTCCAACGTAGTCCACTGGCCTTAGTCTTACTGGCCACATCTCCAGTCTATCCATCACCATTCCTGTAAGGAAAGGACCTTTCCTCAAGCCCTGAAAATGTTGTTTTCTTATTTTTGTGCCTTTTCTCATGTTGCTACCCCTGCTTCCAATGCTTTGCCCTCCCTTGTTCACCTGAAAAATTCAACTCATCCCTCGAAACCTCACTTAGACAGCCCTCCCAGTCCTCCATGAAACCTTGCTTACTTCTTCTCCTCTCCCACCCTCCACCCCAGTCCCTGCCATCCCGATCCTCTGGACCCTGGGAATCATCCCCTTCTTTTATGTTCATGTAGCGTTTTGTACGTAGGGCCCTTCTAACAACCTCCAGGTTGTCCTGTCCTTGCTTGTTAATGCCTCATTTACCTCCCTCACAAACAGTGTGCTCCTCAAGGACAGAAGTCAGAAGTCATGGCTTGTTCATATGTATATTCTGATGTGTCACTTATAGTTGAACCTCACCAAATGTTTCTGAACAAATGAGTGAAAATCTCCCTACCTCTGGAAGTTCAGGAAGAATGGCCCTTATATGGATATCTCTCTTTACAGTTCATATTCACTATCTCAGTCAGTCTTATGATCCTATGAACCACCCTACCTTTTGAGTATCCACTCTATTTATCTCTAGAATGGTAATCATGAGGGTAGGCACGTTGCTGGGATGGCTCAGGCCTGCCTCTGTGTGTTGCTGCTCAGCACAGGTCCTCTGTGCCTGGCATTTGGGTCAAGACTACATAACTCAAAGTGAGGTAATTATTTGGCTCTGACTGCAGAATCCTTTGATTGTTTTAGATCAGATGTTACTGTCTGACTCAATTATCTGATTTATCTGGTTTGGCACGTTGGAGTGGTCAGGTCAATTGGATAGATATCAAGTATCTGCTTTATATTGGCCTGTATGGATGATTTCGTGGGCCAAGTGAACGCCCCACCCAGATTCTTCAGTCTTCGGCATAGGAGTGGTTTGTTATCAAGTTTTACAAATTGATTTGAACATGTCGGGGGACCTGGGGCAGGCAATCTTTTATCAAGCAAGAAGCACAGGCAAACTGTCAGATGAAGTTTGGCTCTTCCTCACAAACATGATGCGTAGACAGGAGGTCGCTGTAAGACCAGCCACGGCGGCAGAGAGTGAATGAACCACATTTTGATTCAGCATTTCCTCCAACCTTCAATGTGTCACTTAGAGTTGGTGCTTGCTAAATGTTTCTGAATGGATTAAACCAGTTAGTTTGATTATATCATCCATCTTTCCATTGTTTCTGTTATTCAGGGAAAATATTTTAAAAATGGAAAGAGTCGATTTTTGTGATTTAGCAAAGATTCATCACCAGGTAGCTCAAGTTGCTGTGAGAGTAGCTCATATGTTCAAATGGATACAATTTTTAGTAGCTGTTTCCTTTATAACACAAGTTACACAGGATTGAGTCTGATCACGTTAGTCACCAGGAATGACCTTGATTTGGTCAAGGATTAATCTCTAAACTCTACGTGTCATAACATCCTGTAAGTACACAGGGTACAGGTTCTTCCTATGCAATGGCCATCCTTACAAATAGTTTAGAACTTTGAGGCACAGGTATCTTATTTAAACTGCATAATTCCTCTGAGAACATCAGACATCTCCAAGACCCCATTTGTTTTTCGTGTCATCCCAGTTTCCTTTTTTGGTTCCCTCAAACACCAGGCAAAAGGAGAAATTTAAAAGTATGTATTTGCTTGATATGAATGCATAGATTCCCATCTTCCCCAGTTCTCATCCAGCACCTCCCACCCTGACTCTAACTGTGCTATTTGGAAAAGTAAAATAAGTGCAATAAAAAGAAGGTTGGGATTTTTGCATTTTTGTACAACTTATTCTAGTTTGTGTAAAACCCTTGCAACATAGGCCATACCTTGTTTCCATGGCTACAATTATTATGTGGAAATTTATGAAATGATCACTAATAGGACTTGGTCATTAGAAAGATTCCTTTTCATAGCAAAGGTCTGAGAAATGAAGGAAACACTGGATCACACCATCTCTACCAAGAATATCACAGAGCAGTAGCAGCTGGCCTTTATTTTGAAATAGGAGTCGTTCCCTAGTCATTTCATCCCATTACTTTGTCACTCAGTTGAGTAAATAGTGTAGTAGTAAGTGTGACTATATTTTTTCTGTTTTCTATTACTTCTCCTGTTTTGTGGTTAACATGAGAATATTTTTGTTTTCTGCAGGCATGAAACCAGATTTAAGCAACGTATGCTGGAACTGACGGACACAAACAACATTGCCTACTTATTTCTCTCAGCTGCCAACAGATGGCTAGAGGTCAGAACGGTACGTTCATTTCATGATTTCGAAATGGAAACCAAACAGAAAAGAGGCCTGATACAAAGAGGGAGGCAGTTGTAAAAATTAGTCTGCCACTGAGATTCAGCACTAACTTTGCATTTTCTGGACTTTAAAAATAGATCAGGTTTGTTTATGTTGCAGATGAAATTTGTCACAATGTTTTAGCTAATGGCAAGACAAATAGCCCCAGAAGCAAAATTTCATCCTGTGTTCATTAGTCTTTAGATTACATAAGTTAATGGAATGGCAAATATTTGTATAACTTCAATTTTTTTTCCAAAAGAGCAAGTTTGACAAGTGAACAGATGTACTCATTTCCTTCACTCAGCTTGACAGGCCTGGAAGAGATGGCACCTTTTTATGTTTTAAATCAGTGGAGGATCATGTTAACACAAAATGTAAAAAACTCTAATTAATCATCTATTGCTTCCGTCTATCATATGAAGTGGGAGAACAGGCATGAGCATTGCCATTTACAGACTTGGTCTGGCAAGTTAATTAACTTTATTTGAGTTCCAGTTCCTCATCTATAAAATAGGAATAAGAATATATACCTCATGGGGATATTAGGATTAAAATAGTAATAGAAATCCCCTAGTTCACTGAGTAGCAAATGCGCTCAACAAATGTCTTGGAAAGGATTGGAGGGATGGATGAATGAAAATAGTACCTGTCCTGAAAGTGATTCATAAGCCAGCCAACAGGAGTATGGAGTAGGAAATAGATGAGACTCAAGTTTCAGAAGGGAAGGAAATGTACAGTTGACACTAGAACAGCATGTCTTTGAACTGCATGGGTGGATTTTTTTCAATAAATACAATAAGTGTATTTTCTTATGATTTTTAAATTGCATTTTATTTTATTTAGCTTATTTTACTGTAAGAACACAGTATATACTACATATACAAAATATGTGTCAACTGACTTCATGTTATTTGTAAGGCTTCTTCCAAATAGTAGATTATTAGTAGTGAAGTTTGGGGGGAGTCAAAAGTTACACATATTTTTCAACTCTGCAAAGGAGGGTTGGCGCCCCTAACCCCTGTGATGTGCAGGGGTCAACCATAGTTTGCAAACTGGTCTGTGTATCTGAAGTTCAGATAAGCTATTTTGGTGGTAATGATTTGTCTATAATCTTTTTAAAAAATAATTATCTATTAGTTTGTAAAAAGGAAAAGGAGGTTTATCTGCATTATTGTAAGAATCTCATTTCCACCTGCTGGTTAAGCACCCCTATCATATGCAGGCTTTTTTTAAAGCTCAACAGACAAATGGTAAATGGTAAAGGGAATTTGATAAAGTTGAAATGAAGGAGCCAAAGTTAAAATCTGAGCTGTTAATGGATGAATACAGACTGATATGGAATCTTGGATCCCTCTATTAAATTTAGTTTTCATGATTTCTCACTAGTTTACAGAGATTCTCTACCACTGTATTAGTCATTACATGGAAACAATTCAGAACATAATGCTATTATATTTCTCAAATTTTAGATTGAAGCATTTGTTGTTGGTAAGAAATTCCTTTCAGGTAGCTGTGGGGTTGGGCAAATGTCTTCTGAATTCCCTACCGATAACATAGAGGTAGATGAAGTGCTCCATAGGATTTATAACAAAACCAAAACATTATTTCTTGATGCTGGCCAGATCCTACATCTTTGCTTAAAACTTCTGTTTATTTGTTTAAATCTATTTTCTCTAAGAAAGAAAATCATATCTGAATAATAGAATTAATAATGAAATAGCTTAATGAAAGATCTCAAATTCATAAGGGAAATGTGTAAGTAGCTACCTTTATATGTAATTTCCCTAAACTTGGAGATCAAGTATGTTTTTAGGGGGCAAGTGTGTTTGCTTTGGACTAGAGGTGAGTGTCTGACTTGAGTCCTGTTTCTGCTCTTCAGCACTTCCTACTGTCAGGTTAATGGACAAGCGTTTAACAAGGATCTTCAAGCAAACCATATGTTCTGCTCTCATAGCCAGAATGCAGAATATTACAGCCTTCAGGCTGCCAAGAAAGGAGAGGTCAGGAAAAGTTAGAACGACAGCCAGATTCAGAATGAGTTAGTTTAGTTTGACTTACAACCCACTACTCTAACCCCCACAGGAAAAAGCAGTCAGACCTACCTGAATGTGAAAGAATTGTAGTCCCACTAGTAGAAATCTAAAGAAAATATTGATATTTCAACAAGAAGAGCACAATCTGTCATTCATTCTGTTACTGGTATTATGTCTTTTCTTTGTTTTCTATATATTATACTCTTTTCAAGATTTGCTGGCTAGTTTCATTACCAGAACTCTCCTCTAAACTAATACCAAAAAAAAGAAAAAAGAAAAAAGATTTGCTTCTATTTCTGATGAATAAAGGTGAATTTTGGTAAGAAACTTGTTGATTTGTTGCAAAGTTTTAGGCATATCTGCGGACAGAAATCAAGGTCCCAAGTCCTTTGTGTATCACTTATCCACTTCAACATTGTATTTGTGTGTCAGTAAGTTCATGCAGGTAAGCACATGGGCACACACATGCACAAACCTCCAGGGCACCCCAGAGATACAACTTAAAGCCAGTCAGACTCTCTCTCTTTCTCTTCTGCTGAGTGCATTGAGAGTTCTCAATAGAATGAGAATAATTGGAATATTAGAATATTAAAATATTTATTTGGATATAAATCCTATAATCCAGGAACATATGCCATCGCAGGAGTGCTGAATGAGTAGATGAGTCCTGTTAAGAAAGAACCTTTCCCAAGTACACATGCATAAATTATCTCATTACGACTTTGTGGTTCCTGTGGGCGTGGTCATATCACTGGAGACACAATTTCAGTTTGAAATAAATGAATCTTGTGTCAGAAATATGAATTCTGAGATACAGGACCTTAGAGACTCGGGTGTGAACTGCTTTCTGAACCCCACAGCTGGGCATAGTCTGCCTTCTAAGTCGTTGTTTAAAAAAATAAATAAATAATGAAAACTTTTATTTGGCCCCATGAATCTGCATTGATCTTATCCACAATATTAGCACAGCCCCATTTGCTGGTACATTAACAAAAATATCTGCTTATAGTAAATATTCTTGGAGTTGCCAGAGCACAACTAAAATGGCATGAGGAGCACGGAGGCATTGGACATAAATCAGAAGGGTCAGGGCTTTCTGACACGGATCTGGGGATTGCACCAACTGTAATTCATGGACTCATCACCTTAATGAAGGAAAGGAGAAAACTTATTATAGCTTTCTGTGGCTGTTTTTCTCTTCATTCCCAATCCTAACTTTCCAGAGCAATATCACTGAATTCAATGGACAGAAAAATCTCAAGGAGAAGAGAAGAAGGGAAAGCAGAGTAAAAATACCTCTTGTTGAATTTAGGAAGACCCCAGAAACCCATCTAATTTTCATTTATGACCTAATTTATTTATTTTCACTTAAGGTGAAAGCCATGTGTTAAGTGAGAGTAAGGACAGTCACAAGCTATCCCCTTTCTCTGGATACACAGTTTTCCCTATGGAATATTTAGCCCTTCCCACCATGTTTATTTTGAATTGGGGAAAAAAATGAAGGTCAAAACACATTCAAATAAAAATCGCACAAGAGTGAGGACAATAAAATAATTTGGCGTGTTGGAAAGTAGCTAGACTGTGACCACCCAGGTTGCTCTGACAACAGACGGGAGTGTTTTTCCTCTGGGTGCCAAGTGAAGTGGGTCCCAGTTGTGTGCAGTGTGTCACTACGTCCTAACCTTTGAATGCTGCTTACGTTCTTTTGTTCGGCACAGAGTTTTCTCCTCATCCCTCTGCACTAAACAGTTCCAGTTCTTTGGCACCGGTGTTTCCATTTGCAAAAATTGTGTAACTCTATCTAATGGCTGTCTTTCCAAGGCTTTGTCTTGCTGTGTGGTGAGAGGATAAAAGAAAATTCACATCAGGAAGCCAAAAACAAAGTCTTCAGAATCAACAGGCTAAAGTGAAATAGTCTTCAGGGTGAGCTTGCACAAGTCTAGCACAAGAGTGTGTTTTGTGAAACAGCACACAACCTTCTGTGCTCCTAAGTCCATGATAAACAGGTGTGCCCAGATGCTGTAATTGGGAGGACCTATTGTAGTCTCCCAGGCACTCAGCACTAGCAGAGACTTCTGAGGGCTATGTGAAGGAAAGAGATTATGTTGCTATTAAGTATCTACAAGTCTGTTTTATAGAAAATTATAACTTTACCATAATCTCACATATAAGTAGGTATCATGGAATCACTAAAAATCTGACCAGAGACCTCAATTTTGACATGGGAATCGAAGGCTTCCCTTCTGGAGAGGGTCAAATTCACAAACTCAATGAAAGTTGTAATTTATCACCATACCGATAAAATGTTCTGTGAGAGGGCCCTCCCTGACAGTGGGTAGTTCACATATACAGCAACTTCTATTTTCTAAATTGAATCTCATTCTCTCATTCCATTGTACTGTTTTGAGCACAGGTGTCTTTTTTTTTTTCCCATTGAATTGATTGGTTAGGATGCGAAAGGCCTTAGCAGTAGAATAAATGTTGCTAGTGATCCCTAAGTATTTGCTCTCCTGGGTGTGAGTTATTCAGACCATCTGCTTTCCTTTTCAGGGGTCATTTGGTAATTCATTAAACTTGGTAAGTTTAATGTTAAAGAAGTGGAAAATAGAAAGTTAATGAAAGCTCTTACATTTTCTATCAATTTCACACTTTTATACTCCTGTAGTGTTTGAAGAGAAGTGATAGGAATTTAATGATTTTGCTGTAAAATGTTTTGATAAATACTGTGCACAAAAGAGCCTCCTCTCTTATGCAGATCAAGGTGAAATTCTTAGCAAATGCCTCCAAAAAATTTCCATTGACAGAAAAAAACATTTTGATCAGTGGTAATAATTCAGAAGTGAGCAGAAAAGTATCTAGTTGATATAACTAAAAGACACCATGAACAACACTTTCTAAAAAAAAAGACAAAGAAGGTTTTTGCTACGTAAAATAACTCTGTTACAGATATTAAACTACAGACTTATTGGTTTTTAAGCTCTCATATCTATTTAGTAGACTGAGATTTTGAAGTAGGTATGTTTCCCCTGAAAACAAAAATGCTATAAATATATATATTTCAAAAAGTACTTGAACGACAATAAAAAAAAGTTTAGCCTTATGGCTGAATTATAAAAAACATCATCCCTCTACATTATCTTTATATGTAAATTTTGGCATATTTAATTTATTCGACTATTAGAACGGTAATGTCTGATTATCATATTGAAAACTGTACAAGTAATTTTGAAAACAGTAGCCATGTGGAAGAGACCCAGAAAGTGTACATGGATTACTCTGTTGATACTCCCTTTGTCTATTTTCAGTTCTCTTACTGACTCTATTGCTAGGATAAAGCTAAGGCTACCAAACTGCTACCAGAATTACCATTTTAATTCATCAGAAAATAGAATTATCATCTACTTGAATCTATGATTTAGTTCTATATAACTGATGAATCAAGGGTGTAAATATTCCATGGTAAATGAAATTTAACAGGGAGAAAAAGGAAGAGGTTGAGTGCATAGTGGTTTTCATTTTCTTTGTAGTGAGTGTACAATCTAATTTTCATGTACTTTGTTGTTTAGTGTATTAAATGTGGCCTTATTCTCTTCTAGTCCTATTCAGATCGGTTCTTTATAACACAGAACACAGAACTTTATGAATTTTTCCTCCACAATTGAAATAGTAAAAAAATTAATAATAATTTGGAACTGAATGATGACATTCATGGCTTAAAGTAAGAGTGCATTTCACCTTAGGAAAGCAAAGGACCCCTGATACTTATGCATAGCAAAACATTTTAGGAAACAATCATCTTACAATACAAAGTGGGAGAGTGAAGTATCATAACACTTTGTATTGGACTTCCCACAACACTAATGTTTTCACATGTTCAACTCTTAAAGTCTGGAAGAGAGATTGGTGGAGAATTAAATAATTCATAAGAATCCTAAAAATATTCAACAGTATTGATTTAGAAGACATTTGGCTCATATAAAAATTCAGTGGGTTTTAGGAAGGGATGAATTTCTCTGGTCATTTATTCCATAAGGTATTACTGAACCTTTACAGTGTACTTAGCATTATTACTGGTGCTAGAGATAATCATGAAGATTCAGACAAGGCTCTGTCCTCCTGGAATTTAAATTCTAAGGAGACTGGCTAGACAATAGCACGTAGACAAATAAGCAGATGCCATCCTTTCAGATAGCTCTAAATGTATGCAGTGGAATAAAATGAGGCAGTGGGATAGAGAACAGTTTCAGCACTGGGAGTGGGGCCAAGAAAAGAAGGCTTCTCCAAACAGGTGACATTCAGGTTCACCCTTAGATGATGACAAAGAGCCAGGGTTCAGAGACCTGTGGCACCAACACTTCAGGCAGAGAGTCATTGGCAGAAACAAAGTTGGCATGTTCCTGATGTCCCAAATTCAGTGGAGTAAATTTGAAGATCTAATTGGCTTTATTGATTGGTTCATGGATCAGGCAGTATCCCATCTGGCAACCAGGAGGGCACTCAGGAATTGTATATAAAATGGAAGGGTGTTATAGGAAGAGGAGTGGGGCAAGGGAGCTATTAACAAAAGAAAGGATTCTTCCTGGTCCCAGGATATCTTTCCTCTGAGAGGAATAGAACAGGAATGTGAAGGGGTTTTATCATGCATATCAACTCTGCTTTTTATTGGGGGTGGGGGAGTGTGATGGAGGGGACCCCTCGGACACATTACCCTGCCAGTGCTTGATCAGAAAATTCCAGACAGGTTGATTAAGATTATATTTCTGGAAGAGGTTGAAACTGCAGTTAGATCAGGTATTAAGTCTAGGTTTGATATCTGGTATCATGGGCTTTTAACATGTGTGATGCCGTTTGGGGACTGTTTAATGCTAAGAACAGGAAGACCAGCATGGTTTGAACAGGGTGAACAAGCAGAAGTGGATTCTCAGACATGGTTAGAGTAGGCAGTCTAAAACCAGACTTCACACCATATAAGGCTTTGTAATTTATCCGAGTCAGAATTTATTTTAAGTACAATAGGAAGGCAAGTTATATGAACTAACATATACTTTTAAAAGGATGTATGTATGAATGAATAAATAAATGAATGTTGAACCTTCTCCTGGGATGTGTGACACATTAGCATGATATGTTTGAAGGTTTTTTTGAATGTTGAGAATACTAAGAATACTGAGAAGTAGGAAAGGAAGAGGGTGTTAGCAAATGGACACATGTGGCCTCTCAGTTGAGTTTAAAGCGGGCCTTAATAAATTTTTCAACTTTCACAAAAGGGTTTCTCATTGAGTCATAGGCAATTCAGATACTCTAAGACATGTCCACACTTCTAATTTATGAGAAAATATAATCCTTACTCTTATTTACACATAATCTGGAGATTTAATGTCCCAGACTCTGAGTCCAGATAGTTGACAAAAAAATTCAGATATGAATTCCAGCAAGTTAACCAGAGGCAAATTTCTGCAGAGGACTTAGCATAGAAGGGAGCTAATCACGGCTCTGACATACACACGCATGAAATTTACAGTAGAAGATCAAGTTCAGAAATAATTGCTTGTCCAGAAACACAATAAAGTAGAAAGGGAAAAAAAAGAAGAAAAAGGAAACTCTATATCTGCCCCTGGTTGTGCCACAAATTTGCAGTTTAATTTCTGGCAAACCATTTAACTTCTCTGAATCAATATCTGCATGGATACTCTGAAATAGTATTGCATCATTCCCATTTCAGCCCAAATATTGTAGTTGCAATTTTTGAGAATGTAGGTAGCCTTCCTCTTACCAGGACACAGAGGAGTGATGTGTATTTTGGTGATTACCTAAGTCGATTGGGAATTTTGGTTTAAGAAGTTGAGAAAAATATTTTAACATTTTTTCTTGATCCTTTTTAGGATTATCTTGGAGCTTGCATTGTTCTCACTGCATCTATTGCATGCATTAGCGGGTCTTCCAATTCTGGATTGGTGGGCTTAGGTCTTCTCTATGCACTCACGGTAAGTACAGATGAAAATCTCTCTTTCTGGGCAGTGTTGGAGGTATTTTTCTTAGCTATTATCAACTCTTATTCGTGGATGTTAGAGGATAACTTTGAATTCATAACAAGCTGACGTCTTACAAATACTAGCAGATTTGGGCCTACACCAATATTTTAGAACAGCATGGATTTATTTCTAATATTGTGAACCAATTTTTATTTTATTTTTCTATTTATTTGTTTATTGTATTGGCATGATGTTGCTTAATAAAGTTATACAGGTTTCAGGTGTACAGGTCTGCAATACGTCATCTGTATACTGTATGTTCACCACCCAAGTCTATAAACCAATGTTTGGAACCTCCTCAAACCCTATGAACAGAACACTACCCCCCAACCAGGGCTCCTTGGGATCCATGCCCTGAGTTGCTCACAACCCATTTAGCAACACTGCAATGAATGTGAGCATTGAGATAAGTACAATCCAGAGGTACATCCATTGTGTAGGGAAATCAGGCCTTCACAAAACAGAGCCATTTGCGGACTCTTGAAGAACAGACAGCCACCTTCTTTGACAACTTTATCCCGTGACATCCTCTCTGGTCTCTGATATCCTGCAGCCCTTATGAATTATACAGCACAATGTACACTCACTGTCCAAGTCATTCTATCTCCAAACATCCAGGGACTGCAAAAATTGATACTTTATTGAAAGTGGGTTAATTTTTGTTGTTGCTATTGTCTAATGCAGATAACCAATTATTTGAACTGGGTGGTGAGGAACCTGGCTGACCTGGAGGTCCAGATGGGGGCAGTGAAGAAAGTGAACAGTTTCTT